>NC_133144.1:17418271-17765246 GCF_048418815.1 Hemitrygon akajei
AGAGTTAAATAAGAAATAAGGAATGAACTTACCTAGACATTGCCTGTTATTGCCGAAGCCTTGTTGAACCAAAGCCTTACCACTCTAACGGCCATTCCCACAATGACTGCTCCGCTTGGCGGTACATCTCTTTCATAGAGACTGTGTTTCTAAAAGTTCTTTGTTGGACCTGCATGGGAATGCTCCTGTTGCATCTGCTCAGGACTCCAGTCAACGACCTCCGTCAAAGAACTTGCTGCTTTTTCAAGCTCTTGTCGGACTCCCACGGGAACGCTCCTAACGTGGTGTGCCTGATGCTTACACAAGGGCATGCAACTGATGCTAGTTAGAAACTATTTGGCAACAGTTTCCTGTCCAATTAAAGGGGCATCGTGTCCCAGATAAATGAAGAGTATCCTGGCTATACTAAAGTGAGGAGGTCCTGAAGAATGAGTATAGAGAGCTTGGTAGGAAGTTAAAAAGCAGGACCTCGAGGGTGGTAATCTCAGGATTGCTGCCTGTTGCAATTAGTTTTTGTTCTTTAAGAGTTGGCCCAAATAAGTGGCTGTTCTGATTAAATGGTGGCTCAACTAATTGGAATCCACTGATTCCTTACAAATTTCTTGTGCAAAGTGACACTAATTTGGAGACGAGTGACTTTTTAAACTCAGAACTCTATCCTTGGGATATTCCTCATCTTATGTCCCCATATAGTAGAGAAATTGATTAGAAAGTATTTGCTGTGAACAGGAAACAATCCCATTCTCATTGCTTGTGGGTGATTGAAGAACCAGTAGGATTGTGGTCTTTTTCTCCTACTTTCAGAATGCAGCACGATGACTGAGTGGAGACAGCGTAGGCGTTGAACAAGGCCTGTGTGTTATTCTGACTGCATAGGCACAGTAGTAATGATGTTCAGCTCTGGACAGACCACATAATATACACGACTGGTCCCACAACGTTGTGGATAACTTGTAACTGTGTCCTGGAATTGGCCAGCGAGCCACTTGGTTGTACCAAAGATGGGCAAAGAGTGAGGTCAGTAGAACTGAGCTTTCTAAGAATAGATTATTTCTCTTGGTACACAACCTTTAGGAGCACGAACAGTTGTGAAAGTACTTAGTGTGTTTGGTTGAAAGTTCAAAGCTCATAGTTCAAAGTAAAATGCTATGGAGAGTTGTGGATTTTCTTTGGTCATTGAAGTTAATAGTTGGGAAGCAGGTAGGACTGCAGCTTTAACATAAACACACAAAATTCCACAGATGCTGGAAATCCAGAGCAACACACAAAAAATGCTGAAGGAGTTCAGCAGGTCAGGCAGCATCTATGGAAATGAACAAACAGTTGATGTTTCGGGCCGAGACCTTTCTTCAGGACTGGAAATTAAGGGGGAAAACAACAGAATGAAATGTTTGGCAGGAGGGGTAGCTAGAAGGTGATAGATGAAGCCAGGTGGATGGGAAAATAAAGGGCTAGACGGGAAAGATTCTGATAGGAGAGGAGAATGGATCTGAAAGAAAGGGAAGAATGAGGGGCACCAGGGAGAGGTGATAGACAGATGAGAACAGGTCAGACTGGGGGATTGAAGAACAGGGAAAGGGGAGGGAAGAAGCTTTTACCAGAAGGAGAAATTGACACTCATGTCATCAGATTGGAGGCTACTAGAAGGATTTTTAGGTATTGTTCCTCCATCCTGATAGTGGCCTCATTGTGACTAAAGATATGGACAGATATGTCTGACCAGGAATGAGGACAGGAATTAAAATGGTTGATCACTGGAAAATTCTGCTTTTGGTGGATGGAGCGGAGTTGCTTCACAAAGTAGTGCTGAATTTACAACGGGTCTCACCAATGTAGAGGAGGTCACATTGGGATAGATGACCCCAATAGATTCGCAGGTGAAGTGTTGCCTCACCTAGAAGGAACATTTGGGGCCCCGAATGGTAGAGACGGAGGAGGTGAATGGGCAATTGTGGCACATTGGCCACTTGTAGGGATAAGTGCCAGGAGGAGGATTAGTGGGAAGGGACACATGGACAAGAAATGGGGCTCTCCCTGCAGGAAGTAGAGAGGGGTCAAAGATGTGCTTGATGGTAGGATCCCTTTGGAAATGGCGGAAGTTGTAGAGAATGATGTGTTGGATGTGGAGGATCATTTGGTGCTTGGTTAGGACAAGGGGAACCCAATCCCTGCCAAAGCATTGGGAAGACAAATACTTGGGAAATGGAGGAGATGTGGGAAAGGACAGCATCAACGGAGGAAGAAGGGAAACATCGTTCTTTGAAGAAGGAGGAGGACATCTCTAACGTCCTGGAAAGGAAAGCCTCATTTTAACATCTAATTCTAACATCTCCAGACCTGCCTTCCTGACAGCCAGAAATCCCACACTATTCACAAACTGCCAATTGATAATGTCAGCACACAATATTTTCAATGCCAAGATAATTGTAAACAAGCTAAGGAGCATAAAAGTGAAATAAATTGGTGTAGGATTGAAAAATAGGATTAGCAAAATAGAGGGCTATGCACTAGGGAAATTCTAGGCAGTTTCTAGAGTAGGTTACATGGCTGGCACAACACTGTGGGCTGAAGGGCCTGTAATGTGCTGTAGATTTTCTGTGTTTTCTATGTTCTTTGAAGGACAGAAAAGGAGAATGAAAGTTGCGTGACTAACTTTTTCATATTTCACTCCGTCCTGAATTGCAGTTGGTTGTGATGTATGCAGAGAGTAAATGTCCTCAGTACAGTCTCAGGTGTGATAGACTAGTTAATCTAGTTTATTGATGTTGGTTGAGTGATAAATCTGCTGCTGTTGTTCAAAAAAATAATTGCTGAATGTCTTTTTCTAAGTCGCCTGCAAGTTTAAACAACGGACTGAAGGCTTGGCAGCAGTACATCATGGAGTGAACCTACATACTGAACTCTGGAATGGGACTTGAGCCGGTAACTGTTCCAGGGACAATTGCCTCTAAGTCTGCAAATATTTGAATGGATTCCCAGCAAAGATGTTGTTTCTGAGTCAATTAATTCTTTCCCACAGCAGCCAGATTGTTTGGGAACAGAACTGTGGCCAACTGCCTCACCCTTTAGTTTCTAAGTCAGTCTGGTTTTTGCAATGCTTTCTGTGACTGGAAATCACTTTTTGCCTCTAACTTAACTTCCTCCCACAGCTCTCTCACAGGGTGGATAGTGTCAGCTCCTCAGCTAAACCAACGTCCATTATCCCAGAGCAATGCAGCACGTCAGGGGAACAGTAAACGGTCAACGTTTTGGGCTGAGACCCTTCTTCAGGATTGGAAAGGAAGGAGGAAGTTGCCTCAATAAAAAGGTGGGGGGAGGGGAAAGAAGCTAGCTGGAAGTTGATAGGTGAAGTCAGGTGGGTGGGAGAGGTCAAGGGCAAGAGAATCTTATAGGAGAGGAGAGAGTACAGTAGTAGAAAGGGAAGGAAGCATCTACCTTTGGTGCTACCTTCAAGGAATTATGGATGCTCTCTATCCAGAACTTGCTATCTTCTCATCTCCACCATAAGATATTAGTTGCAGGAACCTGAAGACCACACTCAATGCATTAGAAACAGCTTCTTCCCCCGCTATCAGATTTCTGAACGGTCCATGAACCCAGGAACACCACCTCACTATTTATCTTTTGCACTATTATTTATTGTATCTTATAAAAATGTGTTACGCCTGCACTGTACTGCTGCCACAAAACAACGAATTTCTCAGCCGATGTCAGTGGCAATAAACCTGGTTTCGAGTCTGTAACCTGCAACATTAACTCCGCTTCTCTCCCTTCAGATGCTGCCCCACCTGCTGAGTCTTTCCAGCATTTTTCCTTGCATCCAGATTTCCAACTTCTGCAGTTTGGATTCTCAGAAGCCGCTGATCATAAAATGTAATCCCACCCCCCCCATAAATAAATTTCCACATCCCTTCTACCAATGACATAAAAATATGCCTCCCCATCTTGCTGTGAATTAAAAAATTATAGCTTGTTGTTCTTAATTACAACTTCCCTGAGGAAATTTTCTGAAAGTGCTCAGTCAAATCAGCTTTGTAGTTTAAACATGAATCAGACCAATCCAGTAATTCACCTACATAGAGCAGGGACAGAACTATTTCCATCAGACTCGCAGCCAGAATCATGGAATATCAATCAGCCCTGGCTCAGTATCTTGACTAAAACCCAAAGTGTATATAGACATAAAACTTTGTAAAATGTGACAGGCTCATTAATGTGCAGTTAGAATCCAGATGATGTAAACTGTCTCATATACGGTCTGGTGAATAATTTTGTGGGATAGATCTTGATAATTGATACTACTCACGTCCACCCAGACACAGACAGGGAGCGCAGGTGAATATCAAATTTCAAAACCAGCACAGGCTCCCTCTCTTTTAAGTGGTCTTCCTTAATTGGAAGAAAGTTTTTAAATGAAGTGCTGTGTATATAAAAGTAAAACTCCAGCAGATGTTGAAAATCTGAAATTAAAACAGGAAGTGCTCAAAGTACTTGGTTAAATTTGATCCCAGGTGTCCTTTGGGGGAAGGTGGGAGGTGGGATGGGAATAAAATGTTAAAACCACAAGTAGCACTGAAGCCCCGGACCACCTGATTCAAGAACGCCTATTTCCTTCAACCTTTCGGTTCTTGAACTGACCAGCACAATGCTAATTAATAGTATCACAAATCCATGACTTATTTGCACTAAATCAAACTTCATTTGTTACAGTACATCTCTGGCAACAATGAATATAGAATTGAGACAGGTTTTTTTATAAACAAATAAACAATTTATTAAACTCTGCTCAACAAAGATGAAAAGTAAACAAACGACTAACTTAATCGGAAGTTAACTGCTATATGGCAACTCAAACAGTTCTTAAAGTGGTAAATGTGAACACAGTCTTAAAGTGGTAAATGAGAAAGTCCAAATGATTTATACAGTCAAATAGGAGAGACTTTTCTGAAGTAACAAATTCCTCAACAACATGATGTTACTGCTGATCCTAGCCGAAATATGCCTTGTCCGAAGAATTCACGACAAAGGAAATAAAAACGGCTTAAAGGAACTGAACTTTTCCTTGGCAAATGAACACTGCACAACCCTTTCTACTCTTACAGGAAGGGGTTATCTCAGATGCAGGTCACTACTTCCTTGAACGAAGATCCAATAAGGTCGATCCTGTAGTAAACTGCCGAACTTTACTCGATCCTTTGGGTTCCTGTACTTCGGTAAAGTCTTCACTCTCCAATACTTAGACTTTAAAATTAAATCAAAGATACACCAAGCAACTGGCAGTGATTTGCAAAAACTGCCAGCACAAGGATTCTGTACCTTACAGTAGAAAGTAAAACTCCACTTTAAAACGAAACTGCGTCCTGAGACCAAAGACGCGGCATAACGGAGTAACTGTCGAATTGAACGACAACTCAACACAAAACTCCTGCGTCACAGCAGGCTTCCCCATTTTATACCTGTTGAAACATGTCATCACGTGACCTCACACTGGCAGGAAAATTACACCACCCCACCATCACAAGACCACTACATCATGCTCACCAGGTACTCAGTTACATCATGGTCATAAGACAGTCACAAGATACCCACGGGGTATGTAACACATTTTTCTTTGTTCTTTCTTATAAACAATGTTTATAATGTGTGTTTAATATACACTTTCCATGTGAAAACTGATGCTTTGTGCCTGTGATGGTACTGCAAGTAAGTTTTTCATTGTACTGTGCGGACAGGGTCCTTGTGTATATGACTATAAACTTGGCTTTGACTTTGAGGATCCCTGACTGCCCACAACCTGTCTCTGCTGCTCTAATTCCTGTTGTGTAACGGCAGCTTCACTGACTCTCATTTGGGCTTTGGAAGAAGAAGAAGAAAGCCCTTAACTCTCAGTGGAGTCATCGGGACGCCGTCACGACGACGTTCTTTTTTAGCAGGCTTTCTTGTTTTTACGAGGCCGAGCTGCTAGCCCGACGCTCAACCCAGCACGGGTGGAAAGCGTGCAAGGGGGCCGGCTGGATTCGAACTCGGGAGCCTTCGCTCCGAAGTCCGGCGCTGATGCCACTACGCCACCAGTCGGCCGGGTTTTGGAAAGTGATGATACAAGTATTAGAAAGAGATGCCAACCTTTCTTGCTGGAAGGAGAGAGACACCCAGGTGGGGGTGGTTGAAGGTGAAGTGAGTTACTAAGGACACTGCATGCAGTTTTACTTGTACTTGCTGTCAAACCGGGCCACAGAACAGGAGCTGGGTCCACCTGCTGACTGCCATTCCAGCTCAGCTTGTTGTCTAGAAGCTAGAAATGAAACTACTAAGTGCGACAAGATGGACTCTTAACCACACAATCTACCTCGTTATAGCTTTGTACCTGATAGTCTGCCTCCTCTGTAACTTTATTCCACATTCTGTTACAGTTTTACCTTGTATTACCTTAACGTACTGTTGGAATAGGATGATCTATATGGGTGGCAGGCCAAACGAAGTTTTACACTCCCCAAGTGGCAATTATAAACCAGTAACAATAAACCAGGAGAAGCAACGAAACTTCTCACCACCAGAATACCCCCTCCAAAATGTTGATCCCACCCCTTCCATCTGAACATCTGCAAACTTCTCCCCCAGGCTCCTAATGCCCCTCCCCTCACCTTATTAACGTTTCTCCACACCCATTAATCCCCACACCTCCCCTTTCCCTCAGCATCGTGTTGGAAATGTAAATCTGGATCACGTGTTCAAGGTTCCAGAGGAGGTCTTGAATCAACAAGCATCTGATCCCTCCTTGTCTCTGTCACTCAGGCCAAAGCTCAACAAAGATTGGGACACCACCACCCTCGAGGGTTTGTGTTCCCTCAGGTCAACCTGACACCTCACACATTTCCATGTATACTTTATCAGTCTAAGCTGGGAGAACGTTCCCAGAGTGTGAATTAACTGACTGAATCTTCCATTCCTTGTTTTCCAGAACGGAGAGACATGAAGTCTTATAGCCATCATGAAGTGTTGGGTATATGGACCATATTCATCCTTTGGCTTCTAGGTGACCAAACAAATCTACATCAACATCTGGAAGGTGAGGATCTTTGCCTCTCCTCACTCATGTATTGGCCTTGACGTGGATAGCTTTCAAACATTCTAATGTAATACCTCAGGGAAGGTGCACTGTCTAAAGCAGCCATTCTCAACGGGGCCATATGGCCCCCTTGGGGCCCCTGGCACATTTGAAGGGGGCTACCGACTGAAAACTGTGAGAAGGGGAGCCCCAAGTGTTTATGGGGGCCCTGGTAACTGAACAGACCCAGGTTGAGGCAGAAATTCAAGAGAGTTTGATTGATCTTCAGAGTGATATAACTGGGCGTCATCAGTTCAGTCCGTTTCAAAAAGAGTTTTGGATCAAGAGTGATCTGCCGAATAAATTTACAACTCTGTGGGAAAAAGCCCAAAGATTTTTTATTGCCTTTCCCGCAACATATTTGGTTGAGAGCGGATTCTACAAGGTAGTTTCCTTGACAAAATCCAGGAACAGAATTGATATCGCAAGAAGAGGTTACCTCCGACTGTCATTGTCTAATTTGGAGCCCGATATCGTGAAACTTGCAGAAAAGCACCAAGCTCAAGGATCGCATTAGGCCTGATAGATGTTTAATTTCATACAGTCTTTCTTTAAGTTTTGTCCAGTATGCCAGAATGTTCAGGTTTTCTTGGTGTTCAATAATTAATGATTTTCTGTCTATCTGTTCGTGTTGTATCCCTGTTTGAAAGGGGGGCCCTGGAACCTGAGAAGAGCTCCTAAGGGGGCCGTGACCAAAAAACGGTTGAGAATCACTGGTATAAAGTACATTACCTGAAAGTTACTAACATTACCATCAGTCGAGTCTTCTATCTCATTACTGTTTCTGGGACTCTTCCGTCTATTATATTTCCACTGTTACAACAATGAACTGAATTGATTTTGTTTCTTACATCCTTCATATACATGAGGAATAAAAATCTTTACGTTATGTCTCTGTCTGAATGTGGAATGTGCAAATATAGTAATAAGTCATATGTACAGTGAGATACACTAAAGAACAGTCAATATAGCATAGAAATATGCTTCGAGGGGAAGAGCGAAGTGATGATGGTGCTAAATAGTGACTCCTTTGTTTGCATCTTTGGAAGCAGCTCTATTTCCATCATTAATATCTCTGTTTTTCCCTTTCAGGGTTCTTCTGAAGTTCTTGGCCTGGAGTTACACGCTGACTTCAGTTCTTTGTGGTATTGGGACCCGCTCTCGGGGTTTCACAACTGGCCATTGTTCAGCACAGCGAGGCCTCGGCCTGAGAGTTCGGCTCGACTTTGAAGGCCTAGGATGTCAGGGCTCTGGAGTTGGGTGGATCGAAAGTCGGTGTCCCAGACAGGTGTGTCATGGGAACTGGAACATCTTTGGCTGTGTGTCCGGAGACCTGAGATCTTTGGGCATAGAGATTCAAAAACGCGATGCAACAGACTTTTAACATTGTAAACCAGTGAATTGTTTGTTATGTCTCCCCTCTCGCTGTGAAGCGGAGACATCTCTTTCTCCCTTATTAGAGTGAGAGAGAGCCTGTGGTATGTCAAATACCGGGTGAACAATGTAGTCTTTGGAGTAACTGCAAGTCTGTGTCTTTGCTGTTGCTTTGCTCACGCTTGAGTGCCCAGTGGTGGGTGCCGATGACTTTTTTTGCTGGTGGGGGAGGGGGGGATTGTTGCTTGCTGCCTCTTATGCACGGGAGGCAGGGGAGCTGGGGGGTACTTCGGGGTTCTAACATTTAACTGTCGTTCATTCTTTGGGGCACTCCTCTGTTTTTGTGGATGGTTGCGAAGAAAAAACATTTCAGGATGTATGTTGTATACGTTTCTCTGACATTAAATTATACCTTTGAAACCTCTGAAATACAATTGTGTCAGTGTAAATTAATCAGTCGGATAACCTGGTGGATGAAGCTGTCCCCGGAGCCTGTTTAATGCAGCAGTACCATTTCCCGGATGGTGGAATGGCCACTTTCAGGGGTTTCTCAGGGGCTTTGAAATTCTTTAAGACACCGTAAGGTCATACAAGGAGCTACGTAAATGCAAAATTGTTCTTTCACTGTAAAGAAGATTTGCTCTACATTGCTTCGAGGTTTGTGTTCATACATTTAAATGTTGCTGCATAGGAAGAGATGGAACTCTTTGGTCCAAATGTTTATCCCAGCTTTTGGAAAGAATGATCTAATTCGTTCTGTTCCCCTTTGTTTTCTGTATTGTAACCTTTTCTTTGTAAAGTGCCTATCAGTTCACTTGAACGGTTACTGTTGAATCTGTTCAGGAAATGTCTATAATCGTTCTTATTCCATGTCTGCGTACACAAGAAATGCCCTCAGCCACTTGCCATTTATCCAAGTTATACCCGCACTGGGCCCTTCTTTACTTCTGCTGCAAGGTTAATTAGAAAACAAATTGTGTAAATGATTAAGTACTCAACATTTTGGGCCGAGTCTCGATGAAGGGAGTCAGCCCAAAATGTTGACTGTTCATTTCCTGCTTAATCAGCTGAATTCCCCTGGCATTTTGTGTCTGTTACACAAATACAGATTATGTCTCCACTCTCCTGTCCTGTAGATGATGGAAAGGCGTTGCACATTGGGATAGAAGATCTTTATAAAGGGTTCTTCTGATTGGAAGCTGAAATCTGAACTTTCTTTCAGCCTGACACGTTAGAGAATACGTCCCATCATGCTGTTAATTCTCAACTCAGCGAAGAATACCTGAAAATCCATCGCTGTTAAACATTATAAACTCATCGTTGCTCATAAACCACAATGACTGTCTTTTTTTAACAGTTAAATGATTTTATATGGCTGTACACTTAACAGTTTGAGTTCCCATTCTGAGAATTCATTGCTGGCAGACTATCAGGGTTCAAAATACTTGTTGGAATCCATTGAACAAATGAATCAAGATGTTATCCAACTGAGAGAGCTACTTGTTAATTCCAAAGCCCTAAGGCAGTGTGGTGTCTGATCGCTGCAGACGGCTATGCCTGATGTGATGATGAATCTCTGGGCTGGAGCTCAGAATTCTCACCTCTAGGTCAGAGGGTCTAGAGCGCAGGCCACACTCCAGATAGTGAGCACAAACCCTGGCTGTTGCCGTCGTGCTCCATGAGGGTGCATGATGTCAGACGTTGGGATCAAACTACAGACTGAGAGCATATTGGACCTGCTGGGTGGAGGTTAGAGCATCTGACAGAGTTATTCTAAAGAACAGGAGAGCCTCATCAGTACTTAGCCCAAGTTAGATTATTTCTTCATTATGAAGGGATTCCTTGGTGACTCCTTACTGTGCATAAATTAACTGCAAAAGTATTACCTCCAGTCGCAGTTCTGTAAATAATGTGCCCTTTGTTGTACGCTGGGGATCTGAGTGAGTCATGTTATATAAATGATCTCCATGCTACTTACCAGCCTGTAATATCTTTGCCCTTCAATTTTGCATATAATTGTACAAGGGTAACATGGTGCACTCTCCCTGATGGACATTTCTCGATACTACGTACAGTACTTAACTACATTTCACAGCTACATTATTGGCTGGAAAGTGCTTTGAAATATGAGCAAGATGGCTGGGGGATCTCAGTTGGTCAGTCAGCATCTGTGGAGGGAAATGGACAGTCACCATTTCATTTCTGGGCAGAATGACTGAGGGAGATAGCCGGGAAATAACACTGAGGGGACAAGGCAAGCAAGAGCAGGCAAGTGGATCCAGTTAAGGAGTAGTGATAGGCTGACGGAGGAGGGCAGAGTGAAAATCATGACAGAGACTGGGTGGTGATGGGTGGGACTTGTTGTTTGTTGACTACTGTTCTGCCTTCAGCACTGAAATTCCAAGCAAACTCATCACCGAACTCCAGATCCTAGGGATCAGTGCTCCCCTCTGAAACTGGATCCTTGACTTCCTGACTCACAGACCCTTATCAGGATTGCTTCTCCGAGTGGAGGCCTGTGACTACTGGTGTGCCACAGAGATCAGTGCTGGGTCCATTGTTATTTGTCATCTATATCAATGATCTGGATGATAATGTGGTAAATTGGATCAGCAAATTTGTTGATAATACAAAGATTGGAGGTGTAGTGGACAGTGAGGAAGGTTTTCAAAGCTTGAAGAGGGATTTGGACCAGCTGGAAAAATGGGCTGAAAAATGGCAGATGGAGTTTAATGTGGACAAGTGTGAGGTCTTGCACTTTGGAAGGAAAAACCAAGGTAGAACATACAAGGTAAATGGTAGGGCACTGAGGAATGCAGTAGAACAGCGGGATCTGGGAATACAGATACAAAATTCCCTAAAAGTGGCGTCACAGGTAGATAGGGTAGTAAAGAGAGCTTTTGGTACATTGGCCTTTATAAATCAAAGTATTGAATATAAGAGTTGGAATGTTATGCTGAGGTTGTATAAGGCATTGGTGAGGTCGAATTTGGAGTATTGTGTGCAGTTTTGGTCACCGAATTACAGGAAGGATATTAATAAGGTTGAAAGAGTGCAGAGAAGGTTTACAAGGATGTTGCTGGGACTTGAGAAACTGTGTTACAGAGAAAGGTTGAATAGGTTAGGACTTTATGCCCTGGAAAGTAGAAGAATGAGGGGAGACTTGATAAAAGTATATAAAATTATGATGGGCATCCAAGCAGGCTTTTTCCACTGAGGTTAGGGGAGAAAAAAGACCAGAGGACATTGGTAAAGGGTGAAGGGGGAAAAGTTTAAAGGGAACACTGGGGGGGAGCTTCTTCACACAGAGAGTGGTGGGAGTGTGGAATGAGCTGCCAGTTGAAGTGGTGAATGTGGGCTCATTTTTAACATTTAAGAAAAACTTGGACAGGTACACGGATGAGAGGGGTATGGAGGGATATGGTCCAGGTGCAGGTCAGTGGGACTAGGCAGAAAAATGGTTCGGCACAGCCAAGAAGGGCCAAAAGGCCTGTTTCTGTGCTGTAATGTTCTATGGTTCTATTGGTATGGATAGTCAGCAACACCTCCACCACAATTATTCTCAACCCCGCGTGTCCTCACTTGCGAATGTGGACAAATTCTGCTCCAACTCCTACAGGTCTGCAGATGATACACTCCTGTTTCTCAGATACAGAGCATAGGAAGGAGATGGAGAGCTCGTGACAAGAACCTTTCCCTTAAAGTTGCCAAACCAAAGGAGCTGCTTGCTGACTTCATAAAGGGGGCGGAGCCAATGCTCCGGTTTACATCAATGATGTGGAGGATGAGAGGATTGCGAGTTGTTAGAGCGAACATCACCAATTAGGTTGTCTTGGTCAAACCACGGGGTCTCCACATCCGAGCAGATCTCTACATCAATGCAGGATAGGATGCACTCTGCTGGGTGCATAGTGGCTCGGTGTGGCAAATGGTCTACAGGTGACCATAAGAAACTGCTGAGAGTTGTGGCCACAGCTCGGCACATCACAGGAACCGTTAATTTGTCTTCACTTCTTGCTGCTGCGGTCAATCAGCCGGCATAATCAAAGGCCTCGCCCAGGCTGGACATTCTCTCTCCTCCCCTCTTCCATTGGGCAGAAAATATAAAACCCTGAAAGTACGACCCACCAGGTTCAAGGACAGCTTCTCCCCCACTGTTAGAAGACTACTAAGTGGTTTCCTAGTACAATAAGATGGCCTCTTGACCTCAAAATCTACCTAGATATGATGTTGCACTTAATCATTTACCTGCACTGTATTTTCTCTGAGCCTGTTACACTTCATTCTGCATTCTGGTATTGTTTTACCTCATATTGCTTCAATGCACTGTGTAATGATTTGATCTGTATGAACAGAATGCAAGACAAGATTTTCGCTCAGTACCTGTGACAATAATAAACCATTTCAATTCAACAAAGAGCTGCAGTTAATGGAATCTGATAGGAGAGGAAGGTGGAGCATATTTATCAATTTTCCTTTTATTGAAATATGAAATTAGACTTCAAACAGATTATAGGGCTGAGGCAATTTATGGGACAGAATAAACTGATAATCGAAGTTCCAATTATATATCTGACCAGATGATGGCGATGTTGTTTCCCTCTTCCTCCCGAACTTGATGGAATTCCAACAACTGCAAATGCTGAAATCTGAATTAAATCAGAAAATTCTGAAGACCTTCAGTGGGTCTGTCAGTGGACAGAGAAACAGAGAGTGTTTCATGCTGAAGACCCTTCATTTGAACCCTTCATACGTCACTCAATACTGTTTAGTGCAGGAGGGCTCTATAATGAGTTACAAACTGCCCAGCACATCACTGGCAGTAGGCTACCCACCATCGAGGACATATATAGAGAAAGGTGCCAGAAAAGGGCCAGTGACATCATGAAGGAACCCACCCACCCTGCAGATGGACTGTTTGTCCCATCCCCACCAGGGAGGAGGCTACTTAGCATCCATGCCAAGATCTCCAGACTCAAAAACAGTTACTTTCCCTAAGCAGTAAGGTTGATCAACACCTCCACTGAGTAACTCATCCTCCATACCCTCAACTACTCCAACTTCATCATTTCCTGTCACTCACCATAAGTACATACACTCCTGTGCCTAGCAACACTTTATAGACATACAATCAATCTATGTATGTAAACTAACTTATGTAACCCCCTGGGTCGCCTCAGGCTCGCTCAGCTCGTTCTCGTCTAGGGGGAGCAGCCTTCGGCCCCGCCAAACTGGGTAATCAGCTGGTGTGGATGCTGTGTGATGTCCCCACCCCACCAAATAACAGACAGTACAATGCACTGACATTGCTGGGAACGTGCTCCCCTAGAGACCCCAAGCCGTTCCCCCACTGGGCCTCCTCTAAGTTTCCTGACACCTCTCGGATCAACTGAACAACTGAGAGAGGGGCTGATCCCCTTGACAGATCCCCTTGGCACCGCAAGCAATTTATCTGCCCCCCTAGCCAAAAGAGATACCCTAAAAACTTTCCACCAATCTCCTGCCACGGATATGATAAGCCCCCCAGCTGCGGCATTTGACTTCCAGTCGAACCACATGCATTTTCCCACACTTTCCCGGAACTGGCAGCTGTCACTTCGAGGTAATTGTTCCCGACAGTTCTAACAACGTCACCAGCCCGCCTACTCAAACTTTCAACCAATCCCTGTCGCTTTCCCTCAGCCAAGCACTGCCACTCACCCAACATACATGCAGAGATAACCAGCAATCGCACACCCGCAAAGGCACACCAGCTCTTCACCGCAGACATAATTTAAAGAGGGTGATCACACAGCTTCCACAGAAATCAATCCCGGACGAGCCCCCACAATGTAATCCCCTGGGTCACCTCAGGCTCGCTCAGCTTGTTCTCGTCTAGGGGGAGCAGCCTTCGGCCCCACCAAACTGGGTAATCAGCTGGTGTGGATGCTGTGTGATGTCCCCGCCTCGCCCAAAAACAGACAGTACCCCATATGCGATTAAATGAGTACAATTTATAAAGGTTACTATAACTAAGTGATTAATAACGATACAGTATATATGAAGGAAAAAACAATAAAGAAAAGGTGCCAAACTTATCAAAGTCCAAACCACTTCGTGCACAACCGTTGGAGCTCAATTACTGAAGTCTTCTGGCCACCATTCGATCCCCTCCGAACTCCTCGACTCGCAGCTTAGGACCACCCGAAGTGGTCAACCAAGCACATCTAGCTTCATCTCCTCTCCTCGGAGTACCTCCTGGCCTTGGACCCCCTCTTGGGGTCCGTTCCTCGCCCAGCTTACAGCATCGTGTCCTCTCTCTCCCAACCCCTTGCGCCGATCTCCCCAAAAGCCCGCCAACAATAGCTTACAGACTCAGAAGAAAGAACAACATTAATCCCAATTGGTTTACAAAGGAATACAATTCTCGTTATCAGTAAATTTTAACCCAAACAAGCTTCCAGCACTCTCTTGCAACAAAGAAGCATTCCTGCTTTTAACAAAACAAAGAAGCCATTTTGATTACATACACAGTAACAAAAAAAAAAGAAGAAACCCCCTTTACACTTAGGTATTTATATCTATTGTGTTTTTTATTTTTGTATTCTTTGTCTTATTGTGTTTTCTTGTGCTGCATGGGATACAGAGTAATTATTATTTTGTTCTCCTTTATACTTGTGTACTGGAAATAACATTAAACAATCTAGAATCTTGAGTCTTGAAGTTGTTTCATCCTAGCCGTAAGATTCAGTGAACTTTTGACCATTTCATATCTGATATTAAGTGGAACATCAGTACAATTAATTCAAACAGCAGTATTCAGATTTGGTCTGCAGGTTTCCTTATGTTACAGAAGTGTTTCAATGCCTGAGAGTTTGTCTGGGACATTCGTACTGACTGTGGACAAGGGGGTACAAATGGAGGCGCGGTGAAACTCCGAGAATCCGGCACTCTCGGGGTTTAGATTTTGCTGGATTAGATGAGTTACTGGAAGATTGGATTTTATTTCTGTTATTACTCCAAAATGTTTGTCTCTTTTTGATGTTTCACAGTATCACGATGATTGCAATGAGCTGGGTAAACTTAGGGGGAGCAAGTGAACTGGGTCCTGGCTGCGGGGGAGTGGAGTGCAGGAACTGAGTCTACGGTGAACACAGAACAGTACAGCACAGAAACAGGCCCTTTGGCCCACGATGAGTGTACCAATCTAAACTAATGTCACCTGCCTGCAAATGGTCCATAACCTTCCATCCCTGCCTATCATATCTGCTTCCACCTTCTCCCCAGCAGCACATTACTTATAAAACACTTGCCCCATTAAAGTTATTTTTACTCACACAGTTTGTCTTCTTTTGCCTGTCAGTACTTGTTTATGTACGGTTTTGTCGGCAGCGTAGTATTTAGGGTAATTCTATCGCAGCGCCAGAGATTGGGGTTCAAACTCCTCCACTGCCTGCAAGGAGTTTGTAGATAGATAGATAGATAGATACTTTATTCATCCCCATGGGGAAATTCAACATTTTTTTTTTCCAATGTCCCATACACTTGTTGTAGCAAAAACTCATTACATACAATACTTAACTCAGTAATAATATGATATGCATCTAAATCACTAACTCAAAAAGCATTAATAATAGCTTTAAAAAAAAAAGTTCTTAAGTCCTGGCAGTTGAATTGTAAAGCCTAATGGCATTGGGGAGTATTGACCTCTTCATCCTGTCTGAGGAGCATTGCATCGACAGTAACCTGTCGCTGAAACTGCTTCTCTGTCTCTGGATGGTGCTATGTAGAGGATGTTCAGGGTTTTCCATAATTGACCGTAGCCTACTCAGCGCCCTTCGCTCTGCTACCGATGTTATACTCTCCAGTACTTTGCCCACGACAGAGCCCCATGACGTTCTCCCCATGACTCTGTAGGTTTGTTCTGGGTGCTCCTGACAATCCAAAGGCACGCGGGTAAGGGTTAGTGAATAGTGGGCATGCTGTGTTGGCACCAGAAGGATGGCGAGACTTGCAGCTGCCCCTCAGCACATAATCCGTCGATGCAGATAGTGCAGTGCACACTTTGCTCCGACGTACATGTGACAAATAAAGCTGGTCTAATCTTTTTTTCCTGTTAATATCAGCTGGAAAATGAATCCTCCGCGATTTGATCTTGCACCTTATCGTTAATCTCCACCAGTAGTTTTTACTCTTTATTCTGCATTGTTATTGCGTTACCTTATTCTGGTTAATTCACTGTGCAATGATTTGATCTGTATAAACAGTTTACAGTTTTGAGGAGTGGCATTACTAGTCAGGAAAAGACTGGACAATCTGAAAGGCTTGTCTACTGAGGCTATATGAGTGGAACTGAGGAGTAAGAAAGGGTTGACCACATTGATGGGATTATGTTATATTATAAGACCATAAGGCACAGGAACAGAATTAGGCCATTCAGCCCATTGAGTCTGCTCCACCTTTCAATCATGGCCGATTTATTATCCCTCTCAACCCCATTCTCCTGCTTTCTCCTCTTAACCTATGACACCCTGACCGATCAAAAACGCTGCTTTAAATATACTCAAATATCCTCCACGGCCATTCATGGCATTGAATTCCGCAGATTCACCACCCTCTGGCTAAAGAAATTCCTCCTCATCTCTGCTCTAAATGGACTCTCTTCTATTCTGAGACTATGCCCTCTAGTCCCAGACTCACTCACCGTAGGAAACATACTTTCCATACCCATTCTATCTAGGCTATTCAATATTCGATAGATTTCAATGAGATCCTCCCTCATTCTCCTAAACTCCAGTGAGTACAGGCCCAAAGCCATCAAATGTTCCTCATTTCATTTCCAGATTCATTCTCATGAACTTCCTATGGACCTTTTCCAGTGCCAGCACACCCTTTCTTAGATAAGGGGCCCAAAACTACTCACAACACTCCAAGTGTGGTCTGAGCAATACCTTATAAAGCCTCAGCCTACATGCTCTCGCCAATTCTGTTCCACACTGAGAAAGAGAGTTACCCAAGGCTGAGACACAAGGGAGTCTGGAACAACATGAAATGCTGGAGGATCTCAATGGGTCAGGCAGCATCTATGGATGGAACAGACAGTTAATGTTTCCAGTTGAGACCCTTCACCTGTCCAAATGTCACAGTCCACTTCACTCCACATTTGCTGCCCAACCTGTTGACTTCCTCCAGCATTTGGTGTGTTGTTTAAAGTTACTGGAAGTTCTAGAATTTGGCTTTGAGGAGACTGCAACACCCTCAGACGAGGTGTGGTCCCTCAAGGCCACATGGTGCCTAGTTGTGACCGTGTGGGATCCTCCCAGCAGACAGTGTGAGTGGGATGGAGGATTAACTCAGACCCTTCCTCACAGCGATCTCCCCAACAGAAAGGAGAGTGCACTGCAACCCCAATTTCAATACAGTAGATCCGAGGAAGGCTTTGACTCATTGTTTTAGCTGGGGGGGGGGGGGTGGGGTTGAGTGCCCAGGGGGTGGGAAGGGAAGAGATGAAGGGATGTCTCTCCGGTGGTTGCATGGGAAAGTGCCATGAGATGTCAAGATAACCGTGGGATGCGAGGATTGATCCAGGGAATTGCTGAAAAGAGGAGGGAGGGGAAGATATGCCAGGTCTGGAATCTTTTGAAAGTGGCGGAATTGTGAATGATGATCTGTCACGTGTGAGGGTGGTGGGGAGAAAAAGACCAGGTATCTCCATTTGGGGATGGGATAGCAGGTGTAGGTAAAAGATGAAATGTGGTCAAGGACTCTGTCCATTGTTGTAAAGAGAAAGCTAGGGTTTAAGAGGAAGGAGAACATCTCAGGTGCACCTGCGGGGAAGTCCTGTCAGGGAAGGTTTGAAGGAGACAGTGGAACTAGGAGAATGGAGTGGAGGATGAGGGAAACCATAGTTATTTAAATATCCTGGAGCAAGGTTCCCCTGACAATGTAGCCACATGCGCATGACAAAATAATTGTGTGAGGAAATCACATCCCAGGGCAAATGTAGCGAAATCTCTCTACTTGGATGCAGGAGACATGCGACTGCAGATGCTGGAATGTAGGACAACACAAAATCTGCTGGAGGAACTCAGTATCTGTGATGGGAGAGGAAAGGAATTGTCTACATTGATAATTCATTTCTCCTCACAGATGCTGCTCGGCTTGCTGAGTTCCTCCAGCAGATCGTTCCTGTTTGTTCAGGCGGAGACGCAGATTGCAGTCACATACACCAGAGTGAACCAGAAATCTCTCGCTTGCATCAAGCTCAGTCTCCACAGTAATATCGAATACAGTACGACA
The DNA here is from genome assembly GCF_048418815.1 of Hemitrygon akajei. Taxonomy (NCBI): domain Eukaryota; kingdom Metazoa; phylum Chordata; class Chondrichthyes; order Myliobatiformes; family Dasyatidae; genus Hemitrygon; species Hemitrygon akajei. The sequence goes on from NC_133144.1 coordinate 17,437,029, forward strand.
ATAACCACAGTGAATAACTAAAGCAATGGAATGCTGCACAGATCATAGTGCAAGTAGAGCAGGAAGAAATGCTGAGGTAACAATGAGGGAATAACAGAGATAGAATGAAGAGACCGAGAATGCGGCAGCACCTTGGGGATAGGTTGCTGATGAAGATGGCAGAGTTTGTCATCGATACATCGGTTATAATCGAAAGCCCGAGAAGAGTTTATTCGGGTATCAAAAAGGTAATATGCCTATTAATATATATTCATATACTTACATACAGTTGTTGATGATCAGCTCTGCCTGTGATGATAATGCATTGGGCAGGGACTGGGTTCAGTAAAACACAACGCCCCACCCACATGCCACTACCACATCCTTGCTGCCACAGAACGCTACTAACTCAATCTGCCTTCCCTCAATCACTAACAGTTAATAATGGCTACTGTTTTCTTTTGAAAACTTCTCATTTACTATCATCTCATTCCTCTTCAGTAGCAGATAACCCGGTTGCATTGCCTTCTTAAGCTGCCCATGGGGTTGAGGGCAAGTCCAGGTCAGAGGGGCTGATGAGGCTGGTGTGGACCCATAGGCCCTGGCATGGGTGGGCTGGGGCATCTGAGATGGTGACATCTTCAGCTGCTTTCACTGGGATACGACATGCTCTGGAACAGGTACTCAGGAGTCTCAGCTCCTTTGCTGGTTTGAGTTGTCAATGCCCTGTCAGTGCCTTACATTGGTGAAGATGTGGTATTTCCCTCAAGGAAGCTTTGGGTCGATCCTGGAGTCATTTCAACAATCTGGAGCTGGAGGAACTCAGCAGGTCAGGCAGCATCTGTGGAGGGAAATGGACAGTCGATGCTCCGGGTTGAGACACTCCATCAGGACAGAAAGAAAGAGCTGAAGAAGAGATTCTCAGGCACTCGTGAGTTCCTGAATTATTTCTGTCCTCCTGGTATCTTTTGCCGTGTTGGAGATTGGACTCGTGTCCTTCTCAGTAACCTGCTGTTGGACAAGTGAATAGCGAGGCCTTCCCTGGGAAGACAGCAAGTAGAACAGAGACTTGAAGCTGGTGATTCAGTCCAGCTGAAGGGTCTTGGCCTGAAACATCGACTGTCCAGTTCTCTTCACAAGTGCTGTCTGACTTGCTGAGTTTCTCCAGCTGCTGCTGGGGGGGATGGTCTGGGGGGAAACACTGTCATTGCCTCACTCACCCAGCAGTGGTGTCGGAGAGGACTGTGGGGAGTGTCAGTGTTCCTTCTCCAGTGCTTTCAGGTGCCTTTTGTATAGAACGCAGAACAGTACAGCATAGGAACAAGCCCCTTCGGCCCACAATGTTCTGCTGACCCAGTTAAATTTGCAATCAGATTTCAAAGTTCAAAACAAATTTATCATCGACGTACATGTACGTTATTATATACTATTCCAAGATTCATTTTCTTGCAGGGATTTACAGAGAAAAAGAGAACTACAGAAGAATTTATGAAAAACTCTACATAAACAAGCAAAGACTGACAGACAGCCAATATGCAAAAGACAAACCATGCCAGTAAAAATAATATTGGGAGCCTGAAAGTGAGTCTGGAGGTAAGAGAATCAGTTCAGAGTAATGGTGAGTGAAGTTATCCACGCCAGTTTAGAAGCTTGATTGCAGTAGAGTCATAACTGTTCTCAAACCTGGTGGTATGGAACCTAAGGCTTCTGTACCTCCTGCCTGATGGTAGCAGTGAGAAGATAACTTGGATTGTGGGAGCCTTTGACGATGGACGCTGCTTTCTTGTGACAGGGCTCCATGTAAATGTGTTCAGTGGTGGGGAGGGCTTTACCTGTGAGGTACTCAGCTGTGTTTTATTTATTTAGGAATACCCCGTGCGGAATAAGCTTTCCAAGCCTTTGAGTCTCGCTGCCCAGCAGTGCGTGAAAACCTTGATTTAGCCTTAACCTAATCGGGGGGGTAAGTTACAGTGACCTGGTACGCCTTCGGACTGGGGGAGGAAACCGGAGCACCCGGAGAAAAGCCAACCTATTCACATACAGACTCCTTACAGAGGATGTTGGGATTGAACTTCCAATGCCCCGAGCTCTAACTGTTACGCTACTGTGTATCCACCACTTTCTGTAGACCTTTCCGCTCCTGGTCATTGGTGTTTCCATACCAGGCTGTGATGTAGCTAGTTACAGTCATCTCCACTGTGTACCTATAGAAGTGTGTCAACGTTTTGGTGACATGTTAGATCTAATCAAACTTCTAAGAAAGCAGAGGTGCGATTGTGCCTTCTTTATGATGACACTTAAGTGCTGGTCCCAGGACAGATCCTCTGATGTGGTAACACCAAGGATTTTAAAGCTACTGTCCCTCCTCAACTCTGATTCCCTAATGAGGACTGGCTCGTGGACCTCAGGCAGTTGACAGTCCTCATGTAGTTGACAACCAGCTCTTTGGCTTTGCTGACATTGAGTGAGAAGTTGTTGCTATGATACCATTCAGTCAGATTTTCAATCTTCCTCCTAGATAGTGATTTTTCAGCATCTTTGATTTGGCCAACAACAGTGGCGTCACTACAAACTTAAACACAGCATTGGAGTTATACTTAGCCACACAGACATAAAGTGAGGGGGCTAAACACATAGCCTTGTGGTGTACCTGCACTGACAATGTTTGCGGAGGAGATGTTGTTGCCAGTCCAAACTGACGGGGTCTAACACTGAGTGAATAGAGGGTTCATTTGCACAGGGAAGTACTGAGGCCCAGGTCCTGGACCTTAATGATGAGTTTTGAGGGGATAATAGTCTTGAATGCTGTGTCGTCTATGAAGAGCACCCTGATGTATGCATCTTCATTGTCGAGGTGCTCTAAAGCTGAATGAAGAGCCGAGGAAATAACATTTGCTGTTAACCTGTTGTGATGATAGGCAAATGCCCAAGTAAACAAATCCCTTCTGCTTACACAATGTCCATATTCTTCCATTCCCTGTGCATCCATGCGTCTATCGAAGAGCCTCTTGAATACTCCTTTTGTATTTGCCTCCACCACTATGGTAGGCAGCACATTCCAGGCATCCGTTGTTTTCTGGGTAAAAAGAAAACCACCCTGAGGGTGGTGAGGTGCAGGCATGTCTCTACCAAAGGAGGTGTAAAACACTCCTTCCCTCCGCTAGCCTGCTGGTCAGACTTGGGCAAGGTGTAGCACCTGCTTAGCCCCCCCGATCAGGGTCACGTGAAGCCATGGGAGCAGGTGGTGGACGGTCATATGAGCAGCCGGTGCATATCACAGGTCCTGGTTATGTGACCACCGACGCCAGGCAGATCATCTCTGAAGAGTATTGTTAATGGCTGGGGTCACCCGTCTTGGAAAGACACAAGGCAGCAATGGCAAACCACTTCTGCAGAAAATTTGCCAAGGACAATCACGGTTATAGAAAGAACATGATTGCCCACAGCACATAACAAACAAACACCACATATCTCCTTACTGTCTCTCAACTGAAATGCATGCCCTCTGGTATTAGATATTTCAATCCCAGGAAAAAGATCTACGCCTTTCATCATCTTCTAAGTCTCTCTCAGATCTCCCCTCAGCCTTTGCGCAACCTCTCCTTCCAGCATATGCCACCTAATCCAGACTGCATCGTCTCCAAAGCCTCAACATCCTTCCTATAAAAACCAGAAATGAATGAAATACTCCAGGTGGTGGCCTAACTAGAGTTTTATAAAGCTACAACATTATCTCCTCACTCTTGAACTTAATTCCTCGAAGGCAAACATACCATATGCCTACTTTATCACCTTGTGAAACATCTTTCAGGGATCAATCGACTTGGACCCAAAGGTTCATCTGCTCATCAACATTGCAATGTCTCTTTACATTTGATCTTCCAAAGTGCAATACCTCCCATTTGGTTGGGTTAAACTCCACCTGCCATTTCTCTGACCATATCTGAAACTGTTCTACATCCTGTTGTATCCTTTGCCATCCAGAATACCGCCATTCTTTGTATCGTCTGCAAACTTATTAACCCACCCATGTAGGTTTTCACTTATAAAAACTAGAAGCTGCAGAGGTCCAAATAAGGGTCATTGTGGTACAACACTTGTCACAGGTCTTTATTTTCAAACCTTCATGGGCACACAAGAGGCAATGGTTAAAATCATGGTCACAGGAGGCAATGGTCAAAATCATTACTACTGCCTGTTCTCACTGAGAGGAGGCACCTGGGATATGGGAGTACCCAACCTATGTCCTCCAGGAACTCATGAACGCTTCCCCGCTTCCCCATTCTTCCTCTCCATTAGCTTAATTCCAGTGGAAAACTTTTTGGAGCAAATGCTTTCTTACAGACTTGAAGAAGAAGAAGAAGAAAGCCCTTAACTCTGAGTGAAGTCATCGGGACGCCGTCGTGACGGTGTTTTTTTAGCAGGCTTTCTTGTTTTTATGAGGCTGAGTTGCTAGCTTGATGCTCAACCCAGCACGGGTGGAAAACGTGCAAGGGAGCCGGCTGGATTCGAACTCGGGAGCCTCTGCTCTGAGGTCCGGCGCTGATGCCACTACGCCACCAGCCGGCCTTGATACAGACTTGGTTGACCCAACCTTGCTTGTCATCACTTTGCAAATATACGATAAGGATAAATTTGAGAAGGAACTTTCACAATCACTGTCGGTTCACACAATCATAAACACAAGAGATTCTGCAGATGCTGGAAATCTGAAGGAACACAGGCAAAATGCTGGAGAAACTCAGCAGTTAAGCAGCTTCTATGGGAGGGATTAAACAGTTGACATTTCAGGCTGAGGCCTTTCATCAGAACTGGAAAGAAAGGGGAAAGAAGCCAGAAATAAAAGGTGTGCAGGGGTGGGGGGCACAAGCTGGCAAGTGAGGGGGAAGGTGGGTTGGTGGGGGAGGGGGATGAAGTAAGAAGCTGGGATGTAAGAGGTAAAGGGCTGAAGAAGAAGGGATCTAATCAGAGAGGACAGTGGACAATGGAAGAAAGGGAAGGAGGAGGGGAACCAAAGGGAGGTAGTGGGAAGGTGAGGAGAAGAGAAGGGGTGAGAAGGTAAGCAGAATGGGGAATGGAAAAAGATTTTAAAAAGGGGGGATGGGGGGATTACCAGAATTGACTCAGCAAAATGTGGTTATCAAAACAGACAGTGTAATGATGCTGTTCAATGCATTACACTTAGGGCTGGTAAACATCACGTCTTAACCAGATGGAACCCAGACTGCGATTCAGGAGCTGCTGTTTGGCATTGGGACAGGCAGCAGAGAAAGATCCGGGTAATGATTTTCCTTCTGGTAGACAGCAAGGTCTGCATGAATGGATTTGTCTCCTTCCTTGAAATAGTCACTATGACAGCATCTCTGGCACGTCCCCAATTTATCTGTTTCTACCACCATCTCCAGCAGCATTTCATGCACTTACGTCCTCTGTGTAAAAAACCTAATTCTGACATCCCCCCCGATATAACCCTCCGATCACCTTACAATTATGCGCTCTTGTATTAGCCATTACCACCCAGGGAAAAGGCACTGGCTGGCCACTCTATCTACACCTCCTATCATCTTATACATCTCTACCAAGTCACCTCTCCTCCTCCTTTGCTCCAAAGAACCCTAGCTGTTAAGGTTTGTAACTCCAGAACATAAAAGTAATTGAAAGCAAAACACGGGAGAGCCAGGGATAACTTGTGTACTTTGTTTTTACTTCAAGCGAGGCACTCACTTATGACATGGTGGCGTGACGATGCATATGCCACTCATGTACTTTTAAACATAGCCAATAATTAATTATGTCAACAACAAAGAATGCTTAATCAAACAATATATTAACAATATTATTGAAATATTAAATACACAACACTAGCTTGCTCAACTTTCTCTGTAATCCATGCAGCATCCTGGTTAATCTCCTCTGCACCCTCTCAAAAGTGTTGACATACTTCCTATAATGAGGTGACCAGAACTGAACACAATGTCTAATTAGAGTTTTATAGAGCTGAAAGGTTACCTCACGGCTCTTGAACTCAGTCCCTCAACTGATGAAGACCAACATATCATATGCCTTCATAACAACTCTATCAACATGTGTGGCAATTTAAAGGGATCTATGGATGTAGACCCTGTTTGTCTGCACTGCTAAGATTCCTGCCATTAACCCTGCATTCTTCCTTCAAATTCACCCTTTCAAAGTGTATCACTTCATACTTTACCGGATTGAACTCCATCTGCCACTTCTCAGCCCAACCCTGCAGCCTAACAATCTCCCACTGGAACCTACAACAGCCCTCCACACTATCCACATGTCCACCAATTTTTGTGTCATCTGCAAACTTACTGAGCCATCCTTTCATTTATCGTCATCCAAGTCATTTATAAAAATCACAAAGAGCAGAGGTCCCAGAAGAGATCTGAACAACCCCTCTGCAGAATATATTCCATCTACTTCCACCCTCTGCCTTCTCTGGACAAGCCAATTCTGTATCCATGCAGCCAAGTTTCCCCAGATCCCATACCTCCTAATTTTCTGAATGTGCCTACCTCGGGGAACCTTGTCAAACAGTTTACTAAAATCCATATACATCACATTCACTGCTCTACCTTCATCAATTTGTTTTGTCACTTCCTCGAGGAATTCATTCAGACTCGTGAGGTGCAACCTACCCATCACAAAGCCATGCTGACCCATAATCAGGCTTTGCTTCTCCAACAGCCCATAAATCTTGTATTTAAGACTCCTCTCCAACAATTTGCCCACAATCTATGTAAGACTCACTGGTCTGTAATTTCCAGGATTATCCCTATTACCGTTCATTAACAAAAGAATAACATTTTCCACCCTCCAGTCTTCTGGTACGGTTCCTGTGGTCAGTGAGAACACAAAGATCATTGCCAAAGGCACAGTAATTTCTTCTCTTGTTTCCTGTAGTGACTGTTGTTCAAGCTCTGAACGATTGAAGGAAATTAGCTGTTCTTGAACCTCGTGGGGTGGATCTTAAGGCTTCTGAGCCTCTTGCCTGATGACAGCTGCGAGAATCCTGTGAAAGAATTTAGCCTTTGGTTAAATCCTCCTTGAAAAAACTCAAGCATGATCAAAAACAGAAATCCAGGGTTTTATCCATAGGAATTCCTCTTCTACTGACAGTACTATGGTTTGAGGATAGAGACACGAACAATAATAGTACTTCAAGATGGGTTTACTTGATTACATGTGATTTATTAATAAAATAACCAGTTACTGTTCTTTCTCTCTATAATTAACTAATCCATGTAAATATGTGTGTTGTAGGCTAATTGACAACTGTAAGTTATGTCCATTGTAGGTGGAAAGTTGGAGAACTAGAGCACGTTACTGGATGTGAAAGAGAATGTCTCAGAAGGACAATGGGATTGATGGGCTTGTTCAGTGAGCAAGGATAGACTCAATGGACTGAATGGTCTTGGTTATGTTGGAGGCAATATATTACAAATATATAAATGATGAAGGATGTTACAGTTGTTGCATGTCGTTATTCAGAGTGATACACTTTGGATCTCTTTCAGATGTCCGACTCGGAGGAAGCCATTTTAATTACTGAGTGAGGCCCAGACAGCAGAGCTGTTTGATTGGCTGTACAGACTGATGGTTTCAGAAGTCCACCCAATGCCCAGCTACATTGACCAGAACTTTCACATCCAGGTAGCTGAGCCCCAGGTGAGCAGAGATCAAGCTACGTCCTCAAAGTCCTGAACGTGGCTGACAGCCAAGATGTAGATTTGGTGGAAGTACAATCACGAGTCATGATGTTCTTGAAGCAGAAAGGTTTTCCCGCCTCCACACCCATCCCAACCACTGATGGCAGGATTATGTCGCTGGAGATGATTAGTGGGTTTCAGATATTTGTTCTTGTATATTGGCTTCTGCTGATGAATCATTCGTTCCTTTAAAAGTTTAAAATTTGCTTTAGTTGAATAATTTTGTCCATGTTTTCAAAATTCACTGAAATTCACTGGAAACATAATTTTTCAGGTCAGGTTCAGAAAGATTAGGCAGACTAACTTAATAAAAAAAACGTGCTCTAATCTTTGCAGTTTCTGGTCAAGAATATCAGACCCATATTGCCCGCTTTTTCACCTATTTACTGGGAATTCCACTGCAGCAGATCCCTGCAGACCCCACCGATCTTGTACAAGGTCAGGCAAACTCTCGCTCAGATTAATAAGGTTCTCAAAGTAAGTCCATGTACTCCGTGTCCAGACATCTAAGTAAGCCCTGCTTTACCTTTAATACCAATGTAGGTATAATCACAAGTTGTGTGGTTACAGATCAGATCTACTTTAAACCTCTATCTTGAAACAATAATTACATGAAAGCAATTTGTTGAAAAGTCATCTTTATTATTTTGGGTCACTGAGCATCACAGACATGATGCCAAATATTAAGCAGCAAAATGGAATTGCAGAAACAGTCAGCAGGTCAGGCAGCAGGTGTGGAGAGAGAAACAAAGTTATTGCTTTATATTTGTCATTTATTGAGATAGAGTGAAAAGCTTTTGTTTGGTGTGTCATCCAGCCAGGCCAGTACACCGAGGTGTAAGAAGAAAGCAGAATGTAAAATATAGCGTTTCACTCTCAGGAAGGACAAGGCAGGTAGACAATAAAGTGCTGGGGCCACAGCAAGGTCGACTGAGAGATCAATCCTTACCGAGTTACAGGTCAGTCCAAGAGACGGAGAGTGGCTGAGAAACTGTCCTGGAGTCTGGTGGGACATGCTTTCAGGATTGCATCTTCTGCCCAAATGTAGAGAGGGGAAGAAAGTAGGTCATCCTTAGAAGAGTTTCATGGCTACAAGCTCCTATTGCTCCCCACGGAAGCACCAATGGTGGAGATCCCGTCCACCAAGACCCTAGTTCACCAATGTCAAAATGCTTGGAGTACCAATTGTGCCTACTGCCACCCAGGCTAACTGCATCAGTGCCCAGCCAGACTACTCCAGCAGGAGATCCATGTCTGACTGTCCATGCGAGATCTGCCCTGGACACTGACTCTTGCAAGCTCTCACCACAGCTTATTGGTCCCTTTAAGATTATGCATCACTTCAAACCAGTTACTTAACATCTACAGCTGTCATTGTCCCTCAGGACCATACTTACCTTCCACATGTCCTGCCTCAAACCCATTGTCCATAGACAACTCAAACCAGCTGAGCCTGCATCTCCAGAACCAAGGATGCTGGTAGGTTGTCCAGTGTTCATGCGGTCCTGTATTCATCACCATTTTTGATTTTGCCGCCATGTTACACTTCAACTCATCCAGTTGACTTCAATTTTGCTCAGTCCTCTGCCTGTCTTTACTCCTAGTCTCGTGACAACTACATCAACTTGTATACTAACTGTCCTATCCTCAGCCTGATTACTCCAGTTCCTATCTCTCTGCCAAATTAGCTTAAACCCTCCCCAACAGCTCTAGCAAACCTGCCCACAAGGATACTGGCCTCCCTCGGTTTCAGATCTAACTCATGCTTTTTTTTACAGGCCATACCTCCCCCAGAAGAGATTCTAATGATCCAGAATTCTGAAAACATAATCTTTTTACCGATTCCTTAGCCATGCATTCATCTGCCAACTCATTCTATTCTTACCCTCACTGGCATGTGGCACAAGCAGTAATGCAGAGATTACTACCTGTGGGCCCAGCTTTTCAGCTTTCTACCCAACTCCCTAAACTTTCTCTTCAGCACCTCCTCCCTTTTCCTGCCTATGTTGTTGGTACCAATATGTACCATGATTCCTGGCTGCTCACTCTTTAGAATGCTGTAGACCCGATCTGAGACATCCCTGACTCTGGCACCTGGGAGGCAACATACCATCCAGGTGTCACTTTCATGTCCACAGAACTTCCTGTCTGCTCTTCTAACTATGAAATCCCCTGTCACTACTCCGCTCTTCTCCCCCTTCCCTTCTGAACTGCAAAGCCATACTCAGTGTCAGAGATCCGGAGGCTGTGATTTTCCCCTGTAGGTCGTCCCTTATCATTGTGCAGAATGCCACAGGGGTATAGTGCACTAACTGCCTATTCCCTTTCCTTCTCTTGATAGTCACACAGGTACCTGCAACTTAGGGATGACAATCTCCCTGTAGCTCCTGCCTATCGTCTGCTCAGTCTCCTGTATGAGCCGAAGGTCATCGAGCTAAAGCTCCAGTTCCATTACACTGTCTCTAAGGAGCTACAGCTCAGTGCACTTCATGCAGATGTAGTTATCAGGGATATTAGAGATCTTCCAGAGTTCCCACATATCACATGCACGAAGAACATACCACTAACCCTGGACCCATTCTCATTGGACTGGCTATGTACTAATAGACAAGGAAAGAGAAAAAAAAAACTTACTGGAAAATTACTTAGATTCTCCACCTGTCCTAGCCTAAGCCTGTCCTTGCCAAAGCCTATCTTGCCAAAGCCTCTTCTTGCCGAAGCCTCTTCTTGCCGAAGCCTATTGAGCCAAAGCCTGGCAAGTCTAACACTGTTACCTGTTGGGTAACGGGCTTTGTTTACACCATTGTCTGGGTGCTCAATGAGCACCACTTGACACTGAAAGCAGGTTCTCCCCAGCCCCTGTTCCTCAACAAAGCTGCAGCAATACCTTCTGCCATGACCTCAGTGTGGGCTCCCTGTTTCATACCTTGTTTAACTCTGAGAAACATGCAGCCTCTGGGGTTGTTGTTAATGATTCTGGTTCCCAGTTCTCAAGCCACACGGAGTAGGAGAGGAACGTGTAGTGGTGAAAGGGGCCTCAGTGGTCATTGTTATTGGCTTACTGCTGCCTTCATCTTAGTTTCATGCTGCATGTAGCTGTTGTTAGATTGGAGACTGGACTATTGGCTAGATTACTTTAACACCCTCAGGTAGAACTTCCATTCATGTTGCCCCATCAACGTCAAAGTCAGGTTTACTGTCATATTTGCAAGTCCTTATATGTACAGGTGCAATGAAAAACTCACTTGCAGCAACATCACAGGCACATAGCATCAGATAGGCAACATTTACAAGAAGCACATTAATTAAATAACATTCTATAGAAAAAGAACACAATTGGAGGAAAGAAACATTCCTTTCCATTGTGGTGACAAGTGGTCAAGTGGTCATAGTGTTGCTATACAGAGTGAGTGTTCTGGTTTATTCAAGCACCTAATGGTTGAAGGGAAGTAGCTGTCCCTAAATCTGGTGGTATGAGACTTCAAGATAATAGCTGTGAGAAGATGGCAGGGCCAGGATGGTGGGAATCTTTGATGATGAACATTGCCTTTTTGAGACAGCACCTTCTGTAGACCCTACCGATGGTGGGGAGGGACGTGCCTGCGATATATTGAACTGAATTCACTCCTTAGTTCCTGTGCATTTGAGTTGCCACAGCAGACCATGATGCAACCAGTCAGGATACATTCAATCATACATCAATAGAGGTTAGAGTGTTCAGTGACATGCCAAACCTCTTTAACCTCGTAAGAAAGATGTTGGTGTGTCTTCCTGGTGATTGCATCTCTGTGTCAGGACCAGAACAGGCCAGGAAAACCCAGAGATCCTACTCCAGTGTGGAGACAGCTGACTGTTTGCCATGGATCTAATTGTTTTTGTTCTACTGTCATCAGGAATACTGTGATCACCTTGCAGGATCCAATTGCTTGGCTCTGGATAGTTTCTTTAACTCCTAAACATCACCCAACTCACTGCTGGGAAATCTCTGATGTTAATTGATATTTTGCTGGGGTATTTGTGCTGGGATGTTCAGCAGGCTTCACTCCTCTGACCATCTCAGTGCCAATATGTTTGTAGATCCTTCCCACATACGCCTGCCCACTGGTACATTCTTCCTTTGCTCCTTGTTGCCACTAAAACACAAACACTCGTGTACCTCGTCATTCATTTAGGGGTTTTCACTGCTGGACACCTCCAACCACACACTAGAATCTCACAGACATCTGCTCTGCATGTTCTGGTACCTGGGTCTTCCTTCAACTGTTGGACAGAATTGTGCCACCATCATTATGTCACTTTCAAATAAAATAAATTCTTCCAAGAAGTTTAACTGTTTTATTGGAAAGTTACAAACACTCTCCAGAATGATTCATTACAAACTCTCTCTCATTTTCTCATTCACTCCTCTCTCTCTTCCCCTCCCTCTCACTCTTATGCCCTCACACATACACTCTCTCACCCATTCTGTAGCCCCTCCTTATCCCTCTCACTCATATTCCTTCTCACACTCGCTCTCATGCACTTACACACACTCTAACAGTCTCTCATACTCTATCTCATACATGTACTCTCTCTTTGTCTCAAACTCCCTCTTATACATTCATTATCAGATTGTGGACTGTTGTAAGAAACATAAGGTTGTTATAATAGGTGATTTTAATTTTCCACATATCCACAGGTCCATCTCCCACACTGTAAAAGGACTAGATGGGGTAGAGTTTGTCAAATGTGTTCACGAAAGTTTCCTTAGTCAGTACATAAAAGTTCCAATGAGAAATCCTGCGATACTGGATCTGCTATTACAAATGAGACAGGACAGGTGACAGAAATTTGTGTCGGGAAAACTTTGCATCTCGTGACCTCAATACCATTAGGTTCAAAGTAAATATGGAAAAGTATAGATCTGGTCTGCAGGTTGAGATTCTAAATTGGAGAAAGGCCAATTTTGATGGTATCAGAAATGATCTGGCAACTGTGGATTGGGACGGGCTATTTTCTGGCAAAGGTGTACTTGGTAAGTGGGAAGCCTTCAAAAGTGAAATTTTCAGAGTACAAAGCTTGTACATGCCTGTCAGGATAAAAGGTAAAGATAACAAGTGTAGGGAACCCTGGTTTTCAAGAGATATTGAGGTTCTGATTAAGAGAAAAATGGAGGTGCATAGCAGGTATCGGCAGGTGAGAACAAAAGAGGTGCTTATGGAGTAGAAGAGAACACTTAAGAAAGAAATGAAACCTAGAAGAAGGCATAAAATTGCTCTAGCAGACAAGGTGAAGGAGAATCCTAAGGGATTCTACAGGTATGTTAAGAGCAAAAGGTTTGCAAGAGACAAAATTGCTTTTATGGAATATCAGAATGGTAATTCCTGTATGGAGCCAAAACAGACAGGGGAGACCTGAAATAATTTTGTGCATCTGTATTTACTCAGGAGGTGGGCACAGAGTCTATAATGGTGAGACAAAGCGGCATCAACTTCATGGACTTTGTACAGATTACAGAGGAGGAGGTGTTTGCTATCCTGAGGAAATCAGGATGGATAAATCCCCAGGGCCCGACAAGATGTTCCCTCTGTTACGAACCCCGTAACTGGGTCACTTACCAGCAAAGATAGAAGTATCCTTTGAAGTCTGATGATACTATTTTTAACCATTTTTATTAGTGAAAATACACAAAAATAATATCAATGCAAATATACAGATAATATACATCATCAATACTAAACCTAAAAGTGTGGGTATAATAATAATCAATAAGAAATAAGCTCTATCATTGTCTAGGGGATAATGAATTGTCCAATGGAAATATAAAGTTCCGTTCAGTTCATACAGGCTGCAGTAGTTGGTGTTCGCAGTGTTGCAATTGTTGGAGAGAGAGAATAACAGCTATTAACTTGCCGACTTTCCTTTTACGATCTTGATCCGTCTCCGTCCTTTAGCTAGACCGTTCCGTGGAGGACTCGTCACCCAGGCAAGGGTGGACACACACACAAGCCCCCACCAGTCTCGTAATGTCTCTCCTGGTGCGTCTGAGGGGTGTTCCCCAGACCCGACTTTTATCCCCACTCACGGGGTCTCAGATGTCAATCAGGTTGGGATGATGCAATCCCTCAACCAGACCACTCTGGTTGCCCCCTGAGGGGCTTCAATGAATAGAACAGTACTCAATACACAATTCCATCTCCAAGAGACAATAGCAGTAATCTCTCTCTTTGTCAATAGGAGACATTTCACCTTTGTGTATCCCTGCGTTGTCTCTCTCTCATTACTGACATGCTGTGTATCTCTCTCATTTCCTGGGTATCAGACCTGAAATAATAGCGATTTTGTGATTCTCAAAAAGGTGGGGGGGGGGGGCGGGCATTGGCGATTCTGTACCCTTCTGCCCATCAGAGTTGCTCCTCATTCGTAACACCTCAGACCCTGTGGGAGGAAAGTGCAGAAATTGCCGAGGCCCTAGCAGAGATAGTTAAATCATGCTTAGTGACAGGAGAGATACCAGAGGATTAGAGGATAGATAATGTTATTCCATTGTTTAAGAAAGACTCAAAACATAAACCAGGAAATTTTAGGCTGGTGAGTCTGACAGCAGTAGTGTTAAAGTTATTGGAAGGTATTCTGAGGGATGAGATATATAAATATTTGGATAGACATGAACTGATTAAGGACAGTCAGCATGGCTTCATTGATGGTAATCATGTCTAACCAATCTTACAGGGTTTTTCGAGGAAGTTTCCAAGAAAGTGGATGTTATCTACACGGACTTTAGCAAGGCATTTGTCAAGGTCCTGCATGGGAGATTGGTCAAGAAGGTTCGGTTGCTTGGCATTCAAGATGAGGTAGTAAATTGGATTAGACATTGACTTTGTGGGAAAAGCCAGAGTGTGGTAGTGGGTGCTTGCCTCTCTGACTGGAGGCCTGTAACTAGTGGAGTGCCACAAGGATCAGTGCTGGGTCTTTTGTTGTTTAAAGTCTTTATCAATGATCTGACTGATAATGTGGTTAACTGGATCCGCAAATTTGCAGATGGCACCAAGATTAGGGGTGTAGTGGACAGCAAGGAAGGTTCCCATAGCTTGCAGAGGGATTTGCATCAGCTGGAAAAATGGCAGATGGAATTAAATACAGACAAGCATGAGGTGTTATACTCCTGTAGGACCAACCAGGATACATACTTACACAGCGAATGATAGGGCACTGAGGACTGTGGTAAAATAATGGGATCTGGGAATACAGGTCCATAATTTGTTGAAAGTGGTGTCACAGGTAGATAGGGTCATAAAGACAGCTTTTGGCACATTGGCCTTCATAAATCAAAGTATTGAATACAGGAGATGGGATGTTATGGTGAAGTTGTATAAGACATTGGCGAGGTCTAATTTGGAGTATTATGTGCAGATTTGGTTACCTACTTGCAGAAAAGATGTAAATAAGGTTGAAAGAGTGCAGAAAAAGTTACAAGGATTTTGCTGGGTCTGAAGGACTTGAATTATAAGGAAAGATTGAATGGGTTAGGACTGTATTCCTTAGAACATAGAAAACAGAGAGGAGATTTGATAGAGGTATACAAAATTATGAGTAGTATAGATAGGGTAAATGCAAGCAGGCTTTTTCCACTGAGGATGGGTGGGACTACAAGTAGAGATTATGGGTTAAGTATGAAAGGCGAAAAGTTTAAGGGGGACATGAGGGAAAACTTCTTCAATAAGAGGGTCATGAGAGTGTGGAATGAGCTGCCAGCACAAGTGGTGTATGTGGGCTCCATGGTTACCGGTAAGATGGCGGCACACTCAGATGCAGCCACCTCTCTGGGGCCAATCAAAGTTGTTTTAGTCTTTTTTAAATGTCTTTTTTACAATTGCAGGACAATGCTAGACATTAAGAACTTCAGGTACATCAGCGAGGTGCACTTTGTGGAGGAACTAGAGGAACTGGACTTCTTGCAGACTAGGTTGCTGGCTGCGACAGAAAGGCATTGGAATCGGTGCGCGAAGGTGGTGTGTTGTCTAAGAGTGAGTGACTGTCTTAGATGATTTTCTTGCAATTGCAAGACCCTAATGGACGTTGATAATATAAAATAATGCAAGTTCGATTCACTGGTTTATTGGAGAGACAGATGGTGGGGGAGCTGCGTGGCCTCGGTTGTAGCAAGGACTAGGCCTCGTGCCGCGGGTTTGCCTGCTGCAGCAGTCCAGGAGGCGAGACGCCAAAGGCGATGTGGCACGGCATCCATGTCGGATTGGGGGCTGTCCTCTCCCATCAGTGCTGCCCTTCAGTGTCCGCTCTGTGGAAGACAGGCTGGGTAGCATGCATGCATGTGTGTGTGTGTGCGCACATTCGTCAGTGACTGCTGAGAACTGCTTGTTCTTGCCGATAGCAGCCACGCACCATCAATTTACAGGGCATATCATTTAGGGACTTGGGCTACATATATTTCTTTAGTGACTGAATGGTTACCGTTGTCTCATATATACTATATGTGGCTTGTGCTGTGTATGACCGTTGGTATTGTGTTTTGCACCTTGGCCCCCAGAGGAAAGTTGTTTCATTTGGCTGTATTCATGGATATTTGTGTAAGGTTGAATGCTAATTAAACTTGAATTGGTTTATAAGAGTCTACAGTTACATTTTAACAGGGTTTAGTTGACAGTGAATAGTTTAAAGAGGTTTGAACGACTTTCTGTATGCAGTGACACAGTGAAAGGCTGTTAATAATAGAAAGGTACAGAGCTTGAGAGCATGAGCACCTGGAAAGGATGTTTCCCATGATGGGGGAGTCTAGGACAAGAGGGCACAGCCTCAGGATAGAGGAGTGTCCATTTAAAACAGAGATGTGGAGAATTTTCTTTAGCCAGAGGGTGGTGAATTTGTTACCACAGACAGCTGTGGAGGCCAGGTCATTGGGTGTATTTAAGGCCGAGCTTGATAGGTTCTTGATTTGACATGGTGTCAAAGGTTACAGGGAGAAGGCAGGGAAGTGGGTCTGAGAAGGGAAAAAAGGATCAGCCATGATTGAATTGAATTGAATTCTCTCTCACACACACACACACACACACACACACACACACACACACACACACACACACACACACACACACACACACACACACACACACACACACACACACACACACACACACACACACACACACACACACACACACACACACACACACACCAATTCCTTTTTGATGCTCTCTGCCATTAACCAACACCAAGAGGTAGCAGCACACTGTGGGATGTGGGAGGAAGCTCGAGCATCTGGGGGAGCCCACACAGACATGAAGAGAAAATGCAAACCTCCACACAGAGAGCACTGAAGGTCAGGATTGTACCGAGGTCGTTAGAGCTGAGACACAGCAGCACTACCCGCTGCAACAATTCACCACCCAGCATCCACCATCTCAGTTACTACCTCAGAAACCCTCTCCATGTTCAAAGGCCGGGAAATTACATTGTAACTTTATAAAACTCTAGTTAGGCCACAGTTCTGGTCGACCCATTATAGGAAGGATGTCCAGGCTTTGAGAGATTGCAGAAGAGATTTACCAGGATGTTTGGTTGCTGTTCATAGACTTCAGTTCAGCATTCAACACAATCATCCCTCAGAAACTGATTGGAAAGCTGAGCCTACTGGGCCTGAACACCTCCCTCTGCAACTGGATCCTAGACTTCCTGACTGGGAGACCTCAGTCAGTCCGGATCAGAGGCAGCATCTCCAACACCATCACACAGAGCTCGGGGGCCCCCCAGGGCTGTGTGTTCAGTCCACTGCTGTTCACTCTGCTGACCCATGACTGTGCTGCAACACACAGCTCGAATCACATCATCAAATTCACCGATGACACGACCATAGTGGGTCTCATCAGCAAGAACGACGAGTCAGCTTACAGAGAGGAGGTGCAGCGGTTAACGGACTGGTGCAGAGCCAACAACCTTCTCTAAATGTGAACAAAACAAAAGAGATGGTTGTTGACTTCAGGAGGGCACAGAGTGACCACTCCCCACTGAACATCGACGGCTCCTCGGTAGAGATCATTAAGAGCACCAAATATTTTGGTGTTCACCTGGCAGAGAATCTCACCTGGTCCCTCAACACCAGCTCCATAGCAAAGAAAGCCAGCAGCATCTCTACTTTCTGCGAAGGCTGAGGAAAGTCCATCTCCCACCCCCCCAGAAAATTGCACCATCTCGGATCGCAAGACCCTGCAGCGGATAGTGAAGTCAGCTGAGAAGATCATCAGGGTCTCTCTTCCTGCCATCACGGATACTTACACTACACGCTGCATCTGCAAAGCAAACAGCATTATGAAGGACCCCACGCACCCCTCATACAAACTCTTCTCCCTCCTGTTATCTAGGAAAAGGCTCCGAAGCATTCGGGCTCTCACGACCAGACTATGTAACAGTTTCTTTCCCCAAGCCATCAGACTCCTCAATACCCAGAGCCTGGACTGACACCAACTTACTGCCCTATTGTCCTGTTTATTATTTATTGTAATGCCTGCACTGTTTTGTGCGCTTTATGCAGGCCTGGGTAGGTCTGTAGTCTAGTGTAGTTGTTTTTTTTCTCTCTCTGTGTTGTTTTTTATGTCTAGTTTTTGAACTATGTCATGTAACACCATGGCCCTGAAAAATGTCTCATTTTTACTATGTACTGTACATAGCAATCATGGTTGAAATGACAATAAAAGTGACTTGACGTTGTCTGGATTCGAGGTCCCGTGCTATAATGAGAGGTTGGAGAAACCTCTCTGGAATGGTGGAGGCTGAGGGGTGATCTGATAGAGAGACAAGGTTATAAGAGGCACAGATGGAGTAGCTGGACAGTATCTTCTTCCCAGGGTTGAAGTGTCTAATAGCAGAAGGCACACATTTAAGGTGAGAGGGGGTAATTTTAAAAGGGGTGTGAGGAATACATTGGGGATCTTTAAGAGATGTTTAGATAGGCACGTGAATGTGAGGAAATGGAGGGATATGGACATGGTGCAAGCAGAAGAGATTAGTTTAATAAGCCATCAGATTACTCATGTAATTGGTTTGGCAAAACATTGCAGGTTTAGGGGCCAGTTGCTGGGCTGTACTTTTCTATATTCTATGTTCACCAAGATCTAGCCTCAGAGGCCCAACGAGCTGGAAACAAGAGAGAGATTATCTGGTGGTAATGAGATGAAAGCCATTTGGTTTCAGAGAGATAAGAATCACTCTAAGACATCTCCAATGGCATCCAAGGTTTCAATGGCAGCAGAAGGGTTGTTTTCCTTTGGTAATAAGACTAGCTAAGACTACAAAACACTCATATGGTGAGCTGTTGTCATGAGACTCAAGTGGGGAGTGAGTTTCTTGTATGACCTACCGAGGAAAATTACTGTATTTAATTGGTTCCATCCAATAACTAAGATACTGCACAGTTGGTGAAGAGGAAAATGGAGGAGCTACCTTTGCAATTGCCGGCCGGTGCTGTAGTGGCATCTGCACCAGTCTTCGAGGCAAGTGGTCCCGGGTTCAAACCTGGCCAGCTCCTTCCACACTTTCCACCGGTCCTCAGCTGGGCATCGAGCTAGCAACTCAGCCTCATAAAAACACAGACAAAAATGCTAGAGAAACGACAAGGTTGCCAGCCGGATGTACCACAAACACGGAGAGAAACAACAGCTATAGCAATCAATAATCCAGCCGCATTGGGTTGTCCAGGGCTGGACTACCAACGTGGTACCATCTCAATAGTGCAGAACATAAAAAGGAGGGAGGTGAGCTTTGGAAACGTGATCTAACTCCTATAGAACCCTACAGCAGCAGAAAGATGTGGGATCTTAGGGGGACCAAGAGGAATCCTGACCACACCCCCACTGTCATAAGGAGTTTGTATGTTCTCCCCGTGACGGCATGTATTCCCTCTGGGTGCTCTGGTTTTCTCCCATATCCTCAAGACATACAGGTAAGTAGGATAATTAGTTGCATGGGTGTAATTGGTCGTCATGGGCTTTTCGGGCCAGAAGGGCCCATTACAGAGCTGTATCTCTAAAAAACAGATGCAACAGAAACAGAGAAACTCTGAGAAAGTGATCGTGCATCGAGGAGGCAGGGTCAGAGGAGGTACGGTCAAGGTTGCTTTGGGAGGTGCTGGGTTTATAGAAGATGTCTGTGGCAATTCTGTCTCCTGAGATGGAGTTCGAGAGTCCCAGAAAAGAAAACACAAAGTATACTGCAGATGCTGTGGTCAAATCAACAGGTTCAAACAAGCTGGATGAACTCAGCAGGCCGGGCAGCATCCGTTGAAAGGAGCAATCAGCGTTTCGGGCCGACATGTCCATACATGGCCTCCTCTACTGCCATGATGAGGCCAAACTCAGGTTGGTGGAGCAACACCTCATATACCGTCTGGGTAGTCTCCAGCCCCTGGGTATGAACATCGAATTCTCCAACTTCTGGTAATTGCCTCCCTCTCCCTTCCACCATCCCACTTTCACTCTGCCTCCTCTTCCAGCTGCCTATCACCTCTCTCATGATTCTGCCTTCTTCTACTATCCATAGTGCTTTCCCCTTACATTCCTTCTTCACCTCTCCGGCCTATCCCCTCCCTGCTTCCCCTCCCCCACCCCTTGATCTTTCCTCTGATTGGTTTTTCACCTGGCACCTTCCCCCGCCCCCACCTTCTTTATAGGGCCCCTGCCCTCTCCTTCTTCAGTCCTAATGAAGGGACTTGGCCCGAAACGGTGACTGCTCATTTCAACGGATGCTGCCCGACCTGATGAGTTCATCCAGCTTGTTTGTATGTCCAGAAAAGAAAGTGTCTGAGATTGTGCAGGTGAATCAGAATCAGATTTAATGTCACCGGCATATGTCATGAAATTTGTTAACTCTACAGCAGCAGTGCAATACAATACATGATAAGTCAATATAGAGAAAACAACTGAGTGCTATTAAGTATATATCAGTCTATTAAATAGTTAAATAGCTAAAATAGGTAGTGCAAAGTAACAGAAATAAAAAAGTAATGAGGTAGTGTTCATGGGTTCAATGTCCATTTAGGAATTGGATGGCAGAGGGGAAGAAGCTGTTCCTGAATCACTGAGTGTGTGCCTTCGGGCTTCCTGATTGTAACAACAAGAAGAGGACGTGTCCGAGGTAATGGGGGATCCTTAATGATGGACGCTGCCCTCCTAAGACACTGCTCCTTGAAGATATATTGGTTACTATGGAGGCTGGTACCCATGATGGAGCCCGCTAATTTTACAACTTTCTGCAACTTATTTCAATCTTGTGCAGTAGACCTCTCCTATCAGACAGTGATGCAGCCAGTCAAAATGTTCTTCACTGTACATTTGTAGAAGTTTTCGAGTGTTTTAGTTGACAAACCAAATCTCCTCAAAATCCTAATATAGTCGCTGTCTTGCCTTCTTAATAGCTGCATTGATACAGAAACATAGAAAACCTACAGCACAATACAGGCCCTTTGGCCCACAAAGTTGTGCTAAACATGTCCCTACCTTAGAAATTACTAGGCTTATACATAGCCCTCTATTTTTCTAAGCTCCATGTACCTATCTAAAAGTCTCTTAAAAGACCCTATCGTATCCGTCTCCAACACCGTTGCTGGCAGCCCATTCCACACAATCACCACTCTCTGAGTAAAAAACTTACTCCTGACATCTCCTCTGTACCTACTCCCCAGCACCTTAAATCTGTGTCCTCCTGTGGCAGCCATTTCAGCCCTGGGAAAAAGCCTCTGACTATCCACACGATCAATGCCTCTCATCATCTTATACGCCTCTATCAGGTCACCTCTCATTCTCCGTTGTTCCAAGGAGAAAAGGCCGAGTTCACGCAACCTATTCTCATAAGGCATGCTCCCCAATCCAGGCAACATCCTTGTAAATCTCCTCTGCACCCTTTCTATGGCTTCCACATCCTTCCTGTAGTGAGGCGACCAGAACTGAGCACAGTACTCCAAGTGAGGTCTGACTAGGGTCCTATATAGCTGCAACATTACCTCTCGGCTCCTAAATTCAGTTCCACGATTGATGAAGGCCAATACACCATACGCCTTCCTAACCACAGAGTCAACCTGCCTAGCTGCTTTGAGCATCCTATGGACTCGGACCCCAAAATCCCTCTGATCCTCCACACTGCCAAGAGTCTTACCATTAATACTATATTCTGCCATCATGTTTGACCTACCAAAATGAACCACCTCACACTTATCTGGCTTGAACTCCATCTGCCACTTACCAACCCAGTTTTACATCCTATCAATGTCCCACTGTAACCTCTGACAGCCTTCCACACTATCCACAACACCTCCAACCTTTGTGTCATCAGCAAACTTACTAGCCCATCCCTCCACTTCCTCATCCAGGTAGTTTATAAAAATCATGAACTGTAAGGGTCCCAGAACAGATCCTTGAGGCACACCACTGGTCACCAACCTCCATGCAGAATATGACCCGTCTACAACCACTCTTTTCCTTCTGTGGGCAAGCCAGTTCTGGATCCACAAAGCAATGTCTCCTTGGATCCCATGCCTCATTACTTTCTCAATAAGCCTTGCATGGGGTACCTTATCAAATGCCTTGCTGAAATCCATATACACTACATCTACTACTCTACCTTCATCAATGTATTTAGTCACATCCTCAAAAAATTCAATCAGGCTCATAAGGCACAACCTGTCCTTTACAAAGCCATGCTGACTACTCCTAACCATATTATAGCTTTCCAAATGTTCATAAATCCTGCCTCTCAGGATCTTCTCCATCAGCTTACCAACCACTGAGGTAAGACTCACTGGTCTATAATTTTCTGGGCTATCTCTACTCCCTTTCTTGAATAAGGGAACAACATCTGAAACCCTCCAATCCTCCGGAACCTCTCCAGTCCCTATTGATGATGAAAAGATCATTGCCAGAGGCTCAGCAATCTCCACACTCGCCTCCCATTGTAGCCTGGGGAACATCTCATCCGGTTCCGGCGACTTATCCAACTTGATGCTTTCCAAAAGCTCTGGCACATCCTCTTTCTTAATATTTACATGCTCAAGCTTTTTATTCTGCTGAAAGTCATCCCTACAATCACCAAGATCCTTTTCCATAGTGAATACTGAAGTAAGGTATTCATTAAGTACCTCTGCTATTTCCTCCGGTTCCATACATACTTTCCCACTGTCACACTTGATATGTCCTATTCTTATCCTCTTGCTCTTCACATATTTGTAGAATGCCTTGGGGTTTTCCTTAATCCTGCCCGCCAAGGCCTTCTCATGGCCCCTTCTGACTCTCCTAATTTCCTTCCAAAACTCCTTCCCATTAGCCTGATAATCTTCTAGATCTATAACATTACCTAGCTCTCTGAACCTTTTGTAAGCTTTTCTTTTCTTCTTGACTAGATTTATTACAGCCTTTGTACACCACAGTTCCTGTACCCTACCATAACTTCCTTGTCTCATTGGAACGTACCAATGCAGAACTCTACACAAATATCCCTTGAACATTTGCCACATTTCTCCCATACTTTTCCCCTCAGAATATCTATTTCCAATTTAAGCTTCCAATTTTCTGCCTGATAGCCTCATAATTCCCCTTACTCCAATTAAATGCTTTTCTAACTTGTCTGTTCCTATCTCTCTCCAATGCTATTGTAAAGGAGATAGAATTATGATGATCACTATCTCCAAAATGCTCTCCCACTGAGAGACCTGACACCTGACCAGGTTCATTTCCCAATACCAAATCAAGTACAGTCTCTCCACTTGTAGGCTTATCTATATACTGTGGCAAGAAACCTTCCTGAACACACCTAACAAACTCCATCCCATCTAATTTCCTCGCTCTAGGGAGATGCCAATAGATATTCGGGAAATTAAAATCTCCCATCACGACAACTCTGTGTAATTATTACACTTTTCCAGGATCTGTTTCCCTATCTGCTCCTTGATATCCCTGTTACCATTGGGCAGCCTATAAAAAAACACCCAGTAAAGTTACTAACCCCTTCCTGTTCCTAACCTCCACCCACAGAGCCTCCGTAGACAATCCCTCCTTGGCGTCCACCTTTTCTGCAGCCGTGACACTATATGATCAACAGTGCCACGCCCCCACCTCTTTTGCCTTCCTCCCTGTCCTTTCTGAAACATCTAAAACCCGGCACTTGAAGTAACCATTCCTGTCCCTGAGCCATCCAAGTCTCTGTAATGGCCACCACATCATATTTTATCTTGTCATATATATGTTGGGACCAGGTTATGTCCTCAGAGATACTGACACTCAGGAACTTTAAGTTGCTCACACTCTCCACTTCTGATTCCTCTGTGAGGACTGGTTTGTTTTCCCTCGTTCTAAACCTTCCTGAAGACCACAATCAGCTCTTTGGTCTTCTGACATTGAGTGCAAGGCTGTTATTGTGACACCACTCAACTAACTGGTATCTCACTCCTGTCCGTCGTCTCGTCACCATCAGAAATTCTGCCAACAATGGTTGTATCGTCAGCAAATTTATAGATGCTGTTTGAGCTGTGTCTAGCCACACAGTCATGGGTGTACAGAAAGGAAAGCAGTGGGCTAAGCACACAACCCTGTGGTGCACCAGTGTTAGTTGTCAGCAAGGTGGAGATGTTATTTCCAATCCACACAGATTGTGGTAGTTAAGAATCCATTTGCAGAGGGAGGGAGAGAGGCCCAGGTTCTGTATCTTTTTGATCAGAACTGTAGGAAAGATGGTGATAAATGCTGAGCTAGAGTCAATAAACAGCATCCTGATATAGGTATTTGTATTGTCCAGGTGATCCAAGGCTGCGAGGAGATCCATTGAGATCGCATCTGCTACAGACCTATTGTGGAGAAAGACAAACTGCAGTGAGTCCAGGTTGTTACTGAGACAGGAGTTAATTCTAACCATGACCAACCTCTCAAAGCATTTCAACACCATAGGTGTGAGTGCTACGGGATGCTGGTCATTAAGACAGCTCACGTTGCTCTTCTTGGTATAATTCTTGCCCTTTTGAAGCAGGTGGGAAGTTCAGACTGGAGCAATGAGAGATTGAAAATGGCTTTGAAAACTCGCGCAAGTTGGTTGACACAGGTTTTCAGAGCCTTACCGGGTACTCCATCGGGCCCTGCTGCCTTGCGAAGGTTCGCCCTCCTGAAAGACGGCCTGACATCAGCCTCAAGATGGAGATCACAGAGTCATTAGATGCTGCAGGGATCCTCATAGCTGTGGTTTTATTCTCCCTTTCAAAACCACCATAAAAGATGTTGAGCTCACCTGGTAGTGAACCAGCACTGCCATTCATGATGTTGGGTTTTGCTTTGTAAGAAGTAACGGCCTACAAACCCTGCCAGAACTGACGTGTATCTGATGTTGCCTCCAACCTTTCCTGGAATTGTTTTTTGGTTCTGAAATAGCCACTGCAAGTCAGACCTGGTTTTCGTACACAGACCTGGATCACAAGACTTAAATGCCACAGATATAGCCCTCAGCAGACTACGAACCTCCTAGTTTATCCACAGCTTTTGGTTTGGGAATGTACAGTATGTTTTTGAAAGCACACACTCATCCATACAGGTTTTAATGAAGTTGGTGACAACTGCAGCATACTCACCCAGATTTGAAGATGACTCCCTGAGCACAGTCCAGTCCACCGATTCAAACCAATCCCGTAAGCGCTCCTGCGCCTCCCTTGTCTGTACCTTCTTGGTCCTCGCTACTGGTGCTGCAGTCTTCGGTCTCTGCCTATACTCAGGGAGTAGAAGTACAGTCAGGTGATCAGACTTTTCAAAGTGTGGGAGTGGAAGTTCTCACCTATGACAAAGAATGCAGCCCCCTTATTTTCCTCATTAGTCACCTCAGACCCATAGAGTTGGACAGGACCTAACTCAGCCTCATTTTTGAAGGACAGCCTCAGAGGAAGATGACCCAGAGGTCGCCTGCTGATTCCATTGCGCAAAGATA
This sequence comes from Hemitrygon akajei, assembly GCF_048418815.1. Taxonomy (NCBI): domain Eukaryota; kingdom Metazoa; phylum Chordata; class Chondrichthyes; order Myliobatiformes; family Dasyatidae; genus Hemitrygon; species Hemitrygon akajei. Next base: position 17,462,681 of record NC_133144.1, read on the forward strand.
CCGATCTGCTAAGGGTCGTATCTTAGGTGTAATGTTCTAAGTTGGCACTGCAAGGGATACTGAAGTGAGTTGTTATTTGGGTTATCACACTGCACACGTCAATCCCATGGTAGGATGGCTTGAGATTCCTTCGCTTCTTCCACGTAGAAAGGCCCAACCCCACACCAGCCGCACCACCACCCTCTTCAACTGGCTGAATTCATTCAACAGTTCATCCACTATCATCAATGTAACTGTGTTTATGCTGGGACATAACTCATTGTTCATGAAGCCCACATTCAGTGGGTGGTCACACATGGTCTGCATTCAGTTATAGCAACTGGGGACAGCGCGTCAACTCTACGTCACTCACTGGCATTTTATAGCTTATGATGTAGAATATTACATTGTGCTTATGCACTTGCAGTGTGAAAGTAACACAAATTCTCAGCACCTTTAATCAAGAATTATAGAAACTAACAGCGCCGAAAGGAGTCATGAACTCTTTGTGTCTATTGTCCTAACTTTATGTTGTTTATTGTTAATTGCCTAACCAACCTAGATGGTTTACGATCATTTCAGTAGTTGGGTAAAAGTAACCGTCATTGAATAATCCGGAGTTATGAGTAGGAACTGGCTACAGCAGCACGAAGAGACATACGTGGCTTCTAAACTGTTTATACGTGACAGTTGTTGCTGCAGATTATGGAAACCTCTGATCTGTTTATTCACACAAAATGCTGCAAACTGTCAATGTCATAGACTGAAATATACACTATCTCCCTAAGCCAAGTAATGACTCAGGAACTATGGAGACTCAAGAACTGCAGATGTTGGACTGTGGAGCAAAAAAAAAATCTGCTGCAGGAACTCAGTGTGTCAAGAGATGCTGCTTGATCCATTGAGTTCTTCCAGCAGATTTTTTGTTGTCTGCTTCTAACCAAAATTAGCAACTTGCTTTGACATCATAGTGCTCTTTCCACAATGACATGATTTTTATCAATGTGCTTCCATATAAGCCCTGCGAAAATGTACCTCCTTACACCAGTCTGCATTGAATTCGATTTCTGGTGCCTCTGCTCATTTAGCCACCATCTTAGACCATAAGACATTGGAGCAGAATTAGGCCATCCGGCCCATTGAGTCTGCTCTGCCATTCAATCATGGCTGATCCTTTTTTCTATCCCCTCCTCAACCCCAGTTCCCAACCTTCTCCCCGTGATCTTTGATGCCATGTCCAATTAAGAACCTATCAATCTTTGCCTTAAATACAACCAATGGCCTGGCCTCCACAGCTGCAGGTGGCAACAAATTCCACAAATTCATCACCCCTTGGCTAAAGAAATTTCTCTGCATTTCTGTTTTGAAAGGGGGCCCCTCTATCCTGAGGCTGTGACCTCTTGTTCAAGAGTCCCCCACCATGGGAAACACCTTTACCACGTTTCTGTCTCTGCCTCATCAGTTCACTCTGTAAACCTGTGGCCAATCCCCATAACTGCACCAAGGTCATTGACAGAGGCATAACAAGCACCGTGGGGGAGCGCCAGTGTCCAGCTCGAGTTGCGGAGCTAATTCCATTTTCAATCTGCCGTTTTCCCTGTTAGTTCCATTTCATCACGCAAATCAGAAACACTATTTTGCTTGTGTTTACTGTGTTCATGATGTCTTTTCACTGCACATTGGGTGTTCGTGTTCTTTTTATAGGTTATTTTATTCTTTTTATTTTTTATGGGCACGATGTGGTTTTTATTCTCTGCACATTGGGTGCCTGTTAGGAGACGAATCTCAAGGTTAAATAATGTAATAGTGCATACTTTGATAATAAATATACTTTGAACTTTGATGGTTTTAAAGTTTCCTAACTTGTTTTTAAAGGGACCAGAGTTTCCTAACTTGTTTCCTAACTTGTTTTTAAAGGGACCAGAGCACATAACAAAATCTCGTTCGCTTTATAATCCTGCTTGAACTCTCAGGTCACCTTCGCTGGTCTCTTAAATTTAAACAATCTCCCTCAAAAGATAATTGGCAGGTCAGCCTTTTTTGAACTATGCCCCTGTGGTGAACTAGATATACCTGTCTGGACTGCTCCTGTGGCTCCTCCCACAGACCCCTGTATAAAGGTGACTGAGGCCTGTTGCCCTGCCTCATTCCCCAGGATGTAGTGTTGTTCATTCTTCCAGTCAATAAAAGCCGATACCTCATTTCCTACGTCTCAGAGTGAGTTATTGATGGTGCATCAGCCCCTAAACTGTAGAAATCAATACCTAAAACTATAAGGGACACAGACTCAGATGACTCTTTTAAACATCAGCTCAAAACCTATGTATTTAACCTTGCTTTCAACAAATATTTTTTGTCTTTTATTTTAATGTTTGCACTTTATCGCATAGTAAAGCATTTTGAACGACATCGTCTGTATGAAAAGTGCTCTATAAAGTTATTAGTATTGTTACGTATCATTCTGCTCACAGAACCATGGATAGGAACGTCATTTGTTCCCCGAATGGAAGGCATCAAGTTTATCAGAATCAATTGGTGTGAAGTAAGGCCTTTCTGCTGTGTTCTGCACTAGTGGAGACCATGCAAAGGAAATCAACTACATCCTGAATCTGGGAGTTGGATGGAGGAAGAGTCGTGGGGAGAGGGAGTGCGGGAATGATGGGAGCAGTGGGAGTTCGGAAAGGTATCTGGTATGAGGATGATATCTGTAATGGTAGAGACCCAGAATACTTCCAATCCTCAGTAAAGGTTGGTAAGTCAAAATCTACAAGCGACATTCAGGTGGTGGAGATTGGGGAGCCTGAGTTGGGAAAAGGCTGCAAGCCTAGAGAAGGTGTGTTCGCTATGACTACGGACAAGGTGGAGAGGAAGTGAAATGGTGGTCTGTGAAGGAGAGACACCAAGTGCCAGACTGGGACTGGCTCAGAGACCTCCTTTCTTACGTTGTGGAGTAAGCGTTGCGGACAGTGGTGGCTACAACTGATGGAAATCCCAGAGGGAGCGTCCACGCAGGCTTTGGAAATCCCAGAGGGAGCGTCCACGCAGTCTTTGGAAATCCCAGAGGGAGCGTCCACGCAGGCTTTGGAAATCCCAGAGGGAGCGTCCACGCAGGCTTTGGAAATCCCAGAGGGAGCGTCCACGCAGGCTTTGGAAATCCCAGAGGGAGCGTCCACGCAGGCTTTGGAAATCCCAGAGGGAGTGTCCACGCAGGCTTTGGAAATCCCAGAGGGAGCGTCCACGTAGGCTTTGGAAATCCCAGAGGGAGCGTCCACGCAGGCTTTGGAAATCCCAGAGGGAGCATCCACGCAGGCTTTGGAAATCCCAGAGGGAGTGTCCATGCAGGCTTTGGAAATCATTCAGCACCACCACACACGTCCAACACCCACCTTCTGTTATACCACAGACACTGTAGCAATATTGTGGACCTGCTGCATTCACAGTTCAATTGTTATTAAAAAAGGACAACATGGAGCATGAAACCATGATGTTGTGCTATCTAATCGCTAGCGAGCAGTCTTTATACTTATGTCTATGAGTCCAAGCATAGATCCAATACTATGTTCAGGTTTGATGATGATGTCATTGTCGTTGGACAAATCAAAGGTGGTGACGAATCTGCAAATAGGAGGGAGATTGAAAATCTGGCTGCATGGAGCCACAACAACAATCTCTTACTCAATGTCAGCGAGACCAAGGAGCTGATTATTGAGTTCAAGAGGAGGAAACTGAAGGTTCTGAGCCAATTCTCATCGTGGGATCAGATGCAGAGAGGGTCAACAACTTTAAATTCCTGAGTGTTTTCATTTCATAGGGTCTGTCCTGGGTGCAGCAGGTACGAAGCAAGCACAGCAGCACCTCTACTTCCTTAGAAGTTTCTGAAGGTTCAGCATGTCATCGAAATCTTTGACAAACTTCTATAGATGATTGGTGGAGAGTGTATTGACTGGTTGCATCACAGCCTGGTTTGGAAATGCCAATGTCCTTGAACAGAAAATCCTACAAAATGTAATGGATAGGGCCCAGTCCATCATGGGCAAAGCTATCCCCACCATTAAGCACTGTCACAAGAAAGCAGCATGCATCATTAAGGACTCCCATCAAGTACGCGCTCTCTTCTTGTTGCTGCCATCAGGAAGGTAATACAGGAGCCTCAGAACTTACGGCACCAAGATCAGGAACAGTTAATAACCCTCAACCATCAGGCTCTTGAACCAGAGGGGATAACTTCACTCGCCTTTTCACTGAACTGTTCCCACAACCTATGGACTCATTTTCTTCATCTGAGGTTCTCAATATCTATTGCTTATTTATTTATTATCACTTTGTTTGCTTTTTCCTACTTGTATTTCTACAGTTAGTTGGTTTTTGCCCATCCTGTTGGGAGCAGTCTTTCATTGATCATGTTGTGTTTGTGGATGCGCTATGTAAGTTGGCAAGAAAACAAATCTCGGGGTTGTATACGGTCACATACATGTACTTTGATAATAAATTTACTTTGTACTTTCAATTTTGAATGATGCAGAAACTAATGCACTATCTTAATAAACTTTTTGATACACTTCAAATAATCCAGTCAAGATGATGTGTCTTCAATGAATTGATCATGATTTTCTTTCAGTAAACTCTGGTTTTCAAAATTAAGGGTTATTTTGCTCCTGATCACATTTTAACATTTCCTCTACTAATGTTAGATAGTCTCTCTGGTAGTTTTATATTTTACCTCTTTCTCCTTAGTGATGTAACATTAGTAATCATCTCCTCATCGCTCCTATAAAACACTATGTAATATTGTAAGCTACTAAATATCTTGATGTGTTATCCCATTTGCCTGCAGGATGCAGCCCACGGCTCTGATTAATTCTGTGTCCCCTCATTAGCGGGAGAAGTACCACGATAACATTAGCCCACAAATACAGAGATAGAATTTTCAGTCGCAGTCTCCAGGACATAAACCACCCTCTTCATCATTTGAATTTGGGATTAAAACCCATGAAGACAGAACTTGACATATTGATCAGGATGTTTGAGAGAAAAAAAAATTGGAAATAGATACTAGCAGGTCAATCCAGGTCACCATTCAAAGATTCTAGACTTGTAAAATAATACTCTGGTGAAGAGAGTGAGTGAATATTCTGTGGTTCTACAAGAAGTGTCCAGGCTGTCTAGATGGACTGTAGCAGAGCCCAAGTGCGACAGAGCTTGTTAAATCCCATTAATGCAAATTAGGATTAATGTTAATTTTTTTTGGGAGGCACTGGTAAAGCTGACATCTCTAACTGGAGAAGTTATCCATCTTGAGGAACCACTGCAGACAGACACTTGGGTTAAGATACTCCCACAGCATTGTTGGGGAAGGAGATCCAGGATTTACATTCTGTGATGATAGAAACATAGAAAATAGGTGCAGGAGTAGGCCATTCGGCCCTTCGAGCCTGCACCACCATTCAGTATGATCATGGCTGCTCATCCAACTCAAAACTCTGTACCTGCTTTCTCTCCATACCCCCGATCCCTTTAGCCACAAGGGCCATATCTAACTTCCTCTTAAATATAGCCAATGAACCGGCCTTAACTGTTTCCTGTGGCAGAGAATTCCACAGATTCACCACTCTCTGTGTGAAGAAGTTTTTCCTCATCTCGGTCCTAAAAGGCTTCCCCTTTATCGTTAAACTGTGACCCCTCGTTCTGGACTTCCACAACATCGGAAACAATCTTCCTGCATCTAGCCTGTCCAATCCCTTTAGAATTTTATACGTTTCAATAAGATCCCCCCTCAATCTTCTAAATTCCAGTGAGTATAAGCCTAGTCGATCCAGTCTTTCTTCATATGAAAGTCCTGCCATCCCAGGAATCAATCTGGTGAACCTTCTTTGTACTCCCTCTATGGCAAGAATGTCTTTCCTCAGATTAGGGGACCAAAACTGCACACAATATTCTAGGTGCGGTCTCACCAAGGCCTTGTACAACTGCAGTTCCTGTACCTGTACCTTGAACTCCCTGTTCCTGTACTCAAATCCTTTTGCTATGAATGCCAACATACCATTTGCCTTTTTCACCGCCTGCTGTACCTGCATGCCCACCTTCAATGACTGGTGTACAATGACACCCAGGTCTCATTGCACCTCCCCTTTTCCTAATCGGCCGCCGTTCAGATAATAATCTGTTTTCCTGTTCTTGCAACCAAAGTGGATAACCTCACATTTATCCACATTAAATTGCATCTGCCATGAAATTGTCCACTCACCTAACCTATCCAAGTCACCCTGCATCCTCCTCACAGCTAACACCGCCACCCAGCTTCGTGTCATCCGCAAACTTGGAGATGCTGCATTTAATTCTCTCGTCTAAATCATTAATATATATTGTAAACAACTGGGGTCCCAGCACTGAGCCTTGCGGTACCCCACTAGTCACTGCCTGCCATTCTGAAAAGGTCCCGTTTACTCCCACTCTTTGCTTCCTATCTGCCAACCAATTCTCTATCCCCAATACTGTGTGCTTTAAGTTTGCACACTAATCTCCTGTGTGGGACCTTGTCAAAAGCCTTTTGAAAATCTAAATATACCACATCCACTGGCTCTCTACTCTACTAGTTACATCTTCAAAAAATTCTACAAGGTTCGTCAGACATGATTTTCCTTTCATAAATCCATGCTGACTTTGTCCGATGATTTCACCTCTTTCCAAATGTGCTGTTATCACATCTTTGATAACTAACTCTAGCATTTTCCCCACCACCGATGTCAGGCTAACCAGTCTATAATTCCCCGGTTTCTCTCTCCCTCCTTTTTTAAAAAGTGGGGTTACATTAGCCACCCTCCAATCCTCAGGAACTAATCCAGAATCTAAGGAGTTTTGAAAAATTATCACTAATGCATCCACTATTTCTTGGGCTACTTCCTTAAGCACTCTGGGATGCAGACCATCTGGCCCTGGGGATTTATCTGCCTTTAATCCCTTCAATTTACCTAACACTACTTCCCTACTAACATGTATTTCCCTCAGTTCCTCCATCTCACTAGACCCTCGGTCCCTTACTATTTCCAGAAGATTATTTACGTCCTCCTTAGTGAAGATAGAACCAAAGTAATTATTCAATTGGTCTGCCATGTCTTTGTTCCCTATGATCAATTCACCTGTTTCTGACTGTAAAGGACCTACATTTGTCTTGACCAATCTTTTTCTTTTCACATATCTATAAAAGCTTTTACAGTCAGTTTTTATGTTCCCTGCCAGCTTTCTCTCATAATCTTTTTTCCCTTTCCTAATTAAGCCCTTTGTCCTCCTCTGCTGGTCTCTGAATTTCTCCCAGTCCTCAGGTGTGCCGCTTATTTTTGCTAATTTATATGTTTCTTCTTTGGACTTGATACTATCCCTAATTTCCCTTGTCAGCCACGGGTGCACTACCTTCCCTGGTTTATTCTTTTGCCAAACTGGGATGAACAATTGTTGTAGTTCATCCATGCGATCTTTAAATGCTTGCCATTGCATATCCACCGTCAACCCTTTAAGTATCATTTGCCAGTCTATCTTAGCTAATTCACATCTCATACCTTCAAAGTTACCCTTCTTTAAGTTCAGAACCTTTGTTTCTGAATTAACTATGTCACTCTCCATCTTAATGAAGAATTCCACCATATTATGGTCACTCTTACCCAAGGGGCCTCGCACGACAAGATTGCTAACTAACCGTTCCTCATTGCTCAATACACAATCAAGAATGGCCTGCTCTCTAGTTGGTTCCTCGACGTGTTGGTTCAGAAAACCATCCCGTATACATTCCAAGAAATCCTCTTCCTCAGCACCCTTACCAATTTGGTTCACCCAATCTATATGTAGATTGAAGTCACCCATTATAACTACTGTTCCTTTTCTGCACGCATTTCTAATTTCCTGTTGTTACGTACCCTGTAACTGGGTCACTTACCAGCAAAGATAAAGTGGTCCGTTGAAGTCTGATGGTACTATTTTTAAAAGTATTTATTGATAAAGGGGCACAAAAATAAGATTAATGCAAACATACAGATAATATACATCGTCAATACTAAATCTAAAAGCGCGGATATAATAATGATCAATAAGAAATAGCTCTATCGTTGTCTAGGGGATAATGTATTGTCCAATGGAAATATAAAAGTCACTGTCATTCAAGCTGCAGCATTTTGAGTTTAAGAGAGACGGTTTTAAACTTACCCAGGTCTTTTATGATGCCAGTCCGTTGAGTCGGGGGAGTTGGTTTCCCCGTTGCTAGCTAAAAGCCATTTTCCGTGGTATCAGCCACCAGTCCCAGGCAATGGAACTGAATGCACGTGGCCTCCTTCAAATGGCTTCCCGCTATTACGGGATCGCTAGTGTTTCTTCTGGTGCGTCTGAGGGGCTGTTCCTACAGACCCTCTTTTATCCTGACTTGCAGGGTCGTAGATGCAATCTCTCTCTCAACCAGCCCACTTTGCCCGAGGACGTGCACATAGCCTAGTCCCCAATCCACAAACATTGTCTCCAGGAGACAATGGCCATGCCTCGTAGCTTTTCATCGCCGGGGAACGAGGCATTCTGCACGTCTCTCTCTCATTTCCTGGGTCCCCTGACCCAACCCAATAGTGATCTTGCGATTCTCACAAAGGAGAGGGCTGCAGGCATAACACTGTTTAATGCCATCCCCAACCTCACTACTACTGTTAGGTGGCCTGTACACAACTCCCACCAGCGTTTTCTGCCCCTTAGTGTTATGCAGTTCTACCCATATCAATTCCACATCCTCCAGGCTAATGTCCTTCCTTTCTATTGCGTTAATCTCCTCTCTAACCAGCAATGCTACCTGACCTCCTTTTCTTTCCTGTCTATCCCTCCTGAATATTGAATATCCCTGGATGTTGAGCTCCCATCCTTGGTCACCCTGGAGCCATGTCTCTGTGATCCCAACTATATCATATTCATTAATAACTATCTGCACATTCAATTCATCCACCTTGTTACGAATGCTCCTCGCATTGACACACAAAGCCTTCAGGCTTGTTTTTACAACACTCTTAGCCCTTATACAATTATGTTGAAAAGTGGCCCTTTTTGCTTTTTGCCCTGGATTTGCCTACCTGCCACTTTTACTTTTCACCTTACTACTTTTTGCTTCTACCCTCATTTTACACCCCTCTGTCTCTCTGCACTTGTTCCCATCCCCCTGCCACATTAGTTTAAATCCTCCTGAACAGCAGTAGCAAGCACTCCCCCTAGGACATTGGTTCCAGTCCAGCCCAGATGCAGACCATCCTGTTTATACCGGTCCCACCTCCCCCAGAACTGGGTCCAATGCCCCAGAAATTTGAATCCCTCCCCCTTGCACCATTTTTCAAGCCACTTATTCATCTGAAATATCCTCCTATTTCTACTAGCACATACATGTCAAACTCAAGGCCCGCGGGCCAAATCCGGCCCGCGGTGGAATTATCTTTGGCTCGCGAGATAATATCTAATTACTATTAAAGCTGGCCCCAGTAATTGAAGTGCCTATGGCGTATGATATGGCTAATGCTGAGTTTATTCAGGTACCAGGTTTTCAGGGTTTTTAGTGTTTATTCGGCAGTCTTGCTTGGCAGTCTTCTTCATAAGAAACGGAATTTGTAAAGTGAAACACTTTGTAGTTATAGCAGAGACTGAGACACATGAGAGCAGGCTGAAAAAACGGAGGCAACGAAAGCTGCGTTCGCACGCGTCCGACTGATCTGGCCCACATGAAGCTGCATTTTGCTCAATCCGGCCCGTGACCTAAAATGAGTTTGACACCCCTGTAGCACGTGGCACTGGTAGTAATCCAGAGATTATTACCTTTGTGGTCCTACTTTTTAGTTTATCTCCTGATTCCCTAAATTCATCTTGTAGGACCCCATCCCATTTTTTACCTATATCGTTGGTACCTATGTGCACCACGACCACTGGCTGTTCACCCTCCCATTCCAGAATGTCCTGCAGCTGCTCAGAGACATCCTTGACCCTTGCACCAGGGAGGCAACATACCATCCTGGAGTCTTGTTTGCGGCCGCAGAAACACCTATCTATTCCCCTTACAATCGAATCCCCTATCACTATAGCTCTCCCACTCCTTTTCCTTCCCTCCTGTGCCGCAGAGCCACCCATGGTGCAATGAACTCAGCTGCTGCTGCCTTCCCCTGATGAGACATCTCCCCCAACAGTATCCGAAACAGTATATCTGTTTAGGAGGGAGATGACCTCAGGGGACTCCTGCACTACCTGCCTACAGCTACGCTGTCTAGTGGCCACCCCTTCCCTTTCTGCCTGTGTAGCCTTTACCTGCGGTGTGGCCAACTCACTGAACGTGCTATTCACGACTTTCTCAGCATCACGGATGCTCTAGTATGAATCCAATCGCAGCTCCAGATGCTCAATGCGGTCTGCCAGAAGCTGCAGTTGGACACACTTCCTGCACACATAGTTCTCAGGGACACTGGTAGTATCCCTGATTTCCCACATGCTGCAGGATGAACAAACCACGGGGCCGATCTCAGCTGCCATGACCTTCCCAATACTTGCCTCAACTTTTGAAACTTTCTCCTTTGAAAGGAACTTACCCGGCCTTACCTCACTTGGAGTGAAGCTCGTCCTCAGCCTCTTCTCGTCAAAGCCTCTCGAGTCAAAGCCTCAAATCTCCACTCCTTCACTGGCCACTTTCCACAGGCCGCTCTGCTTGAGCTACCCCTCTGTTTATTTGTTTGAGCTTTTCAAACTGCTTGGTCACCTGACCTCGATTGCCCAATCAGCTGCTTTCTGCTGAGTCTGAGCTATTCAAATCTTGATTGTCTAATCAATGGCTTTCTGCTGAGCTATTCAAATCTTGATTGACTTGATTACACAGTCCAACTGCCAAAACTGCTAGAATCTCTCGAGTCAAAGCCTCAAATCTCCACTCCTTCACTGGCCCACTCACTCACTCACTGGCCGCTTTTTGATGGAATACCAATACATTTTCGAGTCAGGATAATCCACAGCTTGATGGGCAAACTCCGGGAGGTGTCTCCATGCACCGTGGTGGTAGAGGTGCTCAGGCAAATTGCTGCTGATCATTTGGTAGATGGTGCACACTGTTTCCACCTCGTGGATAGTGGAGGGAGTGCATATTTAGAATGGTGAACCAGATACCAGACAAATGGACTACTTTGTCCAGAAGATGGTGGAGGAAATGCACTCACATAAGCAAGTGAAGTGCACTCTGTCACACAGCTGACTTGTGCCTTATAGTTGGTCAACATTCTTTGGGATGTCGGGTGGTGAATTACCTGCTTCGGGCTCTCTAACCTCAGATCTGTTCTCGAAACCGCAGAATTGATGAGTTTCCGATCAATAGTGACCACCTGGATGTCTATGGCTGGCCAGTTAATGATGCTGAAGCCAATGAAAGTGAAGGAATTCAATAAACATGGTTGCACCTGCCAGACCCTGCAGGTTTGTGTCCAGTAGGAAATGCAACCTGCCATTTCTACTGTTCTTACCCTACCTGTGAGTCCAATTTAACACTGGTGTGGACATTTAATGCCCTCAACACAACTCAATGGGCAAGATGTATCTCTGTAGCAGATATTACCTTTCACAAAAGAAATGAAGAGTAATGCTTTGTTGCCAATAAATGACAAGTGTAGGAAGTTCACAGCAGCAAAAAACGCACACTGCAAGATCTCATGCACATCTCTGACATGATCTATTTAAATAAACTTGGTTGAGAAATGAGTATCTTCCTGATAGGAGCATTTTCCCTGATATTTGATTCGTGGGGGCTTTGTAACATTTGATTAAAAAAAAGAACCTACAATACTTTAGGAATCCTCAATTGTTTGATTGAGTTTCTCAAATAGAATCTATGCCCAACCTTCTCACCCAGAGGCAAGCTGTGGCTACTGAGGTACGGTTGGCCTCTGAAAGAAAGGGAAGTTTCTACCAGATGCCAATTTGCCCTTAGCAACGTCCACACTAAGTAAATGAATGAGACCAGTGATGGACTGATGCACCATTCACTGGCACAGGCATAACAATAGACAATAGACAGTAGGTGCAGGAGTAGGCCATTTGGCCCTTCTAGCCAGCACCGCCATTCACTGTGATCATGGCTGATCATACACAATCAGTACCCTGTTCCTGCCCTCTCCCCATATTCCTTGACCCCGCTATCTATAACAATTGACTGGACAGTTATCACAGCACCTTGGGTTCACGTTGGGATACACCGCAGCAGTAACTATCGCGAAGTAATGTTGAATTGCAGGAAGTCCTAACCACATTAACTATATACAGTACTCATGATTGGAAATACACTCATGGAAGTAAACAGTACCCGAAGTGGTCTATCATATTTTTAATTAAATAGCTGACATCTAAGAGGTTAGGTGAGGATGGTTAAAGCAAATGGTTGCACAAAGGGCAAGATGTGAGACCAGAATAACACGTGAGCAGGAATAAGTTCTCTTTCCACTGAAAATCATATTATAAAACAGTCTCTGCACTACGATCATAAATCCTCATTGGCGACAAGAGTCTTCTAGCCTGGTAAGTATAAAACAGAAAATGCTGGGAGCACTCAACAGGTCGGGCTGCGTCTGTGGCACAGCAAACAGGTTGGGGCTCTGACCTGATGTGTGTTTCCAGCACTTTCTAATTTTATTTTAGCTTTCAAGCATCTGCAGTTTATTTAAGGCAACGTGAAAGGCAGTGGCAGATAAGTGCCTTGTTAGAACTGAGCTTCTAATTTAGTCTGGAAAACCCTATAGAGTCTGTATAGCACAGAAATACATCTGTGACCCATTCTGTCCAAGTCACCGTTGTCCTTACCTCCAACAATCCCACTGACTCACATCAGCTCTGCAGCTTTCTGGGTCTTGGTGGTTCAACTACTTGTCTAGATCAGGCTAATAGAATTCCATCAGGTACCACGTCCAGAGAGCCTGGAAAAACCCTGAACCCAGTGCATCTGGACTTTGCCTGGAATCCTGGGTTGATGAACTCTGCAAATCCTGCGAGATTATGAAGGACAGAAACTGACACAGCAGTCCCAGCCCTAAGAAGATCTGGACAATTTCTACTTGTGTAGTAAATTGGCCTGGTGAGCTCCCTCCTCTTACCAGCCTTTTGGACGCTATGAAAACTGCAGGCAATAAAACCACTGGAGGATTGGCGCAATTTTTAAAAATCTAAATTGTGGCAAAGGTGGAAAGTTGTTACTGCTCGACGTAGTTGAGGAAAATAGTGTCGATGCGTTTAACAGGAAGCTGGAAAGGTAAAGGAGGGACGGAGTAGCAGGTTCTGCAAAAAGAGTTGGATGAAGCGCAATGAGAAAGCTCGGGGAGCTGCTGGTCCTTGTGGTCCATTCCTGTGAGGTGAGTTCTGTGATACGGACAGGGGAAGGGATAAATGTGATTCTGCATTCAAAAGACAACTCTGTGCAGTATTAGTTCACACTAATCTATCAGAAGAAGGCAAGACTGACAATAACTGGCCTCAGTCAGTCAGTTTTTCCACTTCCCCCACCCAGTCCTTCAAAGATGTTCCATTTGGCAGTCTCAGTGAGACTGGTTCCAGACACAGCGTTGGTGCACAAGCTGACGTGACAGATGGCCAGGATGCTCGATCTCCTCCCAACTCACTGTGAGTTGCTTAGTCAATCAGGCCCAGTCTAACGCTGAATATTCCGGACTATTGCCTAATACTGGCAGATGGGTCTGTGAACAGCCTGTAAAAGGGAAGGGACTGAATTATGAGCTGACCGTTTGGCAGAGAACCCTGGCTGGAAACCACCTTAGCATCAAGTTTTAAATATGAGAAAATGCAGAATTCATATAACTTTCCCAGACATCAAAAGAATGTGTTTGTAGAATTGAAAGTGGAAATTCCCACAGACATGATGTTTGTCTTTCAAACCCCTCCCGGTCCTCAGTGGAGGCGTAAACTCATGAACAGTTTAATCACATAACTCTACTTTCACGTCAACATCAGTCTGAGCTGCACACTCTGCCATCGGTATCAGCACACACAAAATGCTGGTGAAACACAGCAGGCCAGGCAGCATCTATAGGGAGAAGCGCTGTCGACTGTGTTCCACCAGCATTTTGTGTGTGTTGTTGTTTGAATTTCCAGCATCTGCAGATTTCCTCGTGTTTGCCATTGGTATCAGGTTTGGTTTATTATTGTTACGTACCGAGATATGGTGAAAAGCTTGTCTTGCACACTGTTCATACAGATCAGATCATTACCCAGTGCACTGAGGCAGAACAAAGTAAAACTATAACAGAACGCAGAGTAAAGTGCAGTGAAACTACAGCACAGATCATAATGAGGTAGATTATGGCAAACAATTCTGAATTACGTTCGAAGGTACACTCTGAACTGGTGATTGACACTGGTCACCTTGCTAAAGCCTCTCGTGAATTCTGTGCAACCAAGGAACGGGTTAACTTCACACACTAACTCTCAGATACTCTTGATCCGCATTTGGTTGTTGCTCATATTCGGTTCACGTTCCTCACTTCGAGTTCCTGGGTTATCACTTCTATTTAAGTTGTTCAATACTGTTGCTCTTTAGAATTTAGAATTTATTTGAATCTTACATCCATCCCACAATGTGAGGGAGTGAAAATCTGACTCCGTTGCAATGTACTGACGTGTGAAATTAAGAATCTGATGACTTGTAGAAAGAAGCTGTCCCATAGCCCGTTGGTCCTGGCTTTAATGCTGTGTCACCGTTTCCAGATGGAAGCAGCTCAAACAGTTTACGGTTGGTTGACTGGTGTCCCCGATGATCTTCTAGGCCTTCTTTGTGCACCTGCTGCTGTAAATGTCCTCACTGGAGGGAAGTTCACATCCACAGATGTGCTGGGCTGTCCGTACCACTCTCTGCAGCGCCCAGTGATCAAGGCTGGTGCAGTTCCCATACCAGGCGGTGATGCAGTCAGTCAGGATGCTCTCAGTGTTAGTTAGTTCAATGGGCTGTTAGTTAAAAGCATCCCTGCCTACATCATGTTCACGAAGGGAAGGATTGCCGTGATTCATTCAGTCAGCAGTACTCTTGTGTACCGGGTACAAAGCGTGTTCAACCCACACGGCAGCACAAACACACGAGCTGTGCTGAGCTCGGGGAGAGAGACCTTGTCAGCTTTGCTAGCTTTCAGCCCAGATGTAAGCCCAGCAACTCCTCGGTCTATTCAGATGGACTCCAGAGGTCCCATGGAACCATTGCAAAACCAGCACATCTCATCAAGTCCTGAGAAGAAATTTTACATCAACTGAAAGGAGATGAACTGGCCACTTGTCCCATTTGTGGAACCTGACTGTGCTACTTCTGTCAGTGAAGACGTACACTAGGCGTTTATAGGCTGAGGTGTTTTGAGATACCCTGCTGATTTGAATGACACAAATCCTTTTGCCCCTCTGTTGAAGCCCTGTAGACTTCTGTGAAGGTATTTTGGAAATACCCCAATGTTCTCACAAATTTGGTAGAAGGGATAAAGGTCTAAACAATTTTCTGAATAGAGAGGAAATTCTGAAATCAGAGGTGCAGAGGAATTTGGAAGTACTCGTGCAAGCTTGCAGGTTGGGTCGGTGGTGAGGAAGGCAAATGCAATGTTAGCATTCATTTCAAAAGGGCTTGAATGTAAATGCAAGGATGTAATGCTGAGGCTTTGAAAAGCTTTGGTCAGACCACACGGAACATGGTGAGCAGTTTTGCACCATTGATCTAAGA
Source organism: Hemitrygon akajei (assembly GCF_048418815.1). Taxonomy (NCBI): domain Eukaryota; kingdom Metazoa; phylum Chordata; class Chondrichthyes; order Myliobatiformes; family Dasyatidae; genus Hemitrygon; species Hemitrygon akajei. The sequence continues at coordinate 17,478,396 of NC_133144.1, forward strand.
AGGGATGTGTTTGCACTGGAGAGGGTACAGAGGAGGTTCATAGGAATTGTCCCAGGAATGAAAGGGTTAATGTATGAGGACCGTTTAATGGCTCCGGTGCTGGTTGGAGTTTAGAAGATGGGGGGGGGCGCGGAATCTTATTGAAACATATTGAATACCGAACGACCTAGATAGATTGGATGGGGAGAGGATGCTTCCCGTAACAGGGGAGCCTAGGACTAGCGAGCACAGCCTCAGAATACAAAGACGTCCCTTTGGAACAGAGATGAGGAAGAATTTCTGTAGCCAGAAATTCTGGATCTGTGGAATTCATTTTGGCGGCTGTGGAGGCTAAGTCACTGGGTATATTTAAAGTGGATGTTGACAGGTTCTTGATTAGTCAGGACGTCAAAGGTTAGGGGGAGAAAGCAGGAGAACGGGTTTGAGAGGGATAATAAATCAGCCATGATGGAATGGCAGAGCAGACTCGATGGGCCAAATGGCCTAATTCTGCTCCTTTGTCTTACAGTCTAAGTTATAACACGGTGATGTATTTTGGGCAGATCAACAGCGACCTCATCCCACAGGCTGTGAGCTTCCTTTTTGATCCTCCCCCCACCCCCGAACTAGTTCCTTAGTCCACAGGAAGCTTCTATGATTGTTTTGTTAAATACAATCTTTGGAGTGTAAAATGTTTCGGCTGTGTTAGATAAGGATATTGCAATAGAACACTTTCGATTGCCAGAACAGCTGCAAAGTAAGTAATTAATTGCTTCTCAGGAACTTTGAAATGATCTGAAGTTGTTGAGTCATGGAAAGCTACAGCACAGCATCAGGCCCTTTGGCCCATCTAATTTGTGCCAGCCTGGTCTACTGCCTAGTCCCATCTACTCCATACCTCTCTCATCCATCTACCTGTCCAAACTTGTCTTAAATGTTACAATTGGACCCAGATCTAACACTCGCACTGGCAGTTCATTCTGCACTCTCACAACCCTCTGAGTGAAATAGTTACCTCTTAGATCTCCTTGAAATATTTCACTTTAACCTATGACCAATGGTTCTCAACTGCTGATTCCTGAGGTTGTCATAGCCGGGGGTGAGGGGAAGTGAGTAATGGGGATGAACTCCCACTACCTGTTAAATGCTCCCAATCGCGTGCGTCTCAAATTGTTGCTGACGAACACCTGGTCTTCACACCTGGTTAAGCGTTAAAGCCCCGTGGAACTGTGGAAGTGGCAAGGGCAGATTACTGGTGCCTTAAAACCAGTGGCTCTGGGCAGGTGGTTGGCAGCTCACGTAGGAGAAAGAAAACTCAGACTTCAAACCGCTGCTGCCTTGAGGCTATATCCACTCACGGAGGAGACTTCAGGAGCAAAAACCGCGAGGAAAATTCTGGAGCTGGAGTCCCTAAGGCAGTCCTACGCTGAATCCAACGCCAACCAGCAACTCCTGTGATGTCGCTGGTGCCAAACTGTATCGGTCCCTGCCGTTCAATTGGATTCATTAACTGTGTGGAGAGGGGAGCCTGCTGTGTGGGCAATAGCTTGCTCTCCGTATCCTGCTGCCCTGGCTTGTACTCTGGAAAGACAGGACACAGCATCCATGGTTGACCCCAACCAACAGAGGGCCTCACCCAACCTCAGGGGGAAAAGCGTGCATGCATTCCTCTATCTATATTCCTCCATCTATACTCCCAATAACTTTGCACACCTCTGTATGAGCTCTGATCATCCTCCTGTACTCCAGGGAATAAAGTACTAACGTAATTAACCTTTGCCTCTAACTCAGACCTTCAGTTTGCACCACACCATTGTAAATTTTCTTTGCATTCTTTCAAGCTTATAGATATCTTTCCTATAGGTACGTGACCAGAAATGCACACAATACTCCAGATTTGGCCTTACCAACACTTTATGCAACTTCAACATTAAATCCTAACTCCTGTACTCAGTACACTGGTATATGAAGGTCAGTGTGCCAAAAACTCTCTTTAGGACCCTATCTACCTATGAAGCCACTTTCAAGGAATTATGGATCTGTATTCCCAGGTCCCTTTGCTCTACCACATATCTCAATGCCCTACCCATCAAGGCACAAGCCCTCCTGAGACAAAGTTCATTTGCCCGCTTGGGTAGATGGAGGTTTCATGGCACCCTCCGAAGCAATGAAGAAAAATTCTTCCCTCAACTAACATTACTAAATCTTGTTTGTCATCAACACAATCGCAATGTTCAAAAGGTGGCAGAGTTCCCGATAGTGCAACAATGGCTACGTCCTAAGAGACCTGTTGTCTGTGCATCTCTGAAGTATGCTATTGCCAGATGTGAAAGGCAGAAGATCACCTCAGACTCCATTCTCTCAAGGAGGAAGCAGAAGCAAAAGCTGTTACTTCAAGTAATGCAGAAAAGCCGCAGCGTTTCTGCTGCTCACTTTCACCTCATTCGCTTTCAGACAGATTACCTGCGATTATTAGCCGTCCTCAGTTAAACTGTTTGAGCCCCGTGCTCACTCTTGATGCAACAATCTCCTCCAGAGCGTTCTTTGTTCCCTACACAAAATAACGCAGCTTGCAAACTGAAGTTAGACAAGTGGTATGTGCTCTGTCTAGGGCAGAGGAAACGCTCAGCGATAGCCATCACTGAATCAGCTGCTCCTTTAGTTAACTGATTGGACCATATTTAGAAACTCAGTCATAGATTGATGGCAATAATCGGCTGATTGTATTGGCAGCTGATTCGAGCCTATGGTGATAAAATAGCCGCAGAAAGAGATTAAGATCATTCTGCATTAAAATCCCGTGGGAGAATAAAATCATAGACTACTAAAATCATATTGGACAGGAAGAGGCCATTTGGTCCATCTTGAATTATCAAGGGCTGGCACAGTGGCACAGCTGGCAGAGCCACTACCTCACGATGGGAGAGGCCTGGATTCGATCCTGGCCTCAGGCGTTGTCCATGTGGAGTTTGCAAGCTCCCCCCCCCCCCCCCCCCCGTGACTGTGTGGCACTCCTGTTCCCTCACGCATCCCAAAGGTGTGCAGGTCAGTGAATTAATTGGACATTGTAAAATTGCCCTATTGTGTAGATGGGTGGTAGATTCTGTGGGGACTGGATGGGTCAAATAGAGATGAGTGTAAGTGTGTGGTCGATGGTCAGAGGACTGGATTGAAGCACCTGCTCCCACGCTGTAACTCTACATGTCTGTGTCTCTATGGTCCCCTTCTCAATACCCTGTAATTGATTCCCCTTTCAATGCTCATACTATTCCCTTTTGACTGTTGCTGTTGAATCTGGTTTGACTTGCCTTTAAAATGGTGCTTTAAAGATTTCGACAACTGCTGTGGAAACCTCTCTCAGGCGTTGTCCTGATGAGGGGTCCAAACTGAAACATCAACTGTTTACTCCCTTCCATAGATGCTGCCTGACCTGCTGAGTTCCTCCAGCATTAGGTTGTTCAGGATTTGCAGCACCTGAATAACCTTGTGTTTACTGTCTCCATGCCACCCCTCGCTCTTTTCTCCTTGAATCCATGTCCTCTGGCTACCAACTCTCCTGCCGTCATTTCCTCACTTTATCGAAACCTCTGCATCTTTACGGCTCTCTGCAGAATATTTCAGCTTTTAGAGTCTCTTCATCCCTAGTCCAATTCTAATAAATTGTTTTGTACCTTTTCCATGTCCTTGACATCCTTCCAAATGCATGCTGCCTAGAACTGAACACAATACTTCAGCAGATGTCTGGAAGTATTTTCAAAAGACTTACTATAACCTACTTACTTTTGTACTCTGTCGCGCCAAGGATTCCAGAGGTTATTTTTTTCTAAATACCCTTCTCAACCTGCCCTACCACCACCAAGGATACAAAACTGTGCAGCAATCTTATGCACATATATATAGTAGGGTGCCTAAGACCTGTGCACAGTACAGTAATTGTCAATGTGGAGTGGAGTGCAAGTTTGTAGATCTGGCAGGAGCAAAGGATGTAGGAAATGGCAAGGGTGGTGCGCCGAGGCAGGGATGTGGAAAAGGTGGCAGAGTAGGAGTGCCGGGAACGGGGTTTGGCACATGAGCAGACACACCAAGACCTGAGACATCAGGCAAGGTAATTTGATTCCAAATGATTGGTTTATTGATTATTACAGAATGTCTCTCTAATCCTTCCCACACCCTTCCCTCTTCCCAACCATGATTCCCCTCTCCCTGCCACCTTCCCACTCGCATATTAGAATCAGATTTATCATCACTCACATATGTCATGATTCTTTTTCTGGCAGTAGGACAGCACAATATGCAAAATTACTATAGTACTGTGCAAAAGTCTTAGGCACCCTAGGCACATCCATGTGCACAAGACTTTTTCCACAGTACTGTATTTATATACTCATCCCCTGATTCTCTGTTCCTGTGTTTGCTTTATCATTGTACCATTTTGATTTATATTGGGGGTTTTTTGGTAGTTTGAACAAAATTGGCTAATTTCACACCTCACCAAACTGTATCTGCCATACAGCTGCCCATTATCTATATTCTCTTTATGCTGATTACGTGCTACACTTCTTATTGCTTACAATGTTTCCACGAATTACATCCTCAAACCCTTGGTCATTGAAATTTCTCAAAAAGCTCAATACAGATGCCTGGGGAGTTGTACTGATGAACATTCACCTCCATTTTCTGCCCTGAGTAACACATGCAGTAACACAGTAAATCCAGAGTAACACACAGAGACCTGCTGAAGGGTCTCGGCCCGAACATCGACTGTACTTTTTTCAACAGATGCTGCCTGACCTGCTGAGTTCCTCCAGTAGTTTGTGTGTGTTACTTAATTTGGAAGACTATTGTTTTTCAGAAAACCTTATAGAGTACTTAATAACCAATTACACGCACAAAGGAATAAAGAGTTGACACTCCTGGCCAAAACCCTTCATCAGGTCTGTGTGTGTAAATCTGGATTACCAGCATTTGTAGAATCACTTGAGTTTATAATAACCAATTAAGTATTTTTTTTAAATGAACGCACTGCTGGGATTAACCAATTTGTACACAGAGGGATGCAATAAAGAACAAGGAAACAATAGTCTCTTGGAATGTTGGAGATCACCATAGCCAGGAATGTCATCTGCAATTTTTGTAGTGTTTTGATGTGATCTGTTGCATTGAACAGGAAGGGTAGCCCGTGCCACCTAGTGTGTACCAAACAGTGAAAGTCAGCCTACTGATTGTGCTTAGGTCGCCGGGACAGACTGAAGATGGAGGCTGCTGACTCAAAGTGAGAGTGATATCCATTTGGCTCCTGTTGACATTCATGAAGTGCTCCACTCTCACTTCTTTCTCTTAATTAATGCACTGTTTTACGAAGTCTACGGCAGATTACACTGAAATGCGAAAGTGCAGTTGTCAATAGGACGGCAAAGTGCCTGTCATCAGCCATCCTGGCGGCAGCAGACTTAGCCGTCAGTTTCTGTCAGCTGGAGCTCTTTCATCTTCAGTCTTCCCTTCTGTAATTCAGCAGGCAGACGGAATTAGTATATCACAAGGAAGCAGCTCTCCATGTGTTACCTTTTGAAACCTATTACTTCTGTCAACCAAATAGTGAGAAAATGCTGAACCATTAACAATTCAGAAATTTCATTGGCAGCAGCAGTTTTCCTGAGAATCAACTCAAAACATGATTAAGTTATAATTATAACAAAGTTACTAGAATTAAATAAATTAAAATTTCACTTCAGATATTAGAATTGCGCTAAATATGTGAAGGGTTATATTGATGATAATCACTTGCCTTTTAAAGGAAGTGATGGGGGGAAATTGCTTCAATTCATTTATCACAATAAACAGTCAGGTACTAAGCTACTTCTGTTATTAGTACTTTGTAAATTTGCACTTGCAATTCTCTCCCTTTAATTTGTACCAATTTCAAGCTGTGATATTTCGACCTCTGGGTGGGGTTGCTGCACTTCCTTATTGCAACAACAGGGGGCGCCCTCCCCAAAGATATGGGAAACCATACTGCAATTCCTCCAAAATCAGGCCTGCAAAAAATTTCACAACTTTCAGCTAATGTTGCACATAGAAGACATCAAGAGGAACTTACATGATACATCATCACTGCACGCCCCTTATTTATTATTAATTATTGGAAGATTTGCTTTTGAATGTTTCACTTATACCATCAAAAGCATATTTAAATATATTGATTTCCCTAAATGGCAAAGTAACTTGCACCTATTAAATTGCTTTAAAATAATAAATCATGTTGTGATGTTTCACAGGAGCATTCTCAAACAAAATTTGACTTCAAGCCACATAGGAAGATATTTGGGCAAATTACCTCATAGGATCAAAATAGAAAGGCAGGGACATTAAAGGAGGGAATTTTGTATATTATGGCCAAATCAGCTCCAAGAATATCCTCCCTCTAATGGTCAGAGATATCCAACTGGCCAGAGCTGGAGGAGTATAACTTCTGGTAACGAACAGCTCCAGTGGCAACCTTCATTGAGAAAGTTAGTGGCTCTCTCATTTAACTGTGTCTGTTTCTCCAAAACTCTTTTTATAATTTTATCTTTCATAATTTTTTTCTTTTAAACTCTTTCTATAACTCATTGACATTGTAATTTCATCCACCTCCTGATATTCTCTATCCTGGACTGGAGATCAGCAGTAGCAAAAGGGAGGCCCCTGTCACCTCACACTGTGAATCGCAGGATCCTTGCACAACCAGACAATTCGTGCAAAGGAAGCAACAAAGCAGTTGGCATCCAGCAAGGCCCAAAGCAGAAAGATCACAGGTACAGTAGCCCCAGTGGGCATCAGAGCTCAGGAAGGCCAAAGAAAATAGCTCATTCTAATCAGGTACATAAGAAGAGTAGATGTAACAAAGTCTAGAGTGGGAGTGGGTCCAACAGGTCCTGGAGAAGCCTCACCTTAGCAAGACCAGAGTGGGATTGCCTCTAACGAGGAGGCAAGAAGGCCCAGGAGAGAGCACAGGAGAACCGGAGCAGGAAACATCCACACAAGGCAGCTGTGGTCAGCCCTGTTTTGGTGCTGGCTGGAGGCAGTCCATCACTGAGTTTGTTGGGCTCTACTCTCCATCAGTCCTCACCTGGCACCAAATTGGAGAGACACAGACCAGGAGTGATCATTTGAGCCCAGCACATGGCAGATCCCAACAAGACTTGTAGAGGAGAGACCCTAAGCAGGACTAACTCTAGCAAGGTGCAAAGGCAGATAAAACTCAACAAGACCCAAAGGAGGAGAGAACCTAACAATAGAATGCAGACGAGGCCAAGGCCAGGGCTAGGATAAAAACCAATAGGTGTCAGAAACTCCCCGAAGGGACCGCAGCAAAGCTCAGAGTGGATCTATGACCAAGACCAATAGAAGAACTTACTCCAGCGAGACCCGAGGTAGAAGAGAACCAAACTATTCTGAGAACAGGACAGATTCAGGCAGGCTCCACAGCAGCATGCACCTCAGCACCCCAGAGAATAAGACACACACCCTCAAGGATCGGAGGGAGATGTAATCAGGTATGATGAGGGCGAGGCAGAGAGCAGAACAAGTCCCACCAATGCTAAGAGCAGAATAGATCCCAACAAGAGGCAGAGAAGTCCTCATTCCAGTCAGACACAACAAACCCAGAGTCAATGACATCTTAGTGTAGGTGAAAGCAGAACAGAACTCAGCAGGGACAATGGGAAAAGAACAAAACTCAAAGCATGACTGGCTAAGAAACACAAGAGATTCTGCAGATGCTGGAAATCCAGAGCAACACACACAAAATGCTGGAGGAACCCAGCAGGTCAGGCAGCATCTATGGTGGGAAATTAACAGTTGACATTTCAGGTGGGAACCGTTTATCGGGGCTGAAAAGCAAAAGGGAAGAAGCCAGAATAAGATGATGGCAGGGGGAGGGGAAAGAGAACAAGTTAATAGGTGATAGGTGAAACCAGGTAGGGGACAGGTTTCTTAGCCAGTCATCAGCAGAGGAGAGGGCATACAGTAAGAATCTGGGAGGAGATAGGTCGATGAGCTAAAGGGTTGAAGAAAAAGAAATCTGATAGGAGAGGATGGTATTCAATGAAAAAAAGGGAAGAGAGTAACCAGAGGGAGGTGATGGGCAAGTGAGGAGAAGAGAAGTGAGGGAGGAATTAGAATAAGGAATGGAAAAAAAAGAGAAAAGGGGGGAGGGGAGAAGTTAGAGAAATCAATGTTCATGCCATCAGGTTGGAGGCTACCCAAACAGAATTTGAGTTTCTTTGTATCTACTGTGAATGCCTACAAGAAAATTAATCTCAGGGTTGTATATAGTGACATAATATACTTCAATAATAAATTTACTTTGAACTTTGAACCTGAGAGTGGCCTCATCATGACAGTAAAGGAGGGTCATAGACTGACATGTTGGAATGGAAATGGGAAGTCAAGTTGAAATGTGTGGCCAGCAGTAATGATCAGTGTGCAAAAATCTTGTGCTGTGCAATTTTTCCACCTAGTGACAACAACATGTGCACACTAAATAATTTATTCAATAAATAAGCCAGTTCTAAAATCTACAGGCATATCAAAGGCAGAGGAATAGATTCTAGTTCAACCCATCTTTCTGTCATTCTTCTTGATGTTCCTGGACCATTCCTAACAAGCCTGACTGCAGTCTTACATCTATACCTTCGTTTTGCTACTTGAGTGACTTCACAAGGATGTGATAATTTCTTCAAATACTTTTTCACACAGATGGTCTGAAAGCTTCTGGGAGCAGAGCTCCAATTACCCACAATTAATGCTATGAAGCTGACTCACTGAGTACACAAACCTTCCAGCTACTAATAAATCAGCAACATGATCAGCTATTTAATGTGCTAAATGATAGCACCAATCTGGTCTGCAAGCTTCCTTGAACTAAAGCCAGTGTTGTATGGTTTGCTAGAAGCCAATTAACATTGTCTTACCATATCATCTTACACTGCATCTCTTGAGAAATCAGTCGTGAAGACAGGAAACTAAACAAAGAATATTGGTTGGAAGTTTAACTTACTCAAAAACAATAATTGGATTTCTAGAAGCTCACAGTTGCTGTGTTTGAAAGATGAGCTTGGAATAAAAGGCCCCCTGGCTCTGGACAGTGAATATCCATCACACCTATAACCAGTGTAATTTGTCTAACGCCACACTAGGTCTACAGCGGATGCAATATCTCTGGCTCTTCTTTCAGCCCTGGACCACCTGGACAACAACAATACCTATGTCAGGCCACTGCTTATTGGTTACAGCTCAATGTTCAACACCATCATCCTCCCAGTACTAATCAATAAACTTCAAAACCTGGGCCTCTGTACCTCCCCCTGTAACTGGATCCTTGACTTCCTCATCAGGAGACCACAGTCAGCATGGATCAGAAATAATGTCACCACCTCACTGACAATCACTCACTGGCACATTTCAAGAGTGCACACTTAGCCAGCTGCTATAATCTCTCTACACCCTCAACTGTGCAGCCACGCACAGCTCAAACACCATCTAGAAGTTTGCATATGATACAACTACTGTTGGCAGAGTTTCAGATGGCGATGAAGGAGTGACCAGGAGTGAGATAGTTCGGATGGTTGACTGGTGCTGCAACAACAACCTTGCATTCAACATCAGTGAAACCAAGGAAGTGACTATGGACCTCAGGACGGGGAGGTCAAAGGATCACACACTCCACCTTATCAAGGGGTCAGCAGTGGAAAAAGTGAGGATTTCCAAGTTCCTAAGTGTCAAATTGCTGAAGGTTTATCCCGGGTTAAGCATATTGATGCAACCACCGCGGGCATGCCAGTGGCTATGTTTCATTAGGAGTTTGTGGAGAACGGTATGTAACCAAAGACTTTCACAGATTTCTACATTCCAACTGTTTGCATCACCTTCTGGATGGAGGGGCCACTGCACTGGGTCAGAACAAAATGCAGAAAGTTGTAAACTCAGGCGAATCCATCATGGCTGCTAGCCCGTTCCCCCCCACACACCACTGAGAACATCTTCAAAAGTTGATCCATCATTAAGGACCTCCACCATCTCTCATTACTACCATCAGAGTGGAGGTACAGGAGCCTGAAGACACACACTCAATGTTTTAGGAACAGTTTCTTCCCCTCCACCCTCAGATTTACAAACAGATAATGAGCCCATGAACACTACCTCGTTACTTTTTGCTCTCTTTTTGCACTCCTTATATTTTTTTTATATATTTCTTATTATAATTTATAGTATATTTTATTTATTGCAATGTACTGCTGCCGCAAGACAGCAGATTTCAAAAAAATATGTCAATGATAATAAATCTGATTCTGAAGTTACGGAGAATGATGTGTTGGATACAGAGACACGTGGACTGGTAGGCAAGGACAAGGAGAACTCTATCCCTGTTATAGCATCAGAAAGGTGGAAAGAGGGTAATCATGCAGGAAATGAAGGAGATGGAGGTGAGGGCAGCATCAATGGTGGAGGAAGGGAAACCCTGTTCTTTCAAGAAGGAGGACATCTCAGATGTTCTAGAATGGAAGGCCTCATCCTGAGAACAGTTACGGCGGAGATGAGAAGAACTGAGAAAAGGGAATAGCGTTTTTACAAGTGACAAGGTGGGAGGAGGAATAGTCAAGATAGCTGTGAAAGCCAGAAGGTTTAAAACTTCAGAAGTTCAAAGTTCAACATACAACTTCTGAACTTTTAATTATAAAAGATGTCAGTAGATATCTCCAGAAATGGAGACAGGGAGGCTAAGAAGAGGGAGAGAGATGTCAGTGATGGATGAAGAAAATCTGAGAGAAGTTGGAGACAAAGTTGATGAATTGATGAGCTGAGCATCAGTTCAGTACGAAGTACCAATGCAGTTATCAACGAGGCGCAGACAGAGTTGGGATCATTACCAGTGTGGACTTGGAAAATGAATTGTTCCATGTAGCCAACAAAAAGTTGGCGTAGCTGGAACCCATGCAGGGGCCCCTGGCTAAATCATGAGTTTGGAAAAAGTGGGAAAAGCCAAAAGAGAAATTGTTGGAGTGAGAACCAATTCTGCCAGATGGAGGCGGGTGCTGTTGGAAGGGAACGGGTTAGGTCTGTTGTCCAGAAAGAAGTGGAGAGGCCTTCCTGATGAGGAAATAGAAGAGTATTAGGGCTGGGCCTGATGGCCTCATTTTCACATTACAAGCCCAGCCCCAAAACTCTGCTCCTTTAAGTTATTGCAACACTTGGTGAATAGCTCAAAGTCAAACACAGAGATCTGACTACACATACCGCCCATCTGAGGACATTACCTATAACCAAATTTCTTTCTCCTACACGTCGACCATTTGTCAGTCTGGTTGTGTAATCAGCATGAAGCAAACAGTAATGCTTTTGCTATTTCCCCATTTTTCAGGATTTCAGTACTTACTGCTCACTCTAACTGCCCTTGAGGCAACGGCAGAAAGCCATCTTCTTGGAGTGACACAATCCTGGTGAAGGTGCTCAAACAGTGGGGGGAGTTCCCTGATATAAACCCAGTTACAAAAAAATGAACTGCAAACTAGTTCACGGGATGGTGTGTGTCTTGGAGGTGGGCATGCTCTTGAACTTCATGGTATCAGAGGCTGTGAGCTTTGGAGATGCCAACACAGTCGTCCAGTGTAGCAATGAAGCTCATATTGTTGGCTGTGTGCTCACTGCAGGCTCTGTATGTTGCCTGCACAGAGGATACACGTTTAGGGTTGTCAATGTGGGTCTGCTTTGTCCTGGAAGGTACTGAGTATCTAGCTGCACTCATCAATGCAACGGGTGAGTTTTCATCACACACCGGACCTGTGCTTTACAGGTGGAGAAAAGTCTCTGGGGTGCCAGAAAGTATTTGAATGATGGCTAGACAATGACTGATGTAACATCGGTGATGGTTGGGACTAAATCACTCCCGTAGTTACGTCCTAGGCTGAGATAGTTGACCTCCAACAACCACAGCCATTCAATTTGTTTGGGACATGACTCCAATTACTCAAATGTTTACCACTTGATACTACGTAGTACTGTTTTACTGGGGCTTCTTAATGCTGCACTTAATCAAAAGATGCCTCGATTATCAGGGGTAGAATGGATCGCTGCATCTCAGGTATTCAACCCTTAAAGTTCAAAGTATATGTCACCATATACAACCCTGAGGGAAAACTCAATAAATCCATAATAGAATAATAACCATAATAGAATCGATGAAAGACTATACCAACTTGGGTGTAAAACCAATGCACAAAAGACAACAAATTGTGCAAATGCATGAGCAAGAAATAATATAAATTTAAGAGTTTTACTCGAACAAATTATCGGAACACAACTTCCACATAACCCAATATTATTTTTATTAGGTAATATTGAAGAGATAAAACCAAACCCTAAATTGAACAAATATCAGAAAGAATTTATAAAAATTGCATTGGCAGTAGCCAAGAAGGCTATTGCAGTTACTTGGAAATCGGATTCATACTTAAATATGGACCGTTGGAATAATGAAATTTTTAGCTGCATTCCACTTGAAAAAATTACTTATAACTTAAGAAATAAATATGATATATTTCTGAAAATTTGGTGCCCTTACTTACAAAAGATAGGATTAAGTATATAGGTGCTCCGAAGATAAAGTTATTAGTCATCTGGGGAAAGAATCAAATATATATATTAAAGCTATTTTGAATTCCATGGAGCATGTGGGGATCTTCCGATATCCAGGCAGTCTTTCTTCTTTCTTTCTTTTTCTTTCTTTCTTTCTTTCTTTCTTTCTTTCTTTCTTTTTTTCAGATAGGGATGTTAAGGGGGGAAGGGTTAAGGGGAGGTGGGAGGGCTGATATATATATTATTCTACTATTCTATTTCATGTAACTATATTAAAAAATTGAATAAATAAATAATAAGTAAATAAATAAATAAATAAATAAATAAATGGATAGATAGATAAATAAATAAATAAATAAGCAATAAATATAGAGTAATTGAGATGAAGAGTTCTTGAAAGTGAGTCCATAGGTTATGGGAACATTTCAATGATGGGGCAAGTGAAGCTGACTGAAGTTATCCCCTTTGGTTCAAAAGCCTGATGGTTGAGGGGTGATTGTCCCTGAACCTGGAGGTGTGCATCCTAAGGCTTCTGTACTTCCTTCCTGATGGCAGCAGCAAGAAAAGGGCATGTCAGACGTACGTCTGATTTGACCACAGCATCTGCAGTGTACTTTGTGTTTAAGAAAAGGGTGTGACCCGGGTGGTGAAGGTCACTGATGATGGATGCTGCCTTCCTGCGACAACATTTCATGTAGACGTGCTCGATGGTGGGTTGCGTGTTTGACCGTGGCTGTGACAAGAGATACAGCGCAGTGGTCCTCGTGAATGGCATTGTTGACTCAAGAGAATGCTGGTGTTGTTTCACTAATTGCCGGTTGTAGATCCAGTCTGGTAGCTTTGCTCTTCAGGACTCAGTCAGCTTGGTCAATGGTAGTGCTACCAATGGCGCATTGGTACATTGCATGAAATCCCTCACGCAATGTACACTCTCTGGCCTTCTTCCAAGCCTTCAACATGGGTTGCTAGGACTGTAAAGCGTTCTGCTAATGACGATGCTTCTGATTCCTCAGCATGGAAAAATGATAATCAGGATGATGTTTACTTCCATTGTTAGAAATGAGGCTACAAGATTTCATGGAGTCTAGAATCAATATTGAGGGTTCCCTCCTAATTCCATTGCCACATCTGGTTGGCCTGTCCTGTCTTTAAGTCAGTATATGCCAAGAACAATGATGCCTTAAAGTGAATTACAGTATGTTATGCCTAGTCCATGGGTGAGCTCTCTGAATCTCAGATGCTTGTGAAAAGTCAACAGGACTGGCAGTGCTCAAATCTGGTACCTATTTTGATGCTGGGTGGTATGTCCCAATTTATATTTTTTTCCATTCCGACCTAATGAATGCTGGATTGAGTGATGGAATAATTTTTATTTTTAACTTGAGCAGCACAGAACAGGCCCTTCAGCCCCATCGAGCTGAGCCACCCAGCAACCCCCGGTTGAACCCGAGCCTAATCACGGGCCAATTTACACTGACAAATTGGCCTACCGACCGGTACGTCTTTGGATTCTGGGAGGAAACCAGAGCACCCGGAGGAAACCCGCGCAGTCATGGGGCGAACATACAGCTTCGTACAGACAGCGGCAGGAATTGAACCCAGGTTGATGGCACTGTGAAGTGTTGTATGCTGCTGTGTTGCCCCTAATGAATAATGAAAGGCCTGGGCAGAGTGGAGGTTGAGAGGATATTTCCTATCATGGGGAGTCTAGGACCAAGGGGCACAGCATCAGAATAGATTGGGATGTCTCTTTAGAACTGAGATGAGGAGAAGTTTATTTAACCAGGGGGTGGTGAATATTCATTGCAACAGATGGCTGTGGAGTCATTGGTTACATTTAAGGTGGAGGATGATAAGTTCTTGATTAGTAAAGGTGTCAAAAGTTAAAAGCAGAAGGAAGGAGAATAGGGTTGAGAGGGATAATATATCAGCCATGACGGAATGGTAGAGAAGATTCGATGGGCTGAATAGCCTAATTCTGCTCCTATGCCTTATGGTCTTATAATGGCTGTGGTCTAACTTTATAGGCCATTTTAGAGGACTGTTCAGAGTCAAAAACACCACAGCGGTCCCGGAGTCACAAGTAAGTCAGATTGGGTAAGGATGGAGATTTCCTTCCAAGAAGAGTGTTACTGAGCCAGCAGAGTTGAAATATCTAATTTCACTGGGATTGTATCACACTGAAGATTTATGGAGGACACTGGAGCCTGGGAGATTTGCAAGAACTCTAATGAAAGTCAGAGTCAGGGTTTTTTTTTTTGTTTTTCTTAATCTTTATTTTTGATTGGATCTGAGAAGCTCCACGTTTGCCACCCATCCCCAGCTCTTTGAAAAGATGGAGGTGAGATGCCCATTCCAATTGTTGCCCTGATGTTTTCCCATAGTATTGACGGGGTGATGGTTCCAGGATTTATCAGTAGTGACCATCAAGGAATAGTGAAATATTTCTAAATGTTGATGCTCACATGTGCCTTTTGCCCATGTCTTTCTTATCAGAATCAGAATCAAGTTTAATATTACTAGCAGGTGTCGTAAAATTTGTTGTTATGTGGTATCAGTACATTGCACTACATAATAATAAAACACTGTAAATTATGGTAAGAAATATATATATATATTTAAATATTTAAAAAGTTAAATTAAATAATAGTTTAAAACATTTTAACAAGTAGTGAGGCAGATTTCATGGGTTCAATGTCCATTAAAGATCTGATGGCAGAGGGGAAAAAGCTGTTCCTGAATTATTGAGTGCGTGCCTTCAGGCTTCTGAACCTCCTTCCTGATGGTAGCAATGAGAAGAGGGCTTGTCCTAGGTGATGGGGGTCCTTAATAATGGATGCTGTCTTTTGAGGCATGGCTCCTTGAAGGTGTCCTGGATGCCCATGATGGAGCTGACTGAGTTTATAACTCTCTGCAGCTTATTTTGATCCTGTGCAGTGCCCCACCACTCCCATACCAGACAGTGATGCAGCCAGTTAGAATCCTCACCACAGTAAAAATTTGCAAGTATCTTTAGTGACAAACCAAATCTCCTCAAACTCTGAGGAGATAGCCACTTTCATTAGTAGTAGATATTACACGTTTGGGAAGAACTTGGAGAGTGGCAAAACCGAGAAATTGCTGTGATCTTTGTAGATGTCAGTAATTGCCTTCAGCCATACTTTCCAATTGCCATTGATCTCAGACTCAGCTGAGGGCAGGTGAAAAATCTGGGCAGGGTGTATTTTTACAACTAAAATCAAATAGCTAGCAGGTGATATTTTCTTCTACAAGTGCTTCATGCTTAGAATAAAATGTGGAACTTGGTGATAATTCACTTCAGATGTGGAATAGTAGTGGTGGGATGGTGCCTTGGGAATTATTTTCTCTGGCGTGGTTCATGATTATACAGCCTGACCTTACTGCAAATGTTATGCTGTGCCTTGGTCCAGTTCTGTGTCCATCATGTTTAACTGAGTAACATTACTGGCTTTCTTTGCAGTGCTATCTCAGATCTACCAATCGAGCCAAAATATATTAAATGATCCCAATATTCCTTTCACTGCCTGGCTGAAGATGAATCCTATCTTTTGTCCATTGGAATTCAGACTTTTTTTTGCTTTAAGTTCTCCAGCTTAAATATAATTTCCGTGTATCTTTCCTAGACAACCTCTATGTTAGACAAGTTATAACGTCAGTTATTAAAAATCTCATCTCCTCTGTTCTGTTTCATAAGGAATTCTTTTCTAACATATCAGCAATATGAGGGACAATGAGCATTCTTCATGCTGTGAACTGGTGCCTGAGTACAGTATTCAACTTTTCATGACAGGGTGTTGTGTAGTGGCCAAGATGGTGCTGGTGAATCACGACTACTTACAAAACTTGTAAGTACACCTCCTCCAAATTACCCTCACTGCAGTTTGCAGCCTGTAATTTTCCCTTAAGCAACGTACTTTTGAATCATCTTAATGAACTAGCGATTTCATGATCTTATGAAAGACTTGGTGGACTTAACTCTCAAGCATACAGAGGTGGCAGCTTTATGCAGACATCACCGTGGCTGGAAGACAGGGAGGAGGGGAGGACTTCATCAGGTTGAAACATAGAGGGATAAACTCCCTCTATCCAGCATCTTGTTAGCAAATGTGCAGTTGCTGGAGATCAAGATTGCAAACCTAAGGGCAAGGTTGCTGTATTTGAGGGAAATGAGGAATTGCTGCATTTTGTTTCATGGAGACATGGCTCACTCCAGACATGCTGGATACATCAGTAGGACCTGAAGGTTTCTCGATACACCAAATGGACCAGACTGTTGATTTGGCAAAGACAAAAGTTGGGGTTTGAGTTTCATGATAAACTCTTTGTGGTGCTTGGACGCAGCTATCTTGTTACACTCTTGTTCCTCTGACATGTAACATCTGATGATTAAGTGCTGACTATTCTACTACCAAGAGAGTTCTCCTCCATAATCCTGACAGCAGTATACATACCGATAAAAGCATTTATTAAAAAAGCACTCAATGTATTGAATGCTGTAATTAGCAAACAAGCAAACAATTAGCAAATCATTGTCGGGGACTAGTCAGGCTTGTTTGAAAAAGATTCTGCCCATCAACATTTCACCATTAGCACCAGGTCCCAACTCAGTAGACCACTGTTACACTTTAATTAGGAATGTCTACCATTCCACGCTATACAACACTTTGGGAACTCTGATAACTTAGCTGTCCTCCTCCTACCCACATAGAGGCAGAGGCTAAAGAGCAAGGCTCCAGAGATAAAGACAACAAAGAGATAGTTGCAGGAAGCTGTGGAGCATCTATGGGATTGCTTCAAATTGGCAGACTGGGCCGCATTCAAGGACTCATCAGAGGATCTGAATGAATACACCATTGACTTTATAAAAACCGTCGTAGATGAGTGTGTCCCCACAAAATCATCCAGAGTCTTCCACAAACAGAAGCACTGGATGAACCATGAGGTCCACAATCTGCTGAGGGCCAGGTCGGAGACAATCAGGCCTGGTGACCAAGTTTAATACAAGAGGTCCAGGTACGATTTCCAGAAAGCCATCTCACTTGCAAAGTGGCAATTCCAGACCAAACTTGAGTCACTTAATGATGCTCAACAGCTGTGGCAAGACTTGAATGCTATCACCTCCTACAAAATGAAGCCGAGCAACTTGAGTGACAATAAGGCTTCACACCCAGATGAGCGCAATGCCTTCTATGCTTGGTTTGATCGCCCAAGCATGGAGACACCTTAATGAATTCCCACAGCTCACAATGATCCAGTGATTACAGTCTCTGAGAGTGACGTGAGGGCATCCTTCAGGAGGGCGAACCCACAGCAAGCATACAGTACCTGAATGAGGGTGAAAGACCTGTGCTGACCAACGAGCTGAAGTGTTCACCAACATCTTTAATCTCTCACTCTGGCAGTTTGAGGCACCTGCCTTCTTCAAGGAGGGTTCAGTTCTATCGGTGCCGAAGAAGAACACGGTAACCTGCCTCAATGACTGTCATCCAGTGATGAAGTGCTGTGAGAGGCTGGTGATGAATCATATCAACTCCTGCCCGAGAAATGTCTCAGATCCGGTCCAATTTACCTACCATCACAACAGGTCAGCAGCAGCTGCCACTTCATTGGCTCTGCACTCAGCCCTGGAAAACTTGGGCAGTGAAGATGCATACATCAGGATGCTCTTCATCGGCTACAGCTCGGCATTCAATACCATCCTCTCCTCAAAACTAATCAATAAGCTTCAGGATTTTGGCCTTCATACCTCCATGTGCAACTGGATCCTTCATTCCCTCACTTGCAGATCCCAGTCAACCTCCATCAGCACAAGTGCATCGCGAGGCAGTGTGCTTAGCCCCCTGCTCTACTTGCTTTACACCTATGACTGTAAGGCTTAGCACAGCTCCAATTCCATATTTAATTTTGTGACAACGCCGCTGTTGTTGGCTGAATCAAAGGTGTGACAAATCAGCGTACAGGAGGGAGAATGAAAATCTGCCTGGGTGGTGCCACAGCAACAACCTCTCACTCTATATTAGCAAGACCAAGGTGACGATCATCGACTTGAGGAGGAAGAAAGTGGAGGTCCATGAGCCTGTCCTCATCAGGGGATCAGAGGTGGAGAGAGTCGGCGTCTTTAAATTTCTTGGTGTTACCACTTCAGAGGACTGCCCTGGGACCAGCACACAAATGTCATTCAAAAGAAGGCACAACAACACCTATACTTACTTAAAAGTTTCTGAAAATTTGGCATGTCTTCTAAAACGTTGACAAATCTCTATAGATGTAGGGTGGAGAGTATATTGACTGGCTGCATCACAGCCTGGTATGGAAACACCAATACCCTTGTACAGAAAATGTGACAAAAAGTTGTGGATACTGCCCAATCCATCACGGGTAAAGCCCTCTGCATCCATTATCAGGAGCTCCCACCACCCAGGGCATACTCTTTTCTCACTACTGCCATAGGGAAGAAGGCACAGAGACCTCAGGATCTGTTCCAGGTTCAGGAACAGTTATTACCCCTCAACCATCAGGCTCTTGAATCACTCCATCACTGAAATGTTCCCACTGAACTGGACTCACTTTCAAGGACTCTTCGTCTCATGTTCTCCATATTTATTGCTTGTTTATTTATTACTATTTTTATTTATTTTTTTCTCAACTCAAGCTGGTAAAACCTGAGGCATGGGCATAGCCAAGCACACTCATTTTTCCATTCCTATTATTATTATTTATTTCTTTATTCTTTTTGTATTTGCATAGTTTGCTGTTTTTTTTCACATTTTCACATTTTCTCTGCCCTGTTGGGTGCTGCCTTCCTTTGATTCTATTACGTTGCTTGCACTTACTATGTATGCCCACAAGAAAATGGATCTCAGGGTTGTATATGGCGATGTGTGTGTACTTTGATAATAAGTTTACAATGAACTTTTTAAACTTTTGCACAACTAATGGTCTCAAGAAGAGACTCGGCATCCGCGTCTCCTTTGCAGCTCGTTGCCAAAAGTTTATCTATGGAGTGAAAAATGAACAGAAATTTCATGTTAGCATCTGGTGTCTACAGGAATTACTCATTCCTGGCCCTGGGCCTGTGAAAGGGAAATAGGCAAGCCCTCACCAGCTGGTCTTTCATTAAAGTCTAAATCACCTGCACAGTTTGGCAAACTGTTTGCACCATTGCATTAACTAATTATATCGCGTGATGAGCAAAAGATCCTTGCCTTAGAGTGAGGAATAAGGTGTTTCTTCTTCACCAGCTCTGTGCAATAAACAGGACTTTATCACTCTGCGACTGACTTCTCAAGCATTTTGATGGGACTAGGTAAATGTGGCGGAGCTCAGCGCACCAGGTCTCCATCTGTCCGCTGTTCACTGCATTCTATTGGTCTTTGGAGCTCCACACACACAATGCAAACTGGGTATAGATTTAAGGAGATGTGTTTTGAAATATCATCTTAATCAACATATTCCCCCTTGCTCCTGTTTCCGGTCTCACTTCCACCAGCAAACGTCTGGGAAGCTGCCCACAGAATGAGAGGGAATTGCTCATTTCTGGTCTAGGGTTGGTTCGTGAAGCCTGTTGCAACCACCGGATTCGGGGCACTTCACGGGAGAGAACAAGATGGAATGCAAGTCCATGGGCTAGCAGAGGCGGAGGGAGGGCGAATGGAGCAGGGCGTCCAGAGGAAGGAAAGCAAAACCTAAGCTCAAGGAGTAAGCAAAAAGTGAAAGGACCTGGAGTTCTGGGAGAGTGGGGGGGGGGGGCGGGGGTAAGATGTGAAACCCTTGTTCAGTGGGGAAAAGGAATGGGGCAGAGGCCTGGAGAGTCAGGAAGGTGGATTGTCCTGTTGTCATAGTAACTATGCCTGGCACAAAGCACATATTATTAATGTCGTATCCCTCTTCCTTTAAAGCGCCGCAGGGTCATACCGCTGCCACGGAACTCCGGTGATCCAGGTTCCATCCTGGCCTCAGGTGCTGTCCGCTTGGAGTTTCCTAGAGTCTAGGTGAGCCGGTTTCTCCCACTGTAAAATGCCGGCGGTGGGAGGGGGTGAGGGAGGGAGGGGAGGGGTTGATGAATAGTCACGAGGAAAATAAGTAGGGGAATGGAACTAGTGAGAATTAGTGAGCATCAAATGGTCTTCTATGTTGTAAGAAGAATATAAATGTAAAATTATGAAAAGACTTAAATGACGAGTGCGCTAACCATTTATAATTGAAGTTAATTTCTTTCACAACGTCAGACTAATTATTTTGTTTATACATCAAAGATCCGGGGATAATACTTGTTTTCTCGTTCATTCTTGGAAATATATGTACTGCTGGCAGTTGGTCTCCTCACCATCTCGCAGAATAGATGGTGAAGTTAGAGGCCAACGTTCGAGGACGGATATGAATCAACAGTGTTACCGTAGTCCGAGGCTGGAGTCCCAGGTGCGCCGGACTGGCAAAACCGGCAGGTTGCCTTCTTTAAGGGATTTTAGTGAACTCGCAAGTTTTGAGTTTTAGGGTTGTTAAAAAGTCTGGCACTGCACGAACAAGAATTAATCTTCACTGCCAGTCCGAAGACACTGTCCCGCGGCTGTCTCGGTCGTTATTGGGAGGCTGCGTCAATATTCAGGGTGCAACAGGTTTTTTTTAATGCTTCGTTTTATAAGATTAGAGCTCGTTCTAATCGTTCCATGCCGTGACTTTGTGAGACACATTGCTATTTTCCGACGAACCGCTGCTGTAAATTGTACCCGCTCGGAATGGAACAGATTCAAGTGGTAAAACAGCTTCTGAGAAACGCTTTAAGGGTTCAGGACAAGTTTATGTCAGAGAGAAAAAAAATACTGTGTGCACGCTCTAAGAAAAATAAATAATTGCCCACGATCGCACTAATTGAATCAAAAGCCACGGAGTACTATTTCGTGCGAATCTGTTTGCGGGTAAAGGGTAGGCGTCTTGTTTCATTCACCGAAAGCTTTCAGTGTTTCACACACATTAAAGAACCCCCGGTTGTTTTTGAATGGTCTTTGGAGCCCTGTTGACGCCAAGTTACATAGCTTATTCCACACAGCTTGTCAAGTTCGGCACTGTCACCGCGCCAAATTCCTAGCCGAGCCTCCAGGGAGCATGTTCCGCTGGACATTAGAAGTTCTTTACTTGAAAATGTTATGAGCCCCCGCTTCAGTCGGATGGCCGCGTGCTTGCAAATACTTTAGCGACAGATCACGGTGTCTTTGTCCAAGAAGTTGTTAGACAAAGAATTTTCTTCACGGCCCGTCACGTCCGTGCCCCGACTGGAAGGCCGTTAGATAATTTAGTATGGGGAATGAGATCCAGACAGGTGCGGTCGGCTGGCTCAGCCCCAGCCGCTCTCAGCAGCCGGGCGGTGAACAGAATCCAGCGCTAAGAGGCAGCTGGGTCACCGAGCCGCAGGCCGCAGCAACTCCGCTAGCAATCGCCTTTACTTGGTCAATAGCTGACGTTATTCTGCGGGCCGTTTCCTCTCGCAGCTCCATGGACCTCCTCATTACGAAGGTGCTGAGCACATTTTGGGAGCATATGGAAGTTTTTTTTCCTGTTTCATGCATTGACTAATGCTTCTCTTGCCAATAATTTAGAGAAGGCTCAACCTCGACGTGTGTTCTAACAGAAAAAAAGGTGAGCAGTTAAGGAAACCTCCACCGATCCTTGGAGTTTCGGTTGTCCAAACGCCTCTCTCCCCCCAAATCTTCCAACCCTCATCGTTTAAAAGCAACAGAATTAATTCAAGCAGAATGACGTTAATCTGTGATATATGTTTTCCTTTTACAGCTTGGGTGAATGCGATTGGTTGAAAATTTTCTCCATTCGAGTCTCTGATTATCCTTCATGAATGGCAAATCATATCACTTGCTTTGCGATTTCGCCAAAAAAAAAATCAGATCAACATTTTGGGGACGGGGAGGTTGGTTCTGCCATTAACGTCCCCAGTGCAGAAATTTGGAAATGGAGGTCAATCTCCAATACAGCTGCCGAAGGACACCACAATCCGAGTCCATCCGCTTCCTTAACGGCCAGTAAACAACCAGTAAAGATAGACCAATATTCAGAATCTGCTTTATTTGTCTCCTGATTGTTTTCTGATTGGCTAACAACCTGAAAGAGCTATCTGTGTCTTCTCTATAATATTGAACAGAAAGCCGCCCACACTCCCTCTCTGCTCTCTCTCTCTCTCTCCCCCCCCACACGGATCACGTTCCGCATTCCTCTCGCCAACCAACTCTGCTCCCATGCTGTGTGCTTCTTTCAGCCCCCGTGTTATTAGCCTGACTGATTTGGAATGTGATCAACACTAAACATCACTCATTAACCTTCAGCCCTAGGTATTGACCAGCAACACCGCAAGAGGTCAGTGAGATTCTGCATGAAGTGGCCTCGAAACAAAAACATAATCAGCTTCTTCCTTGGCATTTTCTGGCACCGTAGATTTGACTTCCAACCCTTATATGGAGAATCGCCATGAACGACGACTATCATTCTAAGTCAAGATTGGCATTCTTTGCCTTTTCATACCCAGTGGATAATATTAAATCCTTTTTAAAAACAGAATTCAAATTCGTTCAATTAAACACCCTGACATCAAAGTCATCTCTGGATCATTAAAGGCAAAACTTTGCAAGTTTTCTGTTTCACTTTCCTCCATTATAATTCCTCATTTAACATTTAGCATGAAAACTGTCAACATAAACTTGTCACATTGTAATTCCACTAGTCTGTCAATGGTGGAACTTCAGGAGATCCTTTGTTAGTGCCAGAGTACATAGCCCCCCAGGCCTGCTTTGCTATAAAATAAGATCTCATTGTAACCTCAACGTTGTACATCTGACTTAAATAGACAATTGCTTGCTTTAAAAACAATGATCCCCAGTTCTATATTATCTCACAATAGGAAGCAAATATTGCAGGTATATAGTTCCCTGAAAGTGGCAACACATTTGACCATGAAGAAGGCTTTTGATATGACTGTTCATTCTTCTCCACATTGGCTGCCTAACCTCGTGAATTCCTTCAGCATTTTGTGTGTATTGCTTTTGTATGTTTGACCAAGGCATTGGAGAGACTACCCTCCAGTGCTGTATGCAGTTTTGGTCAGCTAGCTTCGGAAGGTTGTCATTAAGCTGGAAAGAGTACAGGTAAGATTCACGGGGAGGTTACTGGGACGGGAAAGACTGGATACACTAGGTGTAGTGTATTTAATATTTCAGTAATATTTGAGTAATATTGTAAACATATAAGCATTATTTGTCTGCTTACATCATTTATTATGCCTATATGCAAGAAATATGTGAATGGCATATGTCACTCTGACACCACGTCAGACCTGAGCGCCTCACTATAGTAAAAGGAAGTAGACGGATATCTCTGGCTCCCGTGTTTTACTTTTGGTTAGTTTTTGGAGTTACAAAACATAACAGTGGCAATGAGGTAGTCTTAATACGAACCCAAGATGACCACTTACTTTTTGAAGTGCAGCAGGTTTTCGTTTTGCTTCAGATGGGGGAAAGAGAGATGTCTGAGTTAAAAATAGTGCAGTACATGTTTCTTTAGAAGCGTTACAGTGGCATTTGAATTAAAAAGGAAGAAAATAGACAAAATCCATGGATTCATAAACAGTAAGTAATAATAAAAAAATAAAAGCAGAAATGGTTGGCAAGAAATATAGAGGCATTCGATTGCACAACAGATGACTGAGTGATGTACACCGAGCAGGATTTTAAAGCAAATGGAATAGTCAATGAAAAACAAGTGCCAGTTTTGCTGAGTGCAATTGGTGGAAGAGAATACAGTTTGCTTAGGAGTTTAACTGCTCCAACCAAACCAGCCAAAATAAGCTTTGCTGATATCATGAACATAATACAAGAACATTTAGAACTCAAAACATTGCTGATTGCAGAATGCTTTGGGTTTCAAAAGCAAAGTCAAAAAGGAGAGTCCATTTCAGCTTATGTCACTGAACTGAAGAAATTGTCTGAGCATTGTTTATTCAGTAATGGGTTTAATGATGTACTGAGAGATTGTTTAGTCTGTGGAATCTTACCAAAAGAAACACACTCAAAATGGCTCCTGGTTGAAGCTCGACTTGCCTTTAAAAAAGAAGTTGAAATTGTTAGTATCAAGGGAAACAGCAGCCAGAGATGAAATTGAGTTGCAGTCGGGAAGAAAAGTGGGTGTGAACAAAACTGCAATGTCTAAATAGAAATCTGCCTGGGTGAAAAAATTGTGTTACTGTTGTGGCTGGGTCTGACATGCATCAGACCAACGCAGGTTTAAAGGTGAAACCTGCAGAAAATGCAACAAAGTTGGACAACAGAAGGAGAATGTTGGGCAGACAAAAGTAAATGGACTGCACAGGGAAGAGAAAAAAGTCAAATTGCAGTTTCAAAAAAAGCACTAATCTGCATGCTGTTGATGAAAAATCTGATAATGATAAGAGTGACACAGGTCTAGTAGCCTTGAGATTTACAATGCCAAAGCTAACAAGAGACAAGCATAATAGCTTACACCAGAAGTGAATGGCAAATTAATTAATAGAATTGGACACTGGCTCGGCTACTTCAGCTGTTATGCAAAATGAGTATGAATGGCATTTCAAAGATAGTAAACTGAAGCCTGCAGATATCTAACTAAAAAGTGTTACAGGAGAAGAGACAACTCCTGTAGGAATGAAACTTGTTGCAGTGAACTACAACAATCAACAAACCACATTTGGCTTGTATTTGGTCAAAACAGGACAGCCAGCATTGGATGAGGCAACTACAACTTGATTGGAGATCCATCCACCATTTGCATGCCATATTCCCTGCAATAGAATCAACTGAAAGTGAATTAAGAAAGGTATTGGATGATGCCATAGCAGCGTTCAAGGATTGCATTAGAAAATTCAAACAATGGTATTAGATGAAAATGCCACCCAAGTTTTACAAAACTCATCTGGTTCCTTACACCACCTGTGATAAAGTAGCTAGTGAGTGGGATCGCATGGAGGCCGAAGGAATTCTTTCCAACGTTAAGTGGAGCCCATGGGTAATGCCAGTGGTCGCAGTGAGCAAGAAGAATGGGTCTGTCAGGATCTGTGGTGATTTTAAGATCTCCAACCCAATACTGAAAGTAGATCAATGCCCTCTGCCCAGGATAGAGCATATCTGTACAAATGTGAATGGTCGCAGGGTAGGGTAATCTATATCTAGAGGGCATAGATTTACAAACCCCATTTCCAGAAAAGTTGGGATATTTTCCAAAATGCAATAAAAACAAAAATCTGTGATATGTTAATTCACGTGAACCTTTATTTAACTGACAAAAGTACAAAGAGAAGATTTTCAATAGTTTTACTGACCAACTTAATTGTATTTTGTAAATATACACAAATTTAGAATTTGATGGCTGCAACACACTCAACAAAAGTTGGGACAGAGTTAAAATAAGTTTGAAAAGTGCACAGAATATTCAAGTAACACCGGTTTGGAAGACTCCACATTAAGCAAGCTAATTGGTAGCAGGTGAGCTATCATGACTGGGTATAAAAGTAGCATCCATCAAAGGCTCAGTCTTTGCAAGCAAGGATGGGTCGTGGCTCACCCCTTTGAAACAAAATTCGTGAGAGAATTGTTAGTCAGTTCAAAAGGAACATTTCCCAACGCAAGATTGCAGAGAATTTAGGTCTTTCAACATCTACAGTACATAATATTGTGAAAAGATTCAGAGAATTCAGAGACATCTCAGTGCGTAAAGGGCAAGGTCAGAAACCACTGTTGAATGCGCGTGATCTTCGAGCCCTCAGGCGGCACTGCCTAAGAAACCGTCATGCTACTGTGACAATTATAGCCACCTGGGCTCGGGAGTACTTCGGAAAACCATTGTCACTTAACACAGTTGCTGCATCCAGAAATGCAACTTGAAACTGTATTATGCAAGGAGGAAGCCATACATCAACTCTATACAGAAACGCCGGCGAGTTCTCTGGGCCCCGAGCTCATCTCAGATGGACCGAAAGACTGTGGAACCATGTGCTGTGGTCAGATGAGTCCACATTTCAGCTAGTTTTCGGAAAAACCGGCATCGAGTTCTCCGTGCCAAAGATGAAAACGACCATCCTGATTGTTATCAGCGAAAGGTGCAAAAGCCAGCATCTGTGATGGTATGGGGGTGCATCAGTGCCCACGGCATGGGTGAGTTGCATGTATGTGAAGGTACCATTGACTCTGAGGGGTATATTAGGATTTTAGAGAGACATATGTTGCCATCAAGGCGACATCTCTTCCCGGGACATCCATGCTTATTTCAGCAGGACAATGCCAGACCACATTCTGCACGGGCTACAACAGCGTGGCTTTGTAGACACAGAGTGCGTGTGCTTGACTGGCCTGCTGCCAGTCCAGATCTATCTCCTATTGAAAATGTATGGCGCATCATGAAGAGGAGAATCAGATAACGGAGACCACGGACTGTTGAGCAACTGAAGTCTTATATCAAGCAAGAATGGACAACATTTCCAATTGCAAATCTACTACAATTAGTATACTCAGTTCCAAAACAATTAAAAAGTGTTATTAAAAGGAAAGGTGATGTAACACAATGGTAAACATGCCTCTGTCCCAACTTCTGTTGGTCAGTAAAACTATTGAAAATCTTTTCTTTGTACTTTTGTCAGTTAAATAAAGGTTCACGTGAATTAACATATCACAGATTTTTCTTTTTATTGCTTTTTGGAAAATATCCCAACTTTTCTGGAGATGGGGTTTGTAAGATGCAAAGGGAAAGATTTGAAGGGAGGGGACCTGAGCTACCAGAGAAGGTGGTAGAGGCTCATACAATTACAACATTTAAAAGACATTTTGTACAGGTACATGGATAGAAAAGATTTCAAGGGATGTGGACCAAACACAAACAGTGTTTCAGGTTGTTCAGGTAGGCATTTGGCCAGCATGGATCAGTTGGGGCGGAAGACCTGTTTCCGAGCCGTATGATGTTATACAGATGTAACTTACGTCTCTATCAAAGGAGGTGTAAGGTGCTCCTTCCCTTCACTAGCCTGCAGGACACCCTTTGACAAGGTGTAGTACCTGCTTAGCCCCTGTGATCAGGGTCACATGTAGTTAAGGGAGTAGGTGGTGGATGATCATATGAGCAGCTGGTGCACACCTCAAGTCCCGGTTATGCAACCACTGACGCCAGGTAGACAATCTCTGAAGAGTGTTGATAATGGCTGGGGTCACCTATTTTGTAAAGACCCTGCCCAGGACAAGGCAATGGCAAACAATTGCTAAGATCAATCATAGTCATGAAAAGATCAAGATCGCCCACATCATACGACATGGCACATAATGAATGAACGATAGTGCTATGACTCTACACATCATTTCATGATCTTAAATGTCTCCCGTCACTCTATGAAGCCCCAGCAGGTACAAGCCTAGCCCATCCAAACTTTCTTTATCAGGCTTTGCAGATATCAGTAGTTGCTTCAGTGTTGCTTAAGTACCTGATGCTGAGCTTGTGCTATGGAAGTCCTGCCAATCTGAAATTATCTTTACCTCTGCTTTATTAACCTTTGTAACTCTTGTCAGTATACTAACAAGTACTGAAAATATAGATGAATTTGAAATCTAACTGAAATATGTTTCCAAGTTTCAAATTCAGGATTCGAGTTTATTGTCATGGCAAACATACCCAGGATAGAAACTCAATGAAAATTAGCTTTATGCAGCAGCGGTATATTGTAAACATGATGGCATAAATTATATTAACATAAATTAGATAACTCATACACACAACAGAATTAATGAAAAATAATCAGAACATTAGTGCAAATTTAAGGGAAATTTAGTCCGATGTAGAACCAGGGTTTTTGAGGTCAGTTCAGAAACATAATGGCAGTGGGTAAGAAGTGGTTGTTGAGCCTAGAGGTGTGGGTCTTCAGGCATCCGTACCTCCAACTGAATAGTAGTGATGGGAAGACAGCATGGCCCGGTGGTGGTCATTAATGATGGCTGACATCTTCCTGAGGTGCCACCTCTTGTTAATGCCCTTGAGCCGAGAAGAACTGAATCCATGATGGAACAGGTTGAGTCCACCATCCTCTGGAAACCTTTGCATTCCTTCACTTCGGAGTTCCCATACCTGCTGTGATGCACCCAGTCAGAATGATTTCCTCTATACATTTGCAGACTCTTCAATGACATGTCCTTAAACTTCTGAGAAAGTAGAGACACTGGCATGTCTTCTTTATGGTTGCATCTATGGGTGATGTGCCTAGGATAGGTTCTCCAAGATGTTGCCACTCAGGAATTGTCTACATGCCCTGGCCTAGTTCATTCTGTCACATCACCCATTTTCACTTTGAACTTCTCAGTGCAATGTCATGTGATGTAGGTTATATAAAAACTGTAGATGCTGAATCAAAATGCATAAATAAAATCTAATGCAGGATTGTGCTTCAGTTTATGATGCTGACTGGTTTAATCTAATGGAATTCATTAAAAAAAGGATCCTTCAAGGTTTTCAGCAAACCAGTTTTCTCTTTAAGTTGAAGCAGCATTAAAGTGATCTGGTGTCAGCTGTGGCTCAGTTGCCAGAGTTCACACCTAAAGAATCCCGTCCACAGAGTCCAGCTGATATGTTGTTATAATAGTGACAGAAAGCCCCATCAGTGAATATGGTGTCTTTCTGATGAGATGTTAAATCAAGATCCCATTCTATCACTCAGTGTGTGAGAGAGTTCTTCCTCATGGCAATATGTATCCCCTCACTTGCACCTAAAACAAATCGCCTAGTTATTGATTTGTTTGCAATTAATAGACCCTTGCAGTATATAAATTGTTGGTTTTGTTTCTGTACATGTTTCAACACTTGAGTAGTCTATACATTTGGTTGTATTGCCTTTTAGGGTTTCCTGAAATTATGAAAAGCCCTGTAGAAATGCAAGTCTTTCATGGTAGACTTGTTCATTTCTAGATCACTGGAGACTTGTTTGGAGCTCTGCATTGTTAGGCTTCTTTAAGAAAAGAATGTCTACTCACTATCAAGCAGGGTAACGCACTGCACATATAGGCTCCTTAGTAATGGGCCAGAGAAAGGAAGGAGCTTCTACCTGTCAGGTCCAGCCTACCTACGTGAAAATAAATCTTTCAAGCATTAATCATTGAAATAATTTCATTTGTCATTCTTAACATGTGAGTATTTAGTATACTGTATGAGACCCAACAGTACATTCTCAGTGGCAACAGCAATGGTTAAATAGTTTTCAATTGAATGCACTTGAGTTTAATAAAGTTAAACATATTTGCACGTGGGAATTAAGGGATTATAATATAATTTAGCTTTGCAGTTTCCACTTAACATGCATATATAGATTGAATGATGTAATTAATTGTAAAATAAGTCAGGGAGACTTTATGGAACCTGTTACACCCAACAAATTAGGCATTGCAACATTCATTGGAACTGTGCTCCTCCATCCTCTGACAGATTTTCTTCTTGGCTTGAGCCTGGCTTTGAAGCAAATCAGCAGGCAGCGAGCGCTGTGCTGAACTCAGCAGGAAGCTCAGCCCAACTAAGTGAAAATGTTAATCCAAAAGGCTGGCATCTTCGTAACGTACATCTTAGCTTTCAGAGTGCTTCTAATAACATAATCTACAACAAATACAACAATTTCCTTCCAAATGTTTCCATAATAAAATTTAAGAAAATAAAGGAACAGTCAGAAAAAGCAAATCTGTCATACTTAATTTTAGATTTCTGATTTGAATTTGGTCTCTCTGTAACTTAATTTGGAAAAACTTTATCGAGACATCTTTATAAACATCTCCCTCATTCAGCAGCCAAAGTGAAATTTATTAGCAGTTTCAATTAGTGAGGGTGAGGGTTGATTGTAACCTTTTGCAACATTTGTTTTCTCCATACAAATACTTTGATTTATTGTAGTCATTCATTTGTTCACTTACTGTTATATATCACCATACACTGCAAAGAAAGGTATGTTGATTTAAAAATAATCTAGTTGTAGTGTTCAGGTAATTCACCGAAATTTGAAGAGACTATGTGTGAACCAATAGATTTCCCAAGGATTTTGCAGGTAATATACTAAGAACCATAGAAAGTATCTTATATCACAACTTGTTATGGCAACTACCTCTTCCCAAGACTGCAGGAAATTGCAGAGTCGTGAAGGTAGCCCAGTCCGTCACACAAACTAGTCTCACCTCTGTTGATCCTGCCTATATTTCCTGCTGCCTCGGGAAAGCAACCAACTTAATCAATAACCTCTCCCACTTTGGTCATTCTTCCTTCTCCCCTTTCTCATCAGGCAAAAGGTACAAAAGCCTGGGAACACGTACCACTAGGATTAAGAACTGTTCTATCCCACCATTACAACGCCTATAAAAAGTATTCACTACACCCCCCCCCCCCCCCCGGAAGTTTTCATGTTTTATTGTTTTACGACATTAAGTGACAGTGGATTTAATTTGGCTTTTTTGACACTGATCATTAGAAAAAGATTCTTTCGTGTCAAAATGAAAACAGATCTCTACAAAGTGATCTAAATTAACTAGAAATATAAAACACAAAATACTTGATTGCATAAGTATTCACCCACTTAAATCCCCTAATTAGTAGATGCGCCTTTGGCAGCAATTACAGCCTTGAACCTGTGTGGATAGGTCTGTATCCGCTTCGCATATCTGGACACTGCAATTTTTTTCCCCATTCTTCTTTACAAAACTGCTCAATCTCTGTCAGATTGCATGGGGATTGTGAGTGAACGGCCCTTTTCGAGTCCAGCCACAAATTCTCAATTGGATTGAAGTCTGGACTCTGACCTGGCCACTCCAGGACATGAACTTTGTTGTTTTTAAGCCTATCCTGTGTAGCGCTGGCTTTATGCTTGGGGTCATTGTCTTGCTGGAAGACAAATCTTCTCCCAAGTTGTATTTCTCTTGCAGACTGGATCAGGTTTCCCTTCAGGATTTCCCTGTATTTTGCTGCATTCATTTGACCCTCTACTCTCACAAGCCTTCCAGGATCTGCTGCAGTGAAGCATCCCCACAGCATGATGCAGTCACCACCATGCTTCACTGTAGGGATGGAGTGTTTTTGATAATGTGTATAAGCCAAACATAGCATTTAGTCTGATGGCCAAAAAGCTCAATTTTAGTTTCATCAGACCATAGAACCTCCTTCCAGCTGACTTTGAAGTCTCCCACATTGCCTTCTGGCAAACTCCAGCTGAGATTTTATGAGCTTTTCTCAACAGTGGCTTTCGTTTTGCCACTCTCCCATAAAGTTGCGACTGGTGAAGCACCCGGGCAATGGTTGTTGTATGCGCAGTCTCTCCCATCTCAGCCAGTGAAGCTTGTAACTCCTCCAGAGTTGTCACAGGTCTCTTGGTGGCCTCCCTCACTTGTCCCGTTCTTGCACGGTCACTCAGTTTTTGAGGACGGCCTGCTCTAGACAGACTTACACTGTGCCATAATCTTTCCATTCCTTGATGATTGACTTAACTGTACTCCAAGAGATATTCAGTGACTTGGAAATTTTATTCTACCTATCTCCTGACGTGTTTTTCAATAATCTTTTTTCACAGTTGCTTGGAGTGTTCTCTTGACTTTGTGGTGTAGCTTTTGCCAGGATACTGACTCACCAGCCATTTAACTAATTATGTGACCCCTAAAACCAATTGCCTGCCCTAGTGATGGTTTGGTCTGTCATATTAAAGGGAATGAATATTTTGTGTTTTATTTTTTGAATTAATTTAGATCACTTTGTAGAGATCTGTTTTCACTTTGACATGAAACAGTCTTTTTTCCATTGATCAGTGTCAAAAAAAGCCAAATTAAATCCACTGGGATTCAATGTTGTAAAACAATAAAACATGATAACTTCCCAGGGGATGAATACTTTTTATAGACACTGTATCAGACTCTTGAGCAGAGCTTATATGTACTAAACATGAACTCAATCTCCCAATCTCCCTCTTCATGCCCCATGCACCTTATTTGACCAAATGCTCTGCACTTTCTCCGTGACCTTAACACTCTATTTTGCATTTTTTTTTCTTTTATACTTTTATAATGTTCTTATGTATAGAATGATACGTCTGAATGTCATGCAAACCAAAGCTCTTTTTATCTGTGGATGAGACAATAATAGACCAGTTACCAATTTTAGCAAGACAGCAGCTCTTAAAGAATTCTGTTTTAGGATGACTGAATTTTCTGAAGTAAATCAGGAAGCATGAGATGAGAGGGTAGAAGTTACCACCTAGTTTGCACACGTCCAAGGGTCCAAGGTAAACATTTTTATCAGACAAACAGCTAAAACATATACACTACAAATGAGCACATATAATTAGCACAACTATGATTTGTATGTGCAGTATCTTTACTTTATAAATAACAAGTTATATTGCTAGAAATACTCAGCATGTCAGGCAGCGTCTGTGGGAAGTGAAACAGAATTGATATTTATTTATTTATTATCTCTTGAGACACTGCAGAATAGGCCCTTCTGCCATCCGAGCCACGAGGCCCAGCAATTCCCGATTTAACCCGAGCCTAATCACAGGACAATTTACAACGACCAGTTACCCTACCAACTGGTCCACCTTTGGACTGTGGGAGGAAACCAGAGCACCCAGAGGAAACCCATGCAGTCTTGGGGAGAACGTAAAAATCTCCTTACAGACAGCGGTGGGAACTGAACACACATCGCGGATACTGTAAAGCATTGCGCTAACCACTACATGACTGTGCTGTCTAGTATCCTAATGAGGAGTCCCTGACGTGAAACAGACGCTAAGGAAGAATCCGTTTCTCCACCTACAGATGTCACATGACCTGATGAGCATTTTTAGAATTTTAAAAAAATTTTAGATCTACATTTTTTGGATTTTTTAAATAAATTGTAGTGCATCAACTTCACTAGCATCACTGACTAATTCCTTGTCCCCTCCCTCTTCAAACCTATCCTCCACAAAGTCCTTGCCCTCTCCAGGCCTGATGTCATCCATTCCCGCATTCCTCACTGATTCGAGATCCCCTACACTCTCATTTATTTCCCTTTCAATCTCCTGTCATAATTTCCTTCCTAGCTCTCTAAGAATTCGCCATCATACCCAAATTCATGCTAATACTATGGCCTCATCCAATGATCTAGACATGCTTTAAACATATCTCTTCATACGTGGCTTGATAAATACTTTAAAGTGGTGAAGTCACACACAAGGGTGCCACGGTAGCGTAACAGTTAGCGCGATGCTATTTCAGCTAAGGCTGTTCTGGAGTTCACGGTTCAATTCCAGCACCATTCTGTATGTCCTCCATGTGGAATGTGTGGATTTTCACCAAGTCCTCTGGTTTGTTCAAACAGTACAAAGATGTTACCAGATAGGTTAATTGGTTATTGTAAATTGCCCCGTGATTAAGTTAGGGTTAATTGGGTTTGTTGGGGGTGACTGAGGTAACATGGCTCAAAGATCCAGCAGTGTCTACTCTGCACTATATCGCTAAATAAACAAATAAAATTGTTAAACTACTTTATAGTGTCAATGTCTTCATTAATCGAGTTTAAATTGGTATATGGTCACCACTGTGTCCTTACAACATTTATTGTGAACAAGTACATGTATTTTCCAGTCCTCATGGAGGACTGAAGCTTCATGACAAGTGTTACGAATGTGCCACAACTCTGAGGGGCCGAAGGGTACAAAGTCGCCCCCTCCTTTTTGAGAATCGCAAGATCGCTATTAATTCAGGTCTGGGACCCAGGAAATGAGAGAGAATCCTCAAGGTTTGGAATGTGTCCTGGCCTCAGCGAAACAAAACCACTGATAATGGCCATTGTCTCTTGGAGACGGAATTGTGTATTGAGTACTGTACTATTCATTGAAGCCCCTCAGGGGACGACCAGAGTGGGCTGGTTGAGGGATTGCATCATCCCAACCTGATTGACATCTGAGACCCCGTGAGTAAGGATAAAAGAGGGTCTGGGGAACAAACCCTTCAGACGCACCAGGAGAAACGCTGGAAATCCAGTGACAGCGTTTAATAGCGACAGCTGGTGGGGGGCTCGTGTGCGTCCTTCCCTTGCCAGGGATTGGCGGGCTCACCACGGAAGAACGGCTTAGCTAAAGGAGAGGCCACAAGTGAACGGCCACACCAACGAGACTCCGACGGATCGAAATCATAAAAGGAATCGGCAAGTTTCTCAAAATCTCTCTCTCTCTCCAACCATTGCCACACAGCGGTCCCCAGAGGCTGCAGCCTGCATGAACTGAGTGACTTTTATATTTCCATCTGACAATACATTTATCCCCTAGACAACGATAGAGCTTATTTCTTATTGATTATTATTATACCCGCACTTTTAGATTTAGTATTGACGACGTATATTATCTGTATGTTTGCATTGATATTATTTTTGTGTATTTTTACTAATAAATACTGTTAAAAATCGTATCATCAGGCTTCAATGGACCTCTCCATCTTTGCTGGTAAGTGACCCAGTTACGGGGTTCGTAACACAAGTCCTTCTGCAATGTCTATCTCACCTTTCCTCACAAACCCAGGACGTATCTAGACAACTGATTTCTACTTTTAACAGAGCTACTTTTCCAAACACTCTTCCTCATCAGCTTTCATCTTTATTGGCTCTGCTTCTGAGGTATTGACAACAGATTCCTGGGAAAACTGATACAAGACGCTCATGAAATATTCCAGGCACACCGTCCTCTGTACATTGATCAGCATTCTACTTTTGTAAACAAGCCTGGGTATGGTTACATCATTCCCACCTAGGTTATCCAGCTGACATGTGTCATAATAACTCTCTAACCCCTACTCCTTTTCTTTCATTTCTGTCATTGAGTGAGCTCTAATTTTGGTTCTCTACCTTTCAACTGGTGAAATGTACTTAGCCCGTATTTGAAACACCCCTTCTTTGAAGATCATCCATTTTCCTGTTAAAGTTTTATTATGGCCTGGTCCCCTGTCATCCTAAAAGAAGTTACTGAACCCCCACTTACAAAAGTTCTGCATTAGACTGGTCTTTGTCCTTCTCCATTGCTGATCTAGACTTTTCACTCCCCGACCGTTGTTTCTCCCACAGCCGTTTGATTCACCTCATTCCTAGAACCAGATCCAGCAATGTCTCTTTCTTCATTAGGCTGAAAACAGACTGACCAGGAAAAATCTCCTGAACACTTTTCAGAAATTCCCCCCTTTCTTTGCCCTCTTACATTGTTCCAATCCATGGGGTTTTGATTAAACCCCTCAGCCTCACCCACTCTGCAGCTTTTGAACGTCCATGTGATTTCCTTGCAAATACACCTCTCTCTCTACCCGTTACTATTCAGTGGCCTATAGAACATATCCATGGACATAAAAACATTGTCCTTGCTTCTCTGATATCACCAGATGGACGTTACCACCTTCAAAACAAGGACGCTTATGTCAGAATGCTGTTTCTGGATTTCAGCTCAGCATTCAACACTATTGTCCCACAGGCCTTGGTGAACAAACTCCTACCCCTCGGTCTAAATGCACGACTGAGCAACTGGGTGTTGGACTTCCTAATAAACTGACCTCAGATAGTCAGGACGCACAACTGCTCCTGCCTCCCTATCATCCTCAACAGGGGTGCCCCCCGCCAGGGTTTATGCTGAGCCCATTGCTGTACACATTGCTCAAGCATGATTGCGTGTCCGAACAGTGGAGTAATCACATTGTCAAGTTCACTGATGACGTGACAGTGGTGGGGTTCATCACCAAGAACGATGAGGAGATGGAAGAGCTCAAATAACCTCTCCATCAATGTCAACAAGATGGTTGTCGGCTTCACGAGGACCCACACCACTCACGCTCCCCCTTACGTCGGCGGCACAGCAGTGGAAACCGCGAGCAGTTTCAATCTCCTGGGAGTGCACATCACACACAAGTTCTCGTGGTCCCAGAACACATCCTACACAATGAAGAAAGCTCACCAACACCTCTTCTTTCTGAGGAAGCTGGAGAGCTGGACTTTGCACATCCATACTCACGTCATTCAATTGAGGTGCAGTAAAGAGCACCCTAGCAATCTGCATCACTGCACGGTACAGAAACTGCACTGTGGCAGACAGGAGGGCCCTACAACGGGTAGTGAAAACTGCACAACACATCCCTGGCACCAGCCTACCCGCCATCAAGGACATATATGCAGAAAAATGCCAGGACAGGGCCAGTAACATCATGGATGATCCAATGACCCTGTTCATAGACTGTTGTCCCACTCCCATCAGGGAGAAGATTACATTAGATCCACGTCAGGACCACCAGTTGCAAAAACAGTTAATTCCCCCAAGCAATATGGCTGATCAACAACTCCACCCACTAACCCACCACTACTTTATTATTTCCCATCAGTCACCTTATGTACAGTCGAGCGTCACTTTATGGACACACAATCAATCTACAGTATGTATATAAGCAATCTTATGACTTTATATTTATTGTGTTTTTATTATTATGTTCTTCATCTTTTGTGCGTGTGTGTATTTTTGTTCTGCATCAGATCTGGAGTAACAATTATTTTATTCTCTTTTACACTTGTGTACAGGAAATGACATGAAACAACCTTGAATCTTTAAATCTTGTTAACGGCACTTTCTGTCTCCAAAAGAAAGCAGCAGTGAAGGAATTTGAAGATAAAAAGGTTGAGTTAGAAGAAAAGAAAAGATGATTGAGAATTTCTCAATCATGAGTGCCACCCTGTTTCTTTTGTTGCTTTGTTTATTTTGTATGGAATGTTAAGAATTGAGCCCTGTTTTATTTTTGAATCACGTTTCAGTTAACACATTAACAGGATATTATCACTCGGTCTATACCTCACCCAGCATTATTCTCCAGAACTCTGAGTAGCTACTATGCTGTCAACTTTTTCATAGCCGAACTTACTCTATTCCCGTTTAACAATAATACTTCCTATTCTGCATCTGGAACACAGGAGTGGAATCTGGAATGCAGGAGTGGGATTCAGAGCACAGGAGTGGGATCTGGAGCACAGGAGTGGGATCTGGAACACAGGAGTGGGATCTGGAGCATAGGGGTGATATCTGGAGCACAGGAATGGTATCTGGAGTACAGGAGTGGGATCTAGCGCACAGGAGTGGGATCTGGAGCACAGGAGTGGTATCTGGAACACAGGAGTGGGATCTGGAGTGTTGTATATGTGGCCTGGTTATACAACAATACCATTAATAAAAATGCTGGAGATGGGAGCTAAGGTTCATGATTCTTTACTGGCAGAATCCAAACTCGGCACACACGTACAGATCAATACGTGCCCAATAGCGCATGCAATGGCGTGTTACTAAAACATAAAGTAGTCCCTTATTATACTGTAGGCTATACAGCACACTCCTCCCCTTTTATTTTAATAGTGTACCAACTGCTTTTTTTTACTGGGGCATTATGCCAAACAAATATGTTTACCCTTAACATACAAATGCCTACCATTTGTTTACTTAGCAACTTAATAATACAAATTATAACAAGCTTTTTTTAACTTTTGGTCTAAGACCCATTTATAACTCAAGTCTCTGGGGAGTGGGGTATTCTCTAGATTGTCCGGCACTGAAGCAAATAGGTCTTCACTCTACTGTCTGGAATAAATTAAACAATCCACAAATTGGCAGGTTCCAGCCATAAAGAGTAGTCACCTCCATCTTGCAAAGATGACAAAGGCAAAGTGAAATCTGTGAAGAAGTGAATGTTATTCTTAAAAATATGTACAAGGGGTGATTGATAAGTTTGTGGCCTAAGGTAGAAGGAGTCAATTTTAGAAAACCTAGCACATTTACTTTTCAACATAGTCCCCTCCTGCATTTACACACTTAGTCCAGCGGTCGTGGAGCATACGGATCTTGGACCTCCAGAAAGTGTCCACAGATGTGTGATTGATAAGTTCGTGGCCTAAGGTAGAAGGAGATGAGTTATACAGCTCTCCTTACATGCACGTGAGGTTCAGCTCTTCAATTGAATAGGCAGAAAGTTTGAAGTTAATAACTCATCTCCTTCTAACTTGGGCCATGAACTTATCAATCACCCCTGCTGTGGACACTTTCTGGAGGTCCAAGGTTCGTATGCTCCACGACCACTGGACTAAGTGTGTAAATGCAGGAGGGGACTATGTTGAAAAATAAATGTGCTAGATTTTCTAAAATTTACTCCTTCTACCTTAGGCCACAAACTTATCAATCACTCCTCGTACAATCATCAAAACAGAGATGATATTGGAAAGTGTCTTCAAATAGTGTGTTCTTCAGTTTGTCAATAAACTTGTTTGTTTTAATACAGATTTCCATGTAAAAGTCATGAAAAGTTGACTTCTGAGCATAAGGAGTTAAGAAGATGTGCGCCTCCAACTTGCTAAGAGTTCTAAACAGCAGATTGCCTCCGTATAATGAAGACTCCTCTGTGCAGCTGTCCTAGATATATACACATCTTTGTGCTATCATTGTCTTCCTTACTCGTATCTCATTTGTTCCAACTGAGCTAATTACACAGCCAATCTTCGTATTCTCCTTAAATTCCAAATAGACAGCCTGACCTTTATGATACCACCTCCTGTCGTAATATAACTTTCCTTCTTCTATTCGTGCTTCATATCTTCATGCTGGTGATTCAGCAGGAGTGCTGGGAAGATGCTCAGGAGAAGACAGAGATTCTGGTCTTTTTGGAGATTTAAGCTTATTGAGAGTTCGCAGATCTTCCATTATCTGTTCATCTGTTAACAAGTAATTTAACAGCACAGGTGCAGGTTTTCATCTTTTGTCTGTAATTGGAACAGGGACATTAGGTCTCCTCCTTAGTTTCCTAGGCATTATTGGCTTTACCTCCATAGAATCTCCTGTGAGTTCCATTGATAGCCTTTCATTCTCAATCATCTTTTTCTTTTCTTCTAACTCAACCTTTTTATCTTCAAATTCCTTCACTGCTGCTTTCTTCTCTTTAATATAATTCCTTTCCACTTGTTCTGTCTCCAGTTGCAGCAAAAGCTCTGCATTTCATATTCTTTCCTTGTATTGTTGATCTAGTTTCTTCATCCTTCTCTGATACTCCTGCAAAATACCTTCCTGTAACTGCTGTAGTTGTCTACTGAGAGATGTCAATTTCTCCTGGTACATCTGCTTTTTTACTTCCAAATAGTCTTCATCATCCTGCTTCTTGGCAATATCTGTCTCACTTGCATCCTCTGTATCTTCATCCGAATCGCGACCACAGATACTGCGTTCGTCCTCATCATCGATGCTGTCTAGCTTCTCCTCTTCATCGTAATAGTCAACAATGAGTGAGAGGAGAGCTGCAGACATCTTCCTCGCCGAGTTGCCCTCCTTTGTTGACACATCTAGTGCCTTGATGGTGTGCCAACCCAAGTGGATTTTCCTAAGCCATTCATGCCCCAGTAACGATGGTCTTCCATTTTTCAGTACATAGAGATTCAGTTGCT
Organism: Hemitrygon akajei; assembly: GCF_048418815.1. Taxonomy (NCBI): domain Eukaryota; kingdom Metazoa; phylum Chordata; class Chondrichthyes; order Myliobatiformes; family Dasyatidae; genus Hemitrygon; species Hemitrygon akajei. The sequence continues at coordinate 17,518,509 of NC_133144.1, forward strand.
GTGTTTTGTCTCCGTAGGTCACTGTCACTTTAATTTTGCCTTCGGGATGCACTTTCTGTCCTATGGAAGTCTTTAGTAGCAGTTTAGTTCGTTTCAGAAGTATGTGCGAAAACAGTCATTTGTAGTCATGTACAGTGATCACTATTAAAGCTGAGCTTGTGTCCAACTCCATTTTCAGTCTCACACCTGCCACTTATGGAGTGATCCATATTACTCTTCGATCATCTGTCTCTTTTACGCTGTGAAGTTGTCGACAAGGCAATTCACTTTCACCGGAGTCGTTTTCATCAGACTGCTTTCATCAGAACTGCCTTCTTTCATTTTGTGTACCCTGTCATATTTTCCTTTCTGTGGTTTCTTGTTTCTCTGTATTTTGCCCTTTTTCTGCCGTTGACTAGCTTTGTATACTCTGCCAATGTGACCCTGTTTGCCACAGTTTCTGCATTCTTTGCCTTTAAACCAACAGTCATCCAGGTCATGTGAGCTGTTTCCACAACGGTAACATTTCTTTCCTTCATTCCTGTTCAGTGACTTTTTATTTGTGGCATATTCTAGAGATTTTTGTTATATCTTGGAAGTACCCTGTGCCACTGTTTCTGTTGATATTACAGTGTTTAGCGCTTTCTCGAATGTAAGGTCTCTTTCACACAGAAGCTTCTTCTGTGTGGTTTCACAGTGCATGCCACACACCAACCCGTCCCTCAATGCGTCCGATAGACCAGCTCCAAATTGACAATATTCTGATAATTTGCACAATTCAGCATAATATTCAGAAATGCTTTCATTTTTGCTCTGATTCCGATTGTGAAATTTAAATCTTTCAGCAATGACCAGTGGTTTGGGGTTTAAATGCTGCTGGAGAGTGTCTACTATTTGCTTGAACATTTTGACAGCTGGTTTTTCAGGGGTTAACAAGCTCTGCAGCAGGCCATATGTTTTTGCCCCCATAATACTGAGTAAGACGCTGGCTTTCTTTTCCTCCTTAACACCATTAGCCTCACAATATAACTCCAATCTTTCAATGTAAGTTGCCCAGTCTTCAGTGCCACTATCAAATGCTGTATTGTTTCCATTCATCACCATCTTTGTTATGTTAATTAAGCACGGTTCTCCCCTCATTTTCCTTTTGACTCACATGTCCTTTTTGCTAGCACCATGAGCGCACTCCATCTAGCTGTGCGTATCGCTCCTTTTTATCTTCCTTCTGGGGCAGGCAGACCCTCAGCCCCTGGGGGTCAGCGCCGGCTGTGGTCTCGGCTGGACGTGCTGCGGCTCCGACTGTGTCCCTTGGTCTCCCGACGTTCCCGACCTCGGCTGTGCTCCCGCTTCCTTTCAGACTCGCGACCTCGCTCTGCCTCCTCCTCCCACTCCTTGACTCATTCCTTGCACTCTTCTTCCAAGTGTCGTTATCAATTAAAACATGGCATTCCAATATGATGTAGGTTCATTAACCTCGTCGCCAATTTGTTGTGTATGTGGCCTGGTTACACAACAATGCTATTAATAAAAACATTGGAGATGGGAGCTATGCTTCTTTACTGGCAGAAACCGAACTCGGCACATGCATACAGATCAATACGCACCTAATAGCACATGCTCAATACACGCCTAATGGTACATGCAACGACGTGTTACCAAAACATAAAGTAGTCCCTTATTATATACAGTATCCAGAGTACAGGAGCGTTATCTGGAGTATAGGAATGGTATCTGGAGCAGAAGAGCGTTATGTGGAACACCGGAGTGGTATCTGGAGTACAGGAGTGGTATCTGGGGTACAGGAGTGGTATCTGGGGTACAGGAATGGTGCAGTGATGAGTTGTGAAACATGGGTTCAGTCCTGACCTCTGGTGCTGTGTCTGTGGAGTTTGCATGTCCTCCCTGTGACTGTGTGAGAACATTCCCTCCCACAACTCAAAGACATGCTGGTTGGTAAGTTAATTGGCTACTCTAAATTCCCCTGGTGGGGCAATCAGGATCAAGTTAAAGAAAACATGAAAGAGAGAGAGGGAGTAAGTTAATGGGAAATAGTCAGTGGTGGATGAGATTGAGGGGAATGTATGAATGTGATGGACAGAATGGCATTCACCTTTCTATGTTGTAAGAAGACAAGTGTATGATAACATGAAATTTACCACTTACAGTCCTTTACTTCTCTACTCTGGTGTGACATGCTGGCACCCTACTCCCTGTCTTAAAGATGAGGGAGGGAAAAGGAGATGGAAAGAGACCAGTGGGCAGTGCTTGCTGGAAATGGAGAACGAATACAAGTGAAAAGGAACAAAGAAAGAGGTGAATGAATGGAGAATTATACACCTGGAACTATACACAGCATAGTCTGTAGCCTGGCTTATTGACATACAGTATGTATTCACTACAATATACTGTATTACACAATTTGACATATAGAACATAGAACATAGAATAGTACAGCACATTACAGGCCCTTCGACCCACAATGTTGTGCTGACCCTCAAACCCTGCCTCACATATAACCCCCCACCTTAAATTCCTCCATATACCTGTCTAGTAGTCTCTTAAACTTCACTAGTGTGTCTGCCTCCACCACTGACTCAGGCAGTGCAATCCACACACCAACCACTCTCTGAGTGAAAAACCTTCCTCTAATATCCCCCTTGAACTTCCCACCCCTTACCTTAAAGCCATGTCCTCTTGTACTGAGCAGTGGTGCCCTGGGGAAGAGGCACTGGCTGTCCACTCTGTCTATTCCTCTTAATATATTGTACACCTCTATCATGTCTCCTCTCATCCTCCTTCTCTCCAAAGAGTAAAGCCCTAGCTCCCTTATTCTCTCTAAACCAGGCAGCATCCTGGTAAATCTCCTCTGTACCCTTTCCAATGCTTCCACATCCTTCCTATAGTGAGGCGACCAGAACTGTACACAGTACTCCAAGTGTGGCCTAACTAGAGTTTTATAGAGCTGCATCATTACATCGCGTCTCTTAAACTCTATCCCTCGACTTATGAAAGCTAACACCCCATAAGCTTTCTTAACCACCCTATCTACCTGTGAGGCAACTTTCAGGGATCTGTGGACATGTACCCCCAGATCCCTCTGCTCCTCCACACTACCAAGTATCCTGGTAGTGTGGTAGCACATAACTTTTTTTTTGTCAAAGCTACTTATGTGACAACTGTTCCTATGCCAACTTCTTATATATTCTCTTTGTTAGATGCAATATTTGTTTATATGTCAATCTAGAATCCCAACTTCCAAAACTGAAGAGAAATAGAACTGCCTTCATATTGGTTCCAGACCTGAAACTAGGTAGAGAGCAATAACGTTCACAGAAGCTTACAAGTATGAAATCTAACTTCACCAACAGAATTCTTGCTACCCGACTTTCTCTCCCCACATCTGAATGTTTACCCTGCTAGAATGAATGAAGCAGCATGAGGGATGTGGTGTGGAGGATGGCCATGTCCCGTTTTGTACAGGTGCCAACATGGCAATTGTCCAACAACAGTGTGACTAACAAAACTAACATCTAACCTGTCCTCTCTTCTACCTTTAAAACCATTGAACCCAACTCTGAACTTAAACAGTAAAAAGTCAATAAGGAATTTATATAGCAGTCTTCATAACCTTATGGTCCGCAGCCAAGTGCAAAGTGGAGGCACTGAAAATTCAGGTGCCAGTAGTTTTTAAAAAGAGAGATCTTCAACTTTCTCTGTATTTAATGCAACACAATCTTTATTGTTTAACTCCTCTTATGGACAACCAGTGCGACAAGAAATAATTACCCTGTTATCTTAAGATTAGTGATATAAGTGGCATTTTCTTAACTGGGAGAGATTTTTGAAAGGTTGCTATTTCTTAAAGATATAGTGTTCTCCGTAAAGCTTGCAGCAAACAAAATCACTTAAAGGCTGTTGGAATTTCAATTATTGGCACAAAACTATATGCGTTCAGTGTCAGACTAGAATTATGTACTACACATATTCAAGAAAATACTTTTAAATATAAACAAAACCTTCAGTGACCGCTTCTCTGTGGGTCAGTCAGTGGACAATCTTCTCATTTAAAGCTTCTAAGTATTTTTACAAGAATTCAGGCATCTGCGGGCCAATTTTAGTTTCACACTCTAAACCGGTTTCCCGCAGTATCATACCTGGTTCATTTTCCTAGCACTGATATAACCGTCATGTTCAACATGATTGTGAAACGCTGGCCCATCAAGCTGTGTATGTTTCTGGGATTTAGAACACAATGACAAACGAGTGCAACAGTAATGAATCGTTAAACTGTTTTGGTTTGAGGCATTCTTCAAATTGTTATGGATTATTGACAGCACAATCACCTCCTACGTACTAATGAATCCAAGAGGTCCACCAAGGGATCAGATTCTAGTACTATACAGCTGTGATGAGAATTTTCACTTAAAATCTACCTATTTGATCATGCATATACTAAGAACATTTTGGTTCATGACCATCAAACGGGATTAACATTTGCTTCTCTCTCTCTATAGACGCCATTTATTTTGATGTACATCATAGAACACTACAGCACAGTACAGACCCTTTGGCCTATGATATTGTGCCAACCTTTTAACCTACACTAAGATCAATCTTTCCTTTTCCTCCTCCCACATCTGCCTCCATTTTTCTCTCATGTAAGAGATTCTTAAATGTCACTAATATTTCTGCCTCTTTCACCACCCCCGGCATCGTGCTCCATGCACCCACTTTTCTCTGTGTAAAAAAAAACTACCTGTGACAAACCCCTATGCTTTCCTCCAATCACCTTAACATTATGCCGCCTTGTATTAGTCATTTCCACTTGGGGAAAAGGTCTCTGGCTGTCCACTCTGCCTGCGCCTCTTAACATCTTAGACCATAAGACCATTAGATATAGGAGCAAAATTAGGCCATTTGGCCCATCGAGTCTGCTCCATCATTTCATTGTAGCTGATCCATCTTCCCTGCTGCCCCAGTCTCCTGCCTTCTCCCCGTATTCCTTCATGCCATGATAAATGAAGAATTTATCAACCTTTGCTTTAAATATACATATACTGCCGCCTGTATATACATAAATATATTGCTGCCTGTGCACTGAATTCCACAGATTCACCGCTCTCTGGCTAAAGAACTTCCTTCTCATCTCCATTCTAAAAGGATGCCCCCCTTTTCTGAAGCTGTGCCCTCTAGTCTTAGACTCTCCCACCACGGGGAACAACTCTCCACATCCACTCTATCAAGGCCTTTCACCATTTGATAGGATTCAATTAGGTCACCCCTCATTCTTCTGAATTCTAGTGAATACAGACCCAGATCCATCAAACCTTCTTCATATAGCTAGCCATTCAACCCTGGAATAATTTCTGTGAACCTCCTTTGAACCCTCTCCAGTTTCAGCACATCCTATCTAAGATAAGGGGCCCAAAACAGCTCAAACTCCAAGTGAGGCCTCACCAGTGCTTTATAAAGTCTCAACATTACATCCTTGATTTAATATTCCAGTCCACTTGAAATGAATGTTAACATCACATTTGCCTTCCTCACCATAGACTCAACCTGCAAATTAACCTTCAGGGAATCCTGCATAAGGACTCCCAAATCCTTTTGCACCTCAGATTTCTGTATTTTCTCTCCATTTAGAAAATATTTAACCCTTTCATTTCATCTACCAAAGTGCATGACCACACATTGCCCAACTCTGTATTCCATCTGCCACTTCTTTGCCCATTCTCCTAATCTGTCTAAGTCCTTCTGTGGCCTCTCTACTTCCTCAAAACTACCTGCCCCTCCACCTAACTTCATATCATCTGCAAACTTTGCAACAAAGCCATCGATTCCATCATCCAAATCATTGACATATAACGTAAAACGAATTGGTTCTAACACGGTTCTACGGAACATCACTAATCACCAGCAGCCAACTAGAAAAGACTCCTTTTATTCCCACTCTTTGCCTCCTACCAATCAGTTACTGCTCTATCCATGCTAGAATTCAAGTACACAACATCAACTGATACTCTTTTGTCTATCCTGTTTGTTATTTCTTCAAAGAATTCCAATAGATTTGTCAGGCAAAACTTTCCCTTGAGGAAACCATGCTGACCACGGACTATTTTATCACATGCCTCCAAGTTCCCCAAACCCACACCTTTATCAATCGAGTCCAACATTTTCCCAACCACTGAGGTCAGACTAACTGGCCTATAATTTCCTTTCTTCTGCCTCTCACCCTTCTTGAAGTGCCATTTTCAATTTTCCAGTCTTCAGGAACCATTCCAGAATCTAGTGATTCTTTAAAGATCATTACTAATGCCTCCACAATCTATTCAGCCACCTCGTTCAGAACCCTGGGGTGTACACCATCTGGTCCAGTTTCCCAAGAACCTTCTCCCTAAAATAGTAACTTCAGATCCCTGACACTCTCGAACTTCCACCATAATGCTATTGTCTTCCACAGTGAAGACTGATGCAAAATACTTATTCAGTTCGCCTGCCATTTCCTTGTCCCCACTAGCATTGTTTTCCACTGGTCCGATATCCACTTGTGCCTCTCTTTCACACCTTACGTCTCTGAAGAAACATTTGGTATCTTCTTTAATATTATTGGCTAGCTTACTTTTGTATTCCATCTTCACCTTCTTAATGACTTTTTAGTGGCCTTTTGTTGTTTTGTAAAAGCTTCCCAATCCCCTAACTTCCCACTAATCTTTGCTCTGTTATATCCCCTCTCTTTGTTTTCAATGTTGGCTTTGACTTTGCTTGTTATACATCTCTATCAAGTCACCACTCATCCTCCTTCACTCCAGACTGAAAACCCCAGGCTCAGTTAACTTTTCCTCATAAGTCATGCTCTCACACCCAGTCAGCATCCTGTTAAATCTCTAAAGCTTCCACATCATCTGAGGTGGCCAGAACAGAGCACAATACTCCAAGTGTGATCTAATCAGAGTTTTATAAAGTTGTAACATTACATCATGGCTCTTGATTTTAATGCACAGACTACAGAAGGCCAACATGCTATGTGCCTTCTTAACTACCCAATCAACTTCACAGCAACTTTGTAGGATCTGTGGATGTGGGTCCCCAGGTCCCTCTGTTCATCCACACTGATCAGAATCATGCCATTATCCCTCTACTCCGCCTTCAAGGTCAACATTCCAAAGTGTATCAATCCCTAGTTTCCAGATTGAACTCCACTTGTCATTTAGAGTGCCACGGTAGCATAGCAGATAGCACAAGGCTATTATCGCTTGGGGCGTCAGAGTTTGGAGTTAATTTCCGGTGTCCCCGTGAGGAGTTTTGCGTCCCCCCCGTGGAATGCATGGGTTTTCTCCACGAGCTCCTGTTTCCTCTCACGATTATTTGGTCATTGTAAATTGTCCTGTAATTAGGCTAGGGTCAAACTGGGGTTCTGGGTGGCATGGCTCATACGTCTGGAAGATCCTATTCAATACTGTATCTTTTAATAAGTTTATTAAATTAAATTAATTCTCAGCCCAGCTTTGCTTCCTTTCAATGTCCGATTATAACCTATGACAACCTTCTGCATTATCCATAAAATCACCAACTTTCATGTCATTTTTGCAAACTTACTAACTCACCCTTCCACTTGCTCATCTAGGTCATTTATAAAAATCACAAAGAGCAGGGGTCCAGGACAAATCCCTGAAGAACACCACTGGCCACTGACCTCCAGGCAGAATACACTCCATCTACAACCACCCTCTGCCTTCTGTGGGCAAGCCAATTCTGAATTCACACAGCCAAGTCTCCATGATTTCCATACCTTCCGTTTCATTGCTTTGAAGGAAGGTGGGTGACTGCACTAAAACCGCACTCCGCTAAATATGATGTTGGAAAGGCAGTAAAGAACATCTTGACCTTTTTCCACAGTACAGGATAGCATTCCGAGTTTTCTGTCTGCAACCAAAAGTCTTGATATGATTTTTGGAATCTCAGCTTCAGCTCAGTTATTTTATAGCAAGATCAGTTTTCCTCCATTCTTCTTGTTAATTCCTCATTCCAAGTGTTCAGGAATGGATTTATTACACAATCTGGAATTTTGATTGAGAGAAGGTTCTGAAATCTCTGACACATCTTTATGCAGCTCACCTAGTGGACACTGTATACTTGAAGATCATCATATTTTATTCTTTCTTTCTCTTCCAACTCAGAGAGGCTAGGAAATTGGAAAAGGTCACAGTGGCCAAGATTGCACTTAAATAGGGACAGAAATGTGGAGATGACTGGTTGGACTTTGATAAGATTCACATCATTTCCTTGCAATTGAAGACTGATTGCACTAAACTTTGTGAGTGATTCTGACAAATGAGCAATGTCATGCCTAATATTCTTGAGTTGGGTACTCAATAAACCATTCGAGTCTTCAAAAAAATTTATCACAGTTTCAAAAAGTGTGTAGCAGGCAGTTTCCTTTTGAGAACCGCATGACCTCTGTGTGCAACAGCAAGCATTCAATCTGTTCATCATTCTCAATACAAAGCTCTCAAAATAGTCAAGAATTGAGAGCATGTGAAGGAAAATTTTGTTATTACTGCTGTAATAAAAGTATTTAATGATATATGCAGCTGATCACTTTGTCTTTTACTCTCTCATGACAAAATTTTGTCTGTGAGTTACTCTGTGAATGGTAAAGACTGGATCGACTAGGCTTATACTCACTGGAATTTAGAAGATTGAGGGGGGATCTTATTGAAACATATAACATTCTAAAGGGATTGGACAGGCTAGATGCAGGAAGATTGTTTCCGATGTTGGGGAAGTCCAGAACAAGGGGTCACAGTTTAAGGATAAAGGGGAAGCCTTTTAGGACCGAGATGAGGAAAAAACTTCTTCACACAGAGAGTGGTGAATCTGTGGAATTCTCTGCCACAGGAAACAGTTGAGGCCGGTTCATTGGCTATATTTAAGAGGAAGTTAGATATGGCCCTTGTGACTAAAGGGATCGGGGGTATGGAGAGAAAGCAGGTACAGGGTTCTGAGTTGGATGATCAGCCATGATCATACTGAATGGCAGTGCAGGCTCGAAGGGCCGAATGGCCTACTCCTGCACCTATTTTCTATGTTTCTATGTAAATATACTAGGTTCAGCTTTTTTTTCCAAAAATAATAACCTGAAAGTGTGTCCTGTCTTTGATGGTGCCCCGTCTGTTGCACAAGAAAGAATATTTGTGAATGGAATGTCCTTCTTTTTGAAAAATTGTTCAGTAACCCAAAATATTGACTCCCCCTTCATTTCTAGTTTCTAGTCACCTTGCAAATAACAACTCTAGAGCCAGGCTTTTATCTTTTATGAAATGTACATTACCAAGAAGCAAAGATTCGTTGCCTGGCAAAGTTGACTCATCTAACTAAAGTTGTCTTAAGTATGTTCCACAATGTGTCTTCCACATCACAAATATTTCATCTATTCATCTGTGAACAGAGATGTCACTGAGTGTAATTGTTTTCATTATTTGGTCCTGTGGTTTAGGTGGAGCCACACTGAGAACCTTCCTTACTGCTGGCAGAATCAGTTCTTCTCCAATTGTATGGGGCTTTCCAGATTTAGCAATGAGCAATGAATTTTTATATGAAGCACACAAACCAACATTGTTTTGCTGTGAAGTGCTGGCAAGATATGTTTTAAAGAGATTGCCATTTCTGAAAGTTTTCATGAAGTGACGATAAATAAGCCAAGTTTTTGTTTGCTTTATCAGAATCTATTATGTTCAAATGTTCAAGTAGCCTGGATGGTTTCATTGCCTCATTTGAAAAAAATCTTTTTCACACAACAGACATATTGGCTGCTGTTGGTTACTTGCTACTGGTATAAATCCATATTTCAGATACTCCACACATATCCTTTCCATTTGGTCTGCTTCTGGCATTTTCGTTAGGGATTAATGACCATAGTCAATTGGCTATTGTTTAAGACCAACTTCAAGTGCTGTGATCAATAAAGGGGAAAGTTATATGGAGATATATGATCAAGACCATTCAAAAGGTTTTGAACTTTACCCCTTTGAACATAATACCCTAACTCACAGGAATTGTGTCACTGTATGATTGGAGGTTAGGAATCGTACTAGCTAACATAGTACTGTGGTAGTGAATGAATCCATAATGCACTGGTCTGGCCCAGAAATAACAAAATTTCTTCAGTCCAGATTTCTCATGATATGCAAGTTACAGAAGTGTCACATTGTTTTTCAACAACTATAATGTGCTTCAAGCAACATCTTAGAGACTTAGCAGGAGATGATTGTAATCAATTATGAGGCGATGAGGATCAAATGCTTATAATAAGTCTTTCATTTCTTAAATTAGGCCTGGAAAGCCCCCAGCTGCCTCCCTGCTACCAAACTCTACACCATCGCCCCCTGTATCTTTATTGCCCCCTTAGAAAGTCCCACCATTCCCGGGGGGGTGATATCACCCACACTGGGAGCGACTGGCATAGCAGTTAGTGTAATACTTCACAGTGCAGGTGATCGGAGTTCAATTCCCGTTTTTGTCCGTAAGGAGTCTGAATATTCTCCCTTTGACGGTATTGCTCCGGTTTCCTCCCGTATTCCAAAGACCTACAAGTTAGGGTTAGTGAGTTGTGGGCATGCTATCTGGCACCGGAAGTGTGGTGACATTTGCAGGCTTCCCCCTCAGACCGTGTTGATCACTGGTACAAATGGCGCATTTCACTGTATCTTTCGAGGTTTTGGCACACATGTGACAAATAAAGCTAATATCTATGCGGTATCAGAGCAGACAGTGTAACACTGTTACACCACCGGTGACCTCTGCATGTATGGAGTTTCTACGTTCTCCCGTAACTGTTTGGGTTTTTCCGGATGATCCAGTTTCCCCCCACATTCAAAAGACATGCGAGTTAGTAGGTTCATTTGTCATATATTGTTCGTCCTTCAGAGTCGAAGACGACCACGACATCTGTCAGGTGGAGGGTTTGTGACTGTGGGTCCGGAGGTGACTGGTGAGGCCAATCCAGGCCCTGAAAGCTCGCCCACATGTGGGACACATGAGGGTAGGTGCTGCAGTGGAAGTGGAGGTAGCTCGAGCCTTGCGCACGGCGCGTTTCCTCTGAGCCTCTGCGGTGCGTCTGATTTCTGCTGCATACGCTCCTTTAGTGGTCCTGCTCCACCAGGTTGGGCGGTCCAGAGCAAGCGATTCCCAGCTACTGGGATTGATGTTGAGGTCTTTGAGGGACACTTTGAGGCAGTCTTGGAAACGTTTCTTCTGCCCTTCAACTGAGCGCTTGCCCTGGCTCAGCTCTCCATACAGCAGCTGTTTTGGTAGTCGACTGTCAGACATCCTGACAACATGGCCAGCCCATCTGGCTTGGGTTTTCTGTAGGAGGGTGTAGACGCTGTGGGTGCTAGCCCGCTCCAGGACCTCCGTGTCTGGGACTTTGTCCTGCCATCGTACGTGGAGAAGTCTGCGGAGGCAGCTCAAGTGGAAGTGGTTGAGCTGTTTAGCTTGTCTGCTGTAGACAGTCCAGGTCTCACTGGCATAGAGGAGGGTGGTGAGAACCACTGCTCGGTAGACCTTCAGCTTGGTGGTAAGGTCATATAGGTGCATTGGAGCAGCAGAGACTCATTGGGCCAGGAGGGCCAGTTACTATGCTGTATCTCTAAGTAAAAAAATAATAACATTTCCCTCACCCTCACTGCCCTGCACGTCCCTGCATCTGACGCTCTGTCACATGCCTATCCACTGCCCCAAATTTCCTGCCTTCCACCTTCACCAGTCGTAATTTACAACAACTAACTAACCTAGCGACCAGTGTGTCTTTGGCCTGCGGGAGGAAACTAGAGCCCCTGGATGACAGCCATAAAGTCACGGTAGGAAAATGCAACCTCCACACAGACTATGAGACTGGAGCAGTGCCAAAGCTACCACCCCAGCTTTAAAACTGCAGTTATGTTCAGCATGGACAGCTTTGTATTGATAATGTCATTTGCTATGGCCTACAGGATGCCAGCACAGAGGCTGGAATGTTGAGTTAAAGAGTAGTTCAAGATCAAGACCTTAGACCTGGCACAAAGCTTCGCCAACTGGGCAGCAGTGATACCACCTTCCTATATGCCTCTAAGACTTGAACTGCCTGCAGCTGGCACCACAGCAAACTGGACCAACAGCAGCAGCCTCGTGTCTTCTCACCATCTTCATGGCCAGGTCAGACCCTGCCAATGGAGAGAGATTCAGCAATCTGCTCAAAGATTCCCTGAAGAAACACAGTATTCTGGCACTGACCTGACAGACCCCTGGAAATCTCTGCCCTCCCATTGCTCGGGGTGGAGGAGGAACTTCCGAGTCCAAGCATCAGTAGCATAAGAGGTGGAAGGAGTCGACCACCTCACAAGTACACCTCTGCCCATCTTTTCAACTACCACCTGACACCTGGAAGAGTCTGCAGTTCCCACATTGGCCTTATCAGCCATCTTGGAAGCCATAAAATCGAAATGGAATCTTCAATCCTTTGGGTCTGCATAAAAAGAAGTAAGTTTGTAAAGTTTGTTGCTAGTGTTGTCAGAAACAAGACTGGAGATACAGTGTAACTGGCTCAGTTCCCCAACTCATGCTTAAAGAACCTTCTGTCTAGAGCCAGTGTTCCCAACCCGGGGTCCACGGACCCCTCAGATAATGGTAGGGGTCCATGGCATACGTGCATTGGCCATTAATACCCATTATGTATTTTGTTTAATAGATGATCATAAGTTACTAGCTAGGATTATGAAACAGAAATAAACTGGTGTAATGCACAGTTGTCACATTGGCAGTGGTGAGGGCACCCCTGCAGTGATGGACAAGGATTGTGCAAATCTGTTGATGCTATTTGCAGGTGTATATTGGAGCTGAGAGCTGCGAGAGGTTCTTAATTCGCCACCCAGCTGCAAGACTACTGATATATCTCAAATATTTATTCTCAGTTGAGAATGTTCAAGGTTGCTCTATAAAGAGTTTTACCAGGATTTTCTGCCGCCGGTCGATGTCCATGTATTTAAACTCACAGAGCGTAGCTTGACACTGTTTAGGATTGAATGCTACTGGAGTGCAGAACATATGAGAGAAGAGGTGGCTGATGTGACTGACAATCTCCGAACACATTTAGTGTGCACCCCACCCGTGGCTGTTGTGATATTTTGCTGTTGCTTCACAATTCCTAATTTAAAAGGCTAAGCTACTAACCTCTGGACTAATTTCCCCTATTAGTGCCTCACCAAGACTAGACGCAGGCCTCCCCATCTGCCCTAACGGAGTGGAAGTGCTTTATCCACTGTGCCAAGTAGCTGCACGTATTCTGGTGATATGCCAAATGCTGTTAGCAGGAACATATCTGACTGAGAACTGCGTGTGTGGAAACATGTGAGTGTTTATGTGCATATGTGTGGAGTTGTTTTAGCATGCTTGAGCCTATGCATGCAAATAAAAGTGTGCATGTGTGTTTGCACGTGGTACTGTGTGTGTTTCCTGATGCTTGCACGCAGCGTGGACATTTTCTGCAAGAGTGGTGGAAGAATTAGGCAAGCAGGCACTGACACAGTTTTGCACCTGAATCCTTCCACTTGCAAATCCAGTCTGGTATTTGACTTGTTGGAATGCTTGCACAGACTTGGAGCCACGGCCTCAGGAGGCCCAGAAAATAGACAAATATTTCAAAGAATATCAACTGCAATTACATGATATTTGCTTCTGGAGTACAATTTTCCTCTAATGCTATTTTGAATGCATAGAAAGATAAAAAAGCTCATTTTTCATACTCTATTGGGATAACACACTGCCATGGATTGAGAAAAGGTTATCGCACATAAAACAAAGTATAGGGATCAGTGGATCTTTCTCAAGTCGGCTGGTGGTGAAAGACAGGGACTGGTGTGGAAGTCCCAGCTATTTGTGACCTGTATCAATGATTTGGCCAAGGACACCATATCTTACATGTCCAGATATGTTGGTGATACAAAACGAGATGGGGTTGTAAATTAGGAGGAAGATGTGAAGGCTTCATGGACTTGGTGTATGGGCAAGAGGATGCCAGATGGAAAATAATATGGAAAAATGAAAAGCCACCCTCATCAGTGCACAGAACAGAATATTTCTTCAAAAGTGAGAGATTAGATAATAACGATCTTCAAAATGATTCAGGTGTCTTGGACACAAGTCACGGAGAGTTAACATTCAGCAATAGAAAGCAAGTAGGAAGAGAAATAGAATATTGGCCTTTCTCAGGAGAAAACCTGAATACAGAAGAGCTTTGGTTCAAAGTTCAAAGTGCATTTATTATCAAAGTATGTATACTTTATACACCCTTGAGATTCGTCTCCTTACAGGCAGCCACGAAACAAAGAAACCAGAAAGAACACATAAAAAAAAAGACCATCAAAGTGGTGAAAATTTACCTTAAGTATTGCGTAAAATTTTAGTCTCCTTACCTGTAAAAGAATATAGTTAACATAGAAGGAATGCAAAAGATCTATAAAAATTATTCCAGGAATAGTAGGCTTGCTGTATTCTGTTGAATTTCAATGAATGAGAAGCAATCTCATTGAATCCTACAAAGTTCTGCAGAGCTTGACGGGCCGGATAATGGAAGTTGCTGTGGAGTCTAGAACCAGCCACCAAGTCGTAGAATAAGGGGTACATCACTTATGATTAAGATGCGGAGGAGGTTTTTCCATGCAAATGGTGCTAAATCTTGGGAATTTTCTACCCTGGAGAGATGTGTAGGCTCATTCAAAATAGGCATCAAGAGATCTTTGCTATGAAAGGAACCAAGGGATGTAGGAATGAAATAGGAAAATGAGCTAAAGTAGGAAGATCAGCCACAATCTTGATGATTAGTGAAGCACATCACCAATTCCTTCTGCCAATTCTGTTCAAGTATTTAATATTTTAATATGTATAATTTAAACATGCAATTGTGCATTGTTTTTAGTAAGGGAGCACATTCTTGTCACTTTATTTACTGTTTCAGAGGTGGTTTTAAAATTACAGGCTGAGTACCTCATATCTGAAATGCTTGGTGTCGGAAATGTTTCAGATCTCAGAGTTTGGAACATATAATAAGACAGTTGGGATCATCGTCCTTTTTGACTCTGAATTTATGTGCTATCAGTAAACGGACCTTGTCTTACACTTCAACGCACACAAAATGCTGGAGGAACTCAGCGGACTGGCAATGTCCATGGCAAAGATAACCAGTCGACACCTCGGGCCGAGACCCTTCATTGGGACTGGAAAGGAAGGGGGGAGGTCAGAGTAAGAAGGCGTGGGAGGGGAGGGAGAAGTACAAGGTGGCAATGATAGATGAAACCAGGAGAGAGGGAGGGGGTGAAGCAAAGAGTTATAAAATTGATTAGTGGAAGAGCTAAAGGGCTGGAGAAAGGGGAATCTAATAGGAGAGAACAGTAGACCGTGGATGAAAGGGAAGGGGGAGGAGCTCCAGAGGGAGATGAGGGGCAGGTAAGGAGATAAAGTGAGAGAGGAAACAGGAATGGGGAATGGTGAAGGAGAGGTGGAGGGGCAATTGGAGAAATCAAGGCTCATGCCATTGGGTTGGAGGCTACCCGGATGGAATATAAGATGTTGCTCCTCCAACCTGAGTGTGACCTCATTGAGGCAGTAGAGGAGGCCATGGACTGACATGCCAGAATGGGAATGGGGAAGTGGAATTGAAATGGGTGGCCACTGGGAGATCCCGCTTTTTGTGGCAGATGGAGTGAAGGTGCTCGGCCCAGTTCTTTACTTCACCCCTCCCCCTCTCCCGGTGTCACCTATCACCTACCACCTTGTACTTCTTCCTCCCCTCCCCTCCCACACCCTCTTACTCTGACTTTTCCCCTTCCTTTCCAGTCCTCAACACGAAGCATCAACTGATTACTCTTTTCCATAAACGTGGCCACATTGTGGTGTTTGATTTGAATGACCCGACACATCTCTCCAGGGTAGAAGACGCTGAGTTCCTCCTGCATTTTGTCCATGTTGCTTGGGATTTCCAGCACCTGCAGATTTCCTCATGTTCATCACACATACTGAACGTATTTATCAGTAATATTATCACATACGATGTGTACAGGGAGGCAAAAGCAGCTCCGCAGCTTTGGGAGAACACCTGAATCAGCTGCCAAACAACAAACAACGGCAGGCTTTCACTCTCCGCCTGTGATGTCATGCTTTGATTAGAAGGTCAATGCACTGTATCTGTATTGTGCTTTAAGGTTTTATGTAAGGTGTAAAAACAGTAAGCATTGTAGAGTTGTTCTGATGTTAGATTTTCATTAGCGATGCTCTTTGCAAACTCATTAATGGATTTCTCTGTTGCCTCGTGGTCGGCAGATGCTTTATCCATAGAATTTTTAAAATCTTTAAATATTTAATGCCGTGCCTTTTCTTAAATTTCTGCAACCAGCCTGCTGAATATTCACAGTTATCATAAGACATAGGAGCAGAATTAGGCCATTCAGCCCATCGAGTCTGCTCTGCCATTTCCTCATGGCTAATCCCAGAGCCCACTCAACCCCGATCTCCCGTCTTCTTCAATTTTCATTTCGTTCTGATAGATTTTTTCTCGTTTCATGATCAGCATAGTTTTAAGCAGCATATGTTCACTCCTACACTGAAAATTGATTTTTTAATACAGGATTAAGATTTTCATTTTTTACTTTATAAGTGTTTTTCTATTTTTCATGAACTTCTGTTCATTACATACGTGAGGTCACTTCTCGGAACTGCCTGTGGTGCACATCGTCTGGGAACTTTCCCGGCGCCTTATGGAATTTTCTATTTGTGACATCATATCAGCGCTCAAAAGAACTTTGGATTTTGAAGGTTTTCAGATTTTGGAACTTCAGGATTAGAGGTACTCAACCTGTACAAGGAGCAAGACCCATATTAATATTTGCTAGCAAGGAGGCCAAAAGACAATAGGAGGGCCCTAATGTAACAAGGAGTGGAGAAAAATGGACAAAACAGACTCAAAAATACATGGAAGAAATCAGACTCAGGGCTTGGGGATGGGTTAGGAAAATCGGCTTGGTGAAAAAGTAAGGACAAGACAGCCGAACGGATAAAAAAGCAGAAATTGCTGGAAGCAATCAGGCAGCTTGCATGGAAAACAAAACAGAGTTAATGTTCAAAGACTTTGTCATTAACAGCTGTTTTAACTTGATGAAGAAGACCACAGACTCCTCACATTGTTAGTGAAGATGGTGGAAAATCTGTGGACGTTAACCCTTGTTTCCAGGTTCATCCTGAAGCACTGGGCCCTGTTGATAGAGAGGAGTAGGCCCCAGCAGTGTTTCATGGGATCCAGCCAGCTCTAAGGAACAATCAAGTTGCAAACAGCCATCAATAAATCATGAACAGGAGAACAGCTGGTTCATTGTCTGGTTATTCCTTGTAATGTCTGAAGCATCATGATTAAAGATTCATAGATTCAAAGTACATTTATTATCAAAGTATAGATGAATGCAGAATACAACTCTGAGATTCGTGGCAGCCACGAAACAAAGAAACACCATGGAACCCATTCAAGTAAACGTCAAACACCCAAAGTGCGACAAAAAGAACAAGTTACACAAACAGCATAAAGCGAGTCAGCAACACCTAGAATATCAAACGGCAAACCAGTAACATTCAGTTTAGTTCAGTTCGGTTCTGTGATGCTGGTGATTGCAGGCCACAGGGCTATTCTTCGCCAAAGCACCCCAGCCTGCACCAATTGCCCCCAGTCAAACCTGCCCAAAAACAGCAAAAGAAAGAGTAACCATAATCCAGGCTACCAGGCCTCCAGGCCTCAACCTCCACCTCAAGTCTCACTGAACTCCCTCGGAGATGGCAGAGCACCGGATCGCTCAGTCGGCCCCAAAACACACCATCAAAATGTAGGCACAGGTTCCAGTCACACGCGGCTCACTAGTAGAAGAAGTAAAATAGGTTGTCTCGTGAACTGTCAGCAAGACATCGCCATTAGTCATATTGTTCGCTAGCGCCATCTTGTCATGTTATGTTGTCACGTTGTCAAGCTTATCAAGCATCCTTCCCGCCTACTCTGTCACCAGGTATTCTGGAAAATTCCAATAAAGAGAAAATCCCAAGGAGGATAACGTCACCATGGCAACATGTTGAATGTCTGGATGGAGACAAATGGGGATGTTGGGAAGTGCACAGATAGAGGGTTACGAGTGCACCGCAAGCTGTCACATGAGGAGTGATATGTTAAAACAAGGTTGAGAAGAGAAAAATGAAGAGGTTGAGGTAACATGCATGTTGGTTTGCAGATAAATATACCATGCTATTGTTGAGGAAATCAAAGATTTCTTTGACCCGTATCCCCCAAGTGTACTAAATTCTGCCAATTCTTTAGCTGTAGCTGAGGCAGCAGAGGCAGGATCATCATGGGTGTGGACTGAGTATGTCCAGAGGGGCAGATAGTCGGACAGTGTATCCATCGTTTGCAAACCCTTCAGTAGCTGCAGAGATACCTGAAGAGTGGACTATCTGTTGGATGGAAGTGACCGACAACTCTGACAGAGGCCGATGCCAAGTTTTTAAGCTCACCAATGGGAGGTGGTGCTTTAGCACTGCTGACCCACCACCTCGAGGGAGTCTTGATCATAAGCGGGCCGAAACTCCTGAAGACAGGTGGCAGATCAACTGATGATCCCACTGGTGATAGCACAGGACAGTTAACATCTTAGTCCACGTGTATTTTCAATTCTTTTGAATCTAGGCTCTGAAATCAAATAGCCAGCAAGGTGTATGTTTGTGGAATCCATTTAAATCCCAGACTGAGTCATCATCACAGCTGAAATGTTGATTGTCCATTTCCCTCCACAGATGCTGCCTAACCCAGTAAGTTCCTCCAGCATCTTGTGTACTGCTCTAGATTCCAGTATCTGCAGTTTCCTGTGTCATGATCATCACAAACTGGTTGGCAAACCTGGAAGTGATATGGTCATGTGGCTGGGACTGAAAATACGTTCTATGGACCCGCCAGTCCCCAGATTCACCATACACTAGGTTCATGCTCCAGTCTTTAAAAAAACTGTTGGTTTTCAGCTGGTGTGAGAAGACCATAAGACATATCAACAGAAATAAGCCATTTGGTCCATTGAGTCTTCTCTGCTATTCCATCATGGCTGACTTATCCTCCCTCTCAACCCCATTTTTTTTTGTCTTCTCCCTGTAACCTTTGACACCCTGACTAATCAAGAAACTATCAAACTCACTTTAAGTATACCCAATCACTTGGCCTCCGCAGCCGTCTGTAGCAATGAATTCCACAGATTCACCACCCTCAGGCTAAAGAGATTCCTTCTTATCTCTGTTCTAAAGGGATGTCCTTGTATTCTGAGGCTGCGGCCTCAGCACCTGGACTCTCCTATTATAGGAAACAACCTCTCCATGTCCACTCTATCTAGGCCTTTCAATATTCAATAGATTTCAATGAGATCCCCCCTCTCAATCTTCTAACCTCCAGCATAGTATGTCACGTGATGGTCAGTGATGGGATTTTTGAAAGGTACACATTATGTGACAAAACCTCGGAGAATATATTCAACCAAGATTGGCAATGTCCATTTTTGTAAGCCCCTTCAGGTTCTTGTCAGAGGTAATCTCTGTGTGCTTTGCAAATGGACCTTCCTTTTAAAACAACTTCGTAAGTATTTAACTGCTTGATGCGATTTTAAGGAGAAAACATTTATCCTGAGGATCCCATTTGAACTCTGATGTGAAATCCGGGAATCTGGCTGGCAGTCCAGATGCCTTTACCAGTGGAGAGCACCACGAGTCAGACCATCAGAACAGAAATCTCTAAAACTCTTCACCTTCAAGAAATCATTTTCTGAAACCTGTAGCTTGATTGTACCTTGAAACTTTAATAAATGCTACGGAAGTAGTTTTGTCTCAAACTAAATATTGAACTGAACCTGGTGCGATACTTGAAGAGTGTAAATGGGAACCCTGGGAAACCATGCATTATCAGTAATAGGTCAGCTGCACAATGTGTAGGTAAGGCTGGAGAAGGAGGAGGCCAGCCTCCAAATGTCCGAACAGTGATCCTGCTGGCTAGAAGCTCCCTTTTTGGTAGTTTTTGACAACCTATTAAATTTCCCATAGCTGTACTCTTGCTTGAAGTAGCATAAGCTATTGACACTCCCAATCAGTAAATAGGGTCCCGCAGTTTTTCCACACTTTAAGAACTTGCCCTGGAGATTAATTATCACTTATCACTTCATTATTTGGATATCCATCACACAAGCCATAATGTGTTATGGATGAGAAGTAAGTTGCTCAGCTTTGGCTATTAAGCCACAACTTTACAGGCTTCAGTTTACATTTTAAGGATAGACGCAAATACAAAGTGCACTGCATTTCCAACGGAACAGTCAGTGAGTACTATCACTGATGCTCCACTCTCTAAGTACCTTCATCACCACCCACAAGCTTACTCAGCACTGGATCCTTGTGCTTTTGCTGGAAAATAAAGTAACATTTCCAAATGTTTCGGGTTTCGGCCCGAAACCTCGTCACTACCTCCTCCCATAGATGCTGTGTGGCCTGCTGAGTTCTGCCAGCATTTTGTGTTTTTAACATTTCCAAATACTTGCTACTAGACTTGCTACCTTTATTCCTTCCCAGAATTCATTTTGTGAGAATGGCTCTAATAGTTCTAATTTGGGACAATTTTGATGCCAATCTGAACCGATTTATCTCGAAGCAATATCCACCATCAAAGCTTCCCAGCATCTGGACCATGCCACCTTCCCGCAGCTACCGTCAGGAAGAGGTACAGAAGCCTGAAGTCCTACACCACCACGTTCAAGAACAGCCACAGCACTTCCCTTTCAACCATTTGGTTCTTGAACCAGCCGGCACAACCTGAATCGGTAAGAGTTCAGCAGTACTTTTACCACTCTGAGCAAAACACACAAAATACTGGGGGAGCTCAGCAGGCCAGGCAGCATCTGGAGTACAGTCGACGTCTCGGGCCGAGACCCTTTAGCAGTTCTGGAGAAAAAGAAAAGATGAGGAGTAGATTTAAAAGGTGGGGGGGGGGGGGGAGGGAAGAGAGAAACACAAGGTGATGGGTGAAATGGCGAGGGGGAGGGATGAAGTAAAGAGCTGAGAAGTTGATGGGTGTAAGGGATACAGGGCTGGAGAAGGGGGAGTCCAATAAGAGAGAACTGAAGGCCATGGAAGAACGAAAAGTGGGGGGGGGGGGGAGCACCAGAGGGATATGATAGGCAGGCAGGGAGATGAGGTGAGAGAGGGAAAAAGGGATGGGGAATGGTGAAGGAGAGAGTGGTGGGGTGGGGGGGGGTCATCACCGGAAGTTTGAGAAATCGATGTTCATGCCATCAGGTTGGAGGCTACCCAGATGAAATGCTCCTCCAAACCAAGTGTGGCCTCATCACGGCAGTAGAGGAGGCCATGGACTGACATATCGGAATGGGAATTGGGAAGTGGAATTAAAATGGGTGGCCACTGGGAGATCCCGCTTGTCCTGGTGGACTCAGTATAGGTGCTCAATGAAACAGTCTCCTGATCTCTATGATCACTCAGATCATTTTGCATCAAGATGGACTTTGTTTAGTTTTAACTGTGTCCTTTATTGAACAAGTTGTTTATAGTTGTTGCTCAATTTATGTTCTTCTTGTGGATGTTGCTTATGTGGTGCTATGTACGTCTGATCCTGCTTCAAGTAAGTTTTTCATTGCGCCTGTACGTATAGGTATTCATACATGTCACAATAAACTTGACTTTGACTTGGATTTTAATTCCTCTTGATGTAATTATGGGCAGTGAATATTATTGTTACCAAGCTCACAAGTTAATTTTCACTGAGTTTTGCAGACGCTGTATTCAGGTTTTGCTTTTAAAGAGCACGATGCAAACAGGGTCATTTGTCATCTGTTTCTATCTTGCCTTCAAGTGAGAATCTCCCTCAGCGCAGTCTGACATCTCACTGATTGTGGTAGGGATTGTGAAACTACTGCATGGGAAAATGCTGCCTCCAACCCATAACTGACAATTACCTATTGCCAATCTTCCACAAGTCAATACCGCTTGCCAAGGCCAAATTCAAAACAGATTTGTTGTCTGGATTGGAGGACTTTAATTATGGGGTGAGACTGGATAGACTGAGCTTGTTTTCCCCGGAGTGGAGAGCTTGAGGAGGGTGACCTGATAGATATAATGAAGGACTGTAAGAGCATAGACAGGGTAGGTAGTCCAACTCATTTTCCATGGTGGGGGTATTAAAAACAAGAGTCATAGGTTTAAAGTGAGAGGAGGGAGATTTAAAGAGTGTTTGAAGGTACAATATTTTACATAGAGAGTGTTGATAACTGGAACTTGCTACCAGGGGAGATGGTGGAATCAGGATACAATCATTACATTTAAGAGGTATTTAGACAGGCAAGGCATGAAAGGATACGGACATAATGCTGGCAAGTGGAACTGGTATAGAAGAGTTGAAAGGTCAGCATGGACATGATGGGCCCAAAGGCCCATTTCTGCACTCTACAAGTCAATGACTCTTAGTGCAGTTTAAATGGCCATTGAGTGTCCTTCATGCCAAATGTCGGAGTTGGGATGGTTGCACCTGAACCCAAGGAGGACCAATATTCTCAAGGCCAGGTATACTAGAGCTGTTGGGGAAGGTTTAAACTAATTTAGCAGGGGTGTGGGGACTGGAGTGAAGAGACTCAGGATAGAATGGATGGGAAAAAGCAAAGCCAGATGAAAGGACAAAGTTGCAGCCAGCAAGGTGAACATCAGGGCTTTGGGGATGTAGAATGAAAAAGGGGTAGCAAATACAGTACTCGAAGTGTTAGATCTCAATGCATGGGCTATAAGAAACAAGGTAGATGATCTCGTTGCACTATTTCAGATTGTCAGATATGATGTTGTGACCATCACTGAATCGTGGCTGAAGGATGGATGTAGTTGGGACCTGAATGTCCAACATTTCACATTGTATTAGAGGGATAGGAAGGTAGGCAGAGGGGGTGGTGTGGCTCTGCCAGTAAAGAATGGCATCAAATCATTAGAAAGATGTGACAAAGGATCAGAAGATGTTGAATCATTGTAGGTTGAGTTAAGAAACTGCAAGAGTAAAAGAACCTTGTTGGCTGTTACATACAGGCCTCCAAACAATAGCTGGGATGTGGACTGCAGATTACAACGTGAAATAGAAAAGGTGTGTCAAAAGGGTAATGTTATGATAGTCATGGGAGATTTTAACATGCAGGTAGATTGGGAAAATTGAGTTGATCATGGATCTCAAGAGAGCTTTTGTTGAATGCTCACGAGACAGCTTTTTAGAGCAGTTTGTCATTGAGCCTATTAGGGGAGCAGCTATACTGGATTGGGTGTTGTGTAATGAACCAGAAGTGATTAGGGAGCTTAAGGTAAAAGAACCCTTAGGAGACAGTGAGGACAATATGATTGAGTTCAACTTGAAATTTGATGGGGAGAGAGTAAAGTCTGACATAGCAGTATGTCAGTGGAGTGAAGGAAATACAGTGGTATGAGAGAGGAGTTGGCCAAAGCAAGCTGGAAGGTAGATGCTGGCAAGGGTGACAACAGAGCAGCAATGGCTTGAGTTTCAGGGAAAAATGAGGACAGTGCAGGATAGATGTATTCCAAAAATAAAGAAATAGTACAAGGGAAGTCAGAGTGAATGCAAAAGCAAAAGAGAGGGCATACAACAATGCAAAAATTCGCAGAAAGGTAGAGGACTGAGAACATTTAAAAAACCTACTGACGCAACAAAAAGAATCATTAGGAGGAAAAGACTGAAATATGAAAGCAAGCTAGCAAACCATTTCAAAGCAGATAGAAAAGACTTTTTCAAGTATATGAATATAGAAGAGATGAGAGTGGATACAGAACCACTAGAAAATGAAGGCATAGAAATAATGGGGGACAAGGAGATGGCAGATGAACTAGATGAGTGTTTTGCATCAGTCTTCACTGTGGAAGACACTAGCAATGCACCAGGAGTTGAAAGGTGTGAGGGAAGAGAAGTGAGTGCAGTTACTACTACAAGGGAGAAACTGCTCAAAAAGCTGTAAGACCTAAAGGTATATAAGTCACCCAGGCCAGATGAATTGCACTCTGAAATAGATAGCATTAGAGATTGTGGAGGCATTAGTAATGATCTTTCAAAAATCATTGGACCTGGCATGGTTTCAGAAGACTGGAAGTTTGCAAATGTCACTCCACTCTTTAAGAAAGGAGGGAGGCCTGACCTCAGTGGTTGGGAAGACGTTGGAGTCAATTGTTAAGGATGAGGTTATGGAGTACTTGGTGACAAAGGACAAGATAGGAAAAAGTCTGCATGGTTTCCTTCAGGGAAAATCTTGCCTGATTAACCTGTTGGAATTCTTTAAGGAAATTACAAGTAAGGTGCCACATATGAGGCTGCTTACCAAGTTAAGAGTCCATGATATTGCCGGAAAGTTACTGGCATGGTTAGAGCATTGACTGATTGGCAGGAGGCAGGGAGTGGGAATAAAAGGATCCTTTTCTGGTTGGCTGCCAGTGACTAGCGGTGTTCCACAGGGGTTGATGTTGTGACAGCTTCTTTTTATGCTGTATATCAGTGCTTTAGATGATGAATAGGTGGCTTTGTTGTCAAGTTTGCAGATGATACAAAGATTGGTGGAGGGGCAGGTAGTGTTGAGGAAACAGGCAGGATGCAGAAGGGCTGAGACGGATTAGGAGAATGGGCAAGAAAGTGGCAAATGAAGTACAATCATGCACTTTCAGGTTAAGTTGGTGGTAACTTATGATAACTTTCAGGTTGAGTCGGTGGTGAGGAAGTTAAATGCAATGTTAGCATTCATTTCAAGAGGTCTAGAATACAAGAGCAGGGGATGTGATGCTGAGGCTTTATAAGGCACTGGTGAGACCTCACTTTGAGGGTTGTGAACAGTTTTGGGTTCCTTATCTAAGAAAAGATGTGCTGACATTGGAGAGGGTTCAGAGGGGGTTTACAAGGATGATTCCGGGAATGAAAGGGTTATCATATGAGGAATATTTGATGGCTCTGGGCCTGTACTCACTGGAATTCAGAAGGATGAGGAGGGATCACATTGAAACCTTTCAAATGTTGAAAGGCCTAGACAGAGTAGATGTGGAAAGCATGTTTCCCATGATGGGGGAGTCTAGAACAAGAGGTCACAGCCTCAAGATAGAGGGGCGTCCATTTAAAACAGAAATGTAGAGAAATTTCTTTCTCCAGAGTGTGGTGAATTTGTGCAATTTATGACCACCGGCAGATGTGGAGGCCAGGTCACTGTGTGAATTTAAGGCAGAGTTTGATAGTTTCTTGATTGGATACGGTGTCAAAGGCTACGAGGAGAAGACCGAAGAGTGAGCTAAGGAGGATCAGGATCAGCAGACTCGATGGGCCAAATGGCCTAATTCTGCTCCTATGAACTATGGACTTATTAAATAACAAATCTAAGTATGAAGGTCTGTAAAATTTGGCTAGCAGCAAATCAATGATTTCAACACTTTGACTTGAAAATGACAGGTACAGCATTTCAGAAACTTCCATTTCTAATGGACAACAATCCTTTCAATTATTGAAGAAGTAATATGGACCATATGGGAGAAACATTGTGGAAATACAAAATATTTAATGCAAGGAACCGAGTATATTTGACTTGACAAATATTCAGTTGTGAGCAGCTTGCATGGTACATTATAATGAAATTAGTGCCTTGGTTTATTGTTCTTTTATTAAAAGTATTGATGCCACCCTCCTCCATCAGTCTACAACATGTAGTGTTTCCAGATTCTTGTTCTGCTGAATGCAGCTATTTTCCTTTTTCAATTCACATCCTCTCCTCTCGCTGGTCATGCATTCTAGCTTTCTCCTTCTGCCCTTCCCACATATTTATTTTTCTATTTTACTTAGCGATACAGCACAGTGTAGGCCCTCTGGCCCTCCCAGTCTCGCTGCCCCAGCAACCCCTGACAAATCCGATTAACCTTAGCCTAATCTCGGGACAATTTACAATGACCAATTGACCTACCCGGTACTGCTTTGGGGTGTGGAGGAAGCTGGAGCATCGGGGAGGAGCCCACACGCTCCACTGGGAGGACATACAGAACAGCACCAGGACTGAACTCCGAATTCTGGAACACCCTTTGCTGTAATAGTGTCACGCTAAGCGATACACCACCGTGGCGCCCAAAAGCACCCGAAAGTGGCGTGTACTTGTGAAGTGACTCATGCCCTCCCACCCTTAAAAGAAACTCCTGTAAGCTTTTAAACTTGTGTTTGCCTTTGCTGAAGTGCCATCTGCGTATGAAACATTACTGCCTTTCAAAGAAATTGGCAGAAAGAATTTCCGAGAAGCCCAGAGGCCAAGCAATCTGCCCAGTTCCCAACTTAAATCCGAAGGGGGAAAACACCTCATAAAGTCCAGTGTTTTATACCTGAGCAGTTCAGGTATGAAAACGGGAACCTGTGGCATTTCTGGTTTACACAGGTTACGCTAAAAGTAAGTTTCGCAATTTAAGAGAGTTAAACTAGTTCACTGATTCATGCAGTTTGCTCAACACAGGATGCCTCTCAACCCAGACACAAACCCAGACAATTTGGAAAAATGATACAGCAGTCTGGAAAACAGACATCAACTCAAGTCATAACCATTTTGAAAATATGAAAACCAGTGGGGTGCAACTGTCTAAAGGACACGACTAAACGAATTGAGTTTAAGTAAAATCTTATACCTTTCATTCCACACATTACTAGATTTCATTAATTACAAAGGTGAATGCAACCAGTCCATAACGATTAGGTCACCAACATTGCTGGATAATTATTTGTAATGTAAGTTTGGAAATTTCAATATGAATAACAATTCTTTGACGTGAAATTTATCAATGCCAATTTCAGTAATTTTACAGTCAGTGAATGACAGACAATTGATACAATTCCACTCACTTTCTGTCCTGAATATTCAAGGAAAGAAAATTGCAATATTTGATCACTTTCTGAATTTCAGATTAAAAGATGTCAATTGCTCAACAAAATTACTGAGCCTGGAAAGAGAGTTCAAAGACCAAAGTTCAAGTTCCACCAATGACTGTTAACAAATTTAAATTTAGTGAATAATTTGGTTTTTTTAAAATAAGCATTATAATGATGACCACATGACTTCAGAATTGCTATAAAACCATGTAATTCACTGATGTTGTACAGATATTGAAACCTAGCATTGTTTCTGCTCCGGCTTGTAGGTGACTCCAGACCCCAGCAATGCTTTGACATTTAAATATCCTCTGGTGGTGGGATCTACTCCAGCACTGTTTTGGAACCGTACCATGTGGCAGGAGTTCTGAAGCTAATATTTGATCAACATTGTCAAGTGTACCTTCTCTTGGCTACCAAGTTGTGGTAAACTACATATACCTGTCTGGACACGCCCCTCTGCTAACTGCTCCTGTGGCTCCTCCCGCAGACCCCTGTATAAAGGCGATTGGAGGCACTGCTCCTCCCTCAGTCTCCTGGATGTTGTGTGGTGGTCTCTTGCTGCTAATCGTGGTCTCTTGCTGCTAATAAAAGCCTATCGTTCGCCTCCCGTCTCCGAGAGTTATTGATGGTGCATCACAAGTCCAAGGGGTATAAGGAAGGAATAAGAACATCTTTCAAGCTGGTAAACCTCTGAAGGTGACAGGCCCTGATGAGGTAGAGGCAGGCCACTGAAAACCTGCGCCAACCAAATGGCAGGAGTGTGGGAGGACATCTTCAATCCCTCACTGCTATAGTCTGAGGGCCCCACCTACTTCAAAAGCACATCAATCATAAGAGCAGGGTGAGCTGCCTCAATGGCTTTTGCCAAGTTGCACTCATATTTACTGTGATGAGGCACTTTGAGGGGTTAGTCATGGCCAGAATCAAACCCAGATTAAGCAAGGACCTGGACCCACTGCAATTTGCCTATCGCCACAATAGGTCTACAGCGAATGCAATTTCATTGGCTCTCCACTCGGCCTTGGATCACCTGGGCAATAGCAATACCTACGTCAGACTGTTGTTTATTGATTAAAGCTCAGCATTCAACATCATCATGCCCTCAGTTCCAAACAACAAGCTTCAAAACCTGGGCCACTGTACCTCCCTCTGCAACTGGATCTTCGACTTCCTGACAGGGAGACCACAGTCTGTGTTAATTGGAAACATCTCCTGCTCACTGACAGTCAGCACCAGCCCACCTCAAGGATGTGTGTTTATCCCACTGCTCTGCTCTCTCTACACCCATGATTATGTGGCTAAGCACATCTCTAATGCCATCTATAAATTTGCCAATAACGCAGCTGTTGTTGGCAGATTCTCAGATGGTGATGAGGAGGCGTACATGAGTGAGATAGACTCTATCTTTAGTTGAGTGGTGTTGCAACAACAACCAATCGCTCAATGTCAGTCAGACCAAGGAATTAATTGTGGACTTCAGGAAAAGGAAATCGAGGGAACATGCAATGAACAGGCAATTCTCCCTGCATAACACTGTACTAGGTTAATGAATGAACAGGCAACTCTCCCTGCATAACACTGTACTAGGTTAATGAATGAACAGGCAACTCTCCCTGCATAACACTGTACTAGGTTAATGAATGAACAGGCAATTCTCCCTGCATAACACTGTACTAGGTTAATGAATGAACAGGCAACACTCCCTGCATAACACTGTACTAGGTTAATGAATGAACAGGCAACTCTCCCTGCATAACACTGTACTAGGTTAATGAATGAACAGGCAACTCTCCCTGCATAACACTGTACTAGGTTAATGAATGAACAGGCAACTCTCCCTGCATTACACTGTACTAGGTTAATGAATGAACAGGCAACTCTCCCTGCATTACACTGTACTAGGTTAATGAATGAACAGGCAACTCTCCCTGCATAACACTGTACTAGGTTAATGAATGAACAGGGCAACTCTCCCTGCAAAATATTGTACTAGGGTAGTGCAGATAAACCATGTAAAGTAATGAGAGGAAAAGCTTAAAAAGGTGCAGAAAACATTAAATTAAAAATGTGCTTATTATTTCATGGAATGGTAAAAAAAATTCTCTGGTTATTCCTTCCTTCTTCAAGGATTTTAAGAGCTAATTTTCCTTCAATTTTATGTTTGGAAAGAAAATGGTGAATTACTGTGTTCCCCTGTTATCACATGAACAATAAAAACAACATCAGTAATAGTCTTATAACACTACAGCACAGCAGCCTGGCTTCACTGAAAAATGATTCTTTCTTGACAGACCTTAATTTCAGCTGATATAATTCCTTCGTACTTCAGTATCAATAAAAAAATTATAGCCTCTTCAAAATAAAAGTTTTACAGTCTGATGGAAAAACATCAATACTGAAGTTTCAAAAATTAGCACATGTCCCTGCAAGGGAGAGCTCCTTCCTGCAACATATCCTTGCAAATGAGAGAAATCCTACACCTGCTCACTCATCTTCCCCCTCATCCCCAGTCAGAGACCCAAACAGTTCCTCCAGGTGAGGCAACATTTCATCGGCCAATCTGTTGGTGTTTGTCTAATGTATTCAGGGCACCTAATGCGGCCTCCTCTATATCGGAGAGACCCGAAGTAAATTGAGGGACTGCTTCATCGAGCACCTCCACTCCATCTGCCAAAAGCAGAATTTCCCACTAACCACCCATTATAATTCCTATTCCCATTCTGACATGTTGGTCCATGACCTCCATTTCTGCCACGATGAGGCCACCCTCAGGGTGGAGGAGAAAGACCTCTTATTCCATCTAGGTAGCCTCCAACCTGATGGCATGAACATTGATTTCTCCTTCTGCTAATTTCTTTCTTTTCTTTTCCCTTCCCCCTTTCCTTTTCTTTGTACTTCAGTATCAATGAAAAATTACAGCCTCTCCTATATAAAAGTGATGGAAAAACATCAGAAGGCAAACAGCCAGAGGTCACGGTACATATTGGTACCAACGGCATAGGTAGGAAAAAGGAGGAGGTCCTGAAAACAGACTACAGGGAGTTAGGAAGGAAGTTGAGAAGCAGGAGCTCAATGGTAGTAATCTCGGGATTACTGCCTGTGCCACGTGACAGCGAGAATAGGAATAGAATGAGGCGGAGGATAAATGCGTGACTGAGGGATTGAAGCAGGGGGCAGGGATTCAGATTTCTGGATCATTGAGACCTCTCTTCGGGCATGCATGACCTGTACAAAAAGGATGGGTTTCACTTGAATCCGGGGGGGGGGGGGGGGGACATATATCCTGGCGGGGATGTTTGCTAAGGCTACTGGGGAGAGTTTAAACTAGAATTGCTGGGGGTGGGGTTGGGAACTGAACTGAAGAGAAGGAGGAAGGGACTGTTGGCTCACAAATAGAGAAAGCTTGTAGACAGTACGAGAGGGAGGATAGGCAGGTGATAGAGAAGGGACACGCTCGGACCGATGGTTTGAGATGTGTCTATTTAATGCAAGAAGCATCATGAACAAAGCGGATGAGCGTGGATCAGTACTTGGAACTATGATGTTGTGGCCATTACAGAGACTTGGATGGCTCAGGGGCAGGAATGGTTACTTCAAGTGCCAGGCTTCAGATGTTTCCAAAAGGACAGGGAGGGAGGCAAAAGAGGTGGGGGTGTGGCACAGCTAATCAGAGATAGTGTCACGGCTGCAGAAAAAAAGGAAGCCATGGAGGGATTCTCTATTGAATCTCTGTGGGTGGAAGTTAGGAACAGGAAGGGGTCAATAATTCTACTCAGTGTTTTTTATAGACCACCCAATAGTAATAGGGACATCGAGGAGTAGGTAGGGAGACAGATTCCGGAATGGTGCAATGATAACAGGGTTGTCGTGGTGGGAGATTTTAATTTCCCAAATATTGATTGGCATCTCCCTAGAGCAAAGGGTTTAGATGGAGTGGAGTTTGTTAGGTATGTGCAAGAAGGTTTCCTGACACAGTATGTAGATAAGCCTACAAGAGGAGAGGCTGTACTTGATTTGGTATTGGGAAATTAATCCGGTTAGTTGTCAGATCTCTCAGTGAGAGAGCATTTTGGAGATAGTGATCATAATTCTATCTCCTTTACCATAGCATTGGATAGGGATAGGAATGGACAAATTAGGAAAGTGTTCAATTGGAGTAAGGGGAAATATGAAGCTATCAGGCAGGAACTTGGAAGCCTAAATTGGGAACAGATGTTCTCAGGGAAATATATGGCAGAAATGTGGCAAATGTTCAGGGGATATTTGCATGGTGTTCTGCATAGGTACGTTCCAATAAGGCAGGGAAAGGATGGTCGGGTACAGGAACCGTGGTGTACAAAGGCTGTAGAAAATCTAGTCAAGAAGAAAAGAAAAGCTTATGAAAGGTTCAAACTAGGTAATGTTAGAGATCGAGGAAATTATAAGATTAGCAGGAAGGAGCTTAAGAATGAAATTAGGAGAGCCAGAAGGGGCCATGAGAAGGCCTTGGCGGACAGGATTAAGGAAAACCCCAAGGCATTCTACAAGTATGTGAAGAGCAAGAGGATAAACCATGAGAGAATAGGACCAATCAAGTGTGACAGTGGAAAAGTATGTATGGAACCAGAGGAGATAGCAGAGATACTTAATGAATACTTTGCTTCAGTATTCACTAGGGAAAAGGACCTTGGCAACTGTAGGGATTACTTACAGTGGATTGAAAAGCTTGAGCTTATAGACATTAAGGAAGAGAATGTGCTGGAGCTTTTAGAAAGCATCAAGTTGGATAAGTCTCTGGAACCAGATGAGATGTTCCCCAGGCTACTGTGGGAGGCGAGGGAGGAGATTGCTGAGCCTCTGGCGATGATCTTTGCATCATCAATGGTGACTGGAGAGGTTCCAGAGGATTGGAGTGTTGTGGATGTTGTTCCTTTATTCAAGAAAGGGAGAAGAGACAGCCCAGGAAGTTATAGACCAATGAGTCTTACTTCAGTGCTTGGTAAGTTGATGAAGAAAATACTGAGAGGCAGGATTTATGAATACTTGGAGAAGCATAATATGATTAGGAATAGTCAGCATGGCTTTGTCAAAGGCAGGTCATGCTTTACGAGCCTGATTGAAATTTTTTGAGGATGTAATTAAACACATTGATGAAGATAGAGCAGTAGGTGTAGTGTATATGGATTTCAGCAAGGCATTTGATAAGGTACCCCATGCAAGGGTTATTGAGAAAGTAAAGAGGCATGGGATCCAAAGGGACATTGCTTTGTGGATCCAGAACTGGCTTGCCCACAGAAGGCAAAGAGTGGTTGTAGACGGGTCATATTCTGCATGGAGGTCAGTGACCATTGGTGTGTCTCAGGGATCTGTTCTGGGACCCTTACTCTTCGTGATTTTTATAAATGACCTGGATGAGGAAGTGGAGGTATGGGTTAGTAAATTTGCTGATGACACAAAGGTTGGAGGTGTTGTGGATAGTGTGGAGGGCTGTCAGAGGTTACAGCAGGTCATCGATAGAATGCAAAACTGGGCTGAGAAGTGGCAGATGGAGTTCAACCCAGATAAGTGTGAGGGGTTTATTTTGGTAGGTCAAATATGATGGCATAATATAGTATTAATAGTAAGACTCTTGGCAGTGTGGAGGATCAGAGGGATCTTGGGGTCCAAGTCCATAGGACACTCAAAGCAGCTGTGCAGGTTGACTCTGTGGTTAAGAAGGCAAATGGTGCATTGGCCTTCATCAACCGTGGGATTGAGTTTAAGAGCCAAGAGGTAATGTTGCAGCTATATAGGACCCTGGTCAGACCCCACTTGGAGTACTGTGCTCATTTCTGGTCCCCTCACTACAGGAAGGATGTGGAAACCATAGAAAGGGTGCAGAGGAGATTTACAAGGATGTTGCCTGGATTGGGGAGCATGCCTAATGAGAATAGGTTGAGTGAACTCAGCCTTTTTTCCTTGGAGCGGCAGAGAATTAGAGGTGACCTGATAGAGGTGTATAAGGTGATGAGAGGCATTGATCATGTGAATAGTCAGAGGCTTTTTCCCAGGGCTGAAATGGCTAACACAAGAGGACACAGTTTTAAGGTGCTTGGAAGTAGGTACAGAGGAGATGCCAGGGGTAAGTTTTTTTACGCAGAGAGTGATGAGAGTGTGGAATGGGCTGCTGGCAATGGTGGTGGAGGCGGATACGATAGGGTCTTTTAAGAGACTCCTGGATAGGAACATGGAGCTTAGAAAAATAGAGGACTATGGGTCACCCTAGGTAATTTCTAATGTAAGTACATGTTCGGCACAGCATTGTGGACTGAAGAGCCTGTATTGTCCTGTAGGTTTTCTATTTGTCTATGTTTCCATATTTCTATTTCTCACCCTAGCCTCTTACCAGTTTTCCTAACCTGCCTATGACCAACAAGAGAAAACCCGCAGCTGCTGGAAATCCAAGCAACACACACAAAATGCTGGAGGAACTCAGCAGGCCAGGCAGCATCTACGGGAAAACGTACAGTTGACATTTCGGGCTGAGAGCCTTTGACAGGACTAGAGAAAATAAGATCGGGAGTAGATTTAAAAGGTGGGGGAGTGGAGAGAGAAGCACAAGGTGACAGGTGAAACCAGGAGGGGGAGGGATGACATAAACAGCTGGGAATTTGATTGGTGAAGGAGACTGGAGATGGAGGAGTCCGAAAGGAGAGAACTGAAGACCGTGGAAGAAAGAAAAGGCGGGAGGACGACCAGAGGGAGGCGATGGGCAGACAGGGAGATAAGGTGAGAGGGGGAGAAAGGGATGGGAAATGGTGAAGGGGGGGGGGTGACATTACCAAAGGTTTGAGAAATCGATGTTCTTGCCATCAGGTTGGAGGCTACCCAGACAGAATATAAGGTGTTGTTTCTCCAACCTGAGCGTGGCCTCAACTTGGCAGTAGAGGAGCCCATGGATAGCCATATTGAAATGGGAATAGGAAGTGGAATTAAAAATTAAAACGGGTGACCACTGGGAGATCCTGGTTTTTCTGGCGCATGGAGCATAGGTGCTCGGCACCCCTGCTGCCCGTCCTTCCATGGTCCATTTTCCTCTCTCATCAGATTCTTTCTTCCCCAGACCTTTATCTTTCCCACCCACCTGGTTTCACCTTTTACCTTCTAGCACAACCTCCTTCCCCTCCCCCACCTTTTTATACAGACATCTTCCCTCTTGCATGTCCAGCCCTGATGAAGGGGCTCGGCCCAGGGCATTCCCTTCTTATTCATCTCCACAGATGCTGCCCGACCTGCTGTGCTCCTCCAGCATTTTGTGTGTGTTGCTCTGGATTTCCAACATCTCTTGCATTTACGATGTACTGTATATGCGGTATTTGTGTGTGTGTGTGAGAGAGAGAGAGTGTGTGTGTGTGAGAGAGAGCGAGAGAGAGAGAGAGTGTGTGTGTGTGGGTGTTGGTGTGTGTGTGAGAGAGTGTTAGAGAGAGCGGGAGAGAGATCAAAAGCAGCATTTCCAGAATTGGTCAAAAGTCTTTCCAGAAATTAATCCTCAAACATCCCCTTCTACCAGCAAAATTTCAACATCTTGAGTTTTCTAACATTCCCTTACATTATACAGCTACAGAAAGCCTCTTTCTAGCATGTTGCTCTGATCTGGCCATATTTGTATTGGCTGAGATCTTTGGACATAGTTATGCATACCCTTGCAGAATACAAATGCCACACTGTCAGATCTTTGGAGAAACTGGTCCCTGTAGCATATACACATCTGCTAGTGTAGTACGGTGTTCATACTCTGGATACAAATTACAGTTTTTTTCGATGGAACATACTAAAAGAGGATTTAAAAACCTTAATGAGTAATCATTTACAGGTATAGTTAATAAAATATTTTTCTAAACGACTTGAATATTGAATTTACCATAACCAAAATCATCTTAGTGCTTTCATTTATCGAAGTGTATTGTCCACAGTGTCTATAGCAGAGAGCTAACGTTATGAGAAATCTGTTTTTGGTACAGGCTTTCAATGTTTCAATTACAACAGCATTTAAGGCTGCAAAACATCTCTTAAACTGTTTTGGCATTTCTTCATTCTATTGGCAATAGTTCTTGTAGACAAGAAAAAAAATGAAATGGGAACCAAAAAAGTCGTTAGTAGCCAAGGAAAACAAAAGGCATGGGAAAAGACTGAGAAGAAAAGGTTAACCGAGGTGACAAAGTTCAAATCTCTTGAGTTTATGTTACTTTTCTGAAATATACAGGGCAGAAAAGTTTATGTCTAATGTTAGATTTGTGGCCTCTTTTTTGCCAAAATATATCACAGCTTCTGGTGTTCTGATTTTACTTGACTTTGTGTTAGAATATGTTTACTTGGGTGTATTTTTTGGTTCGATCGCCCAGATTTCCAAAAGTTGGGAAGCCAGTAGTTAACATATTATTTGCTTGGACACAGATTTATTACTCTCTAAGTCATGGTACAGTTTAATTCAAGGTATTATTAAAAAAAGAAATCCTATCACAAAGTTAGCAATGGAACATTTCTCCATTGGAAGGGTATAAGAAGACTTAATTCTGGAAAAGGGTGTAAAAGAAGTGAATAAAATGAATATCTTTGAGCCAGATCAGCACGTACAAAATTCTGGGGGGACTCAGCAGGTAAGGCAGATCTATGGAAAGGAGTAAACAATCAACCTTTCAGGCTCAGACCCTTCAACAAGACGAGAGAGGAAGGGGGAAAATGCTGGAATAATTTGCCCAAAAGCCACATTTCAGCCTTTCTTTGAGTTCCAAACCTGTTCTGTGTGAATGACTAATACCCAATTAGACTCTGAAATCATGAAATTGGCCAAAAATACTTCAGAAATTGTTAAGGCTGATCTTCATCCAGAAACAAGCTCTGAAACAGGATGTGACAAGACCAAGTTCAATCAGGCCAGGCACAGACTGGACTCACATTCCCAAAAAAGGCTCACATTGAATAAAATAGACCTCTACATCAGCTCAGTGAGGTGATACATCTTGGAATAGAAAGCAAGACAGAAAATAGTCATGGAAGAACCACTGGGAGAGCTGACAAACAGAGTCTCCTAGGGGTAAAGGTCTATAAATCCCCGAGTGTCAACACACGCAGAGAGGGTGGTGAAGACATTCGGGATGTTTAGCTTTCTCATTCATGGTGTACAGGTAGAGCAGCACACAAAATTCTGAAGGAATTCCCTCAAACCGAGACTTTCCTCATTGCCGCTGGTCCAGTTTCCCCATCACCACTCTCTATCTCCATGTCTCTCAGGCTCCACTGTCACCTCTTGGGTCCTTGGAACCTCCAGCTTCCTCCCAGCCCACCTTCCCTGAACACCTCAACCCCCTCCTCTCCTCTGGCACCACCAAGACTCTTCCCACCTCTGATCCCAGCCCTAATCCTTGGCGTGTCTTAACGAATCCTTCTGACCTTCCCCTCTCTGAGGCAAAATGTTCTGTCCTAACCTTTGTCCTCCTTCACCCACTCCTCAGTGAGTTCTGCACCCGCCATGATGCTGAGCTCTTCTACTATCGGCTCCGCCTCCGAGCCTATTTCTTTGGCAAGAATTCCACACCCCGCGCTGATGGCCCCCTTCTCCTGTCTTCAAACCTCTTCTTCTTCTTGGACACCTCACTCTGGTTCTCTGCCTGCTCTGGATCTTCTCGTCTCAAATTGGCGATGAAACATCAACCGTCTCATCATCAGCACTCCTCTTTCCTCGTAGAACTTATCCCACTCTGAACACCCTGCCCTCCCCTCTCTCTGCACCAATCCCAACCTTACCGTCAAACCCGCAGACGAAGGGGTTGCTGTTGCAGTGTGGCTGACAGACCACTACCTTGCTGAGGCCAGACGACAACTGTCAGACACCTCATAACTATCTCTTGTAGAGGACCCCACTGCAGAGCATCAGAAAACTGTTTCCAACACCATCACTGACCTCATCCACTCCAGAGAACTCCCATGCACTGCCACCAAGTTCGGTTCCCTTGTCCCACACGACTTGTGCTTCTACCGCCTACCCAAGATCCATAAACCTGATTGTCTCTGCTTGCTCCTGCCCCACTGAACTCATGTCCTCATACCTCAACTCCATTCTATCCCCCTTGGTTCAGTCCCTTCCCACCTACATCCGTGACACTTCACAAGCTCTCGATCTCCTAATTAACTTACGATTCCCTGGCCTAGACCGCCTCATTTTCACCATGGATATCCAGTCCCTATACACTTCTATTCCCCTTCAAGAAAGCCTTAAAGCTCTCCATTTCTTTCTCAAAAAAAGAACCAACTAATTCCCCTCCACCTCCGTCTGGCTGAATTGGTCCTCAGCCTTAACAAATTTTCCTCCCACTTTCTCTGGACTTGAGGGGTAGGCACAGGCCCCAGCTATGCTACCTCTTCATTGGCTGCATAGAACAGTCCATATTCCAAGCCTTCGCCAGCTCTCTCTCTGCTATGTCGATGACTACATGCAGCTATGCTGAGCTCAACAATTTCATCAACTTTGTCTCTAAATTCCACCCTGCCCTTAAATTCACTTGGTCCATTCTGAAACCTCCCTCTCTTTTCTCAATCTGTCTGTCCCCATCTCTGGAGACAAACTGTCAACCAACATCTTTTATAAACCTGCCGATTCCCACGGCTTTGTTAACTATTTCTTCCCAACGTGTCCCCTGCAAAAATGTTATTCCCTTTTCTCAGTTCCTTCATCTCCACCACATCCATTCCTAGGATGATGCTTTCCTTTCCAGGACATAAGAGATTTCCTCCTTCTTCAAAGATTGAGGATTCCCATCCTCTACCGTAGAAGCTGCCTTCACCCACATCTCCTCCATTTCCCGAACATGTGCACTCACCCCATCTTCCTGCTGCCTTAACAGTGATCCCTTGTCCTTACTCACCACCACATCACCCTCCACATCCAACACATTCTTTGCAACATCGACCATTTCCAAAAGGATCCTACCACCAAACGTATCTTTACCTCCCCCACCCCCGCTTTCCACAGGGATTGCTCCTCCATGACTCCCTTGTCCATTCATCCCTCCCCACTAATCTCCCACCCTGCAAGCAGTCAAAGTGTCACACCTGCCCGTTCACCCCCATTCAGGGCCCCAACAATCCTCCCAGCTGAAGCAACACTTCACCTGCGAATCTGCTGGGGTTGTCTCTTGTGTCCGGTGCTCCCAAAGCAGACTCCTCCTCCGTGAGTCCTGTCATAAATTGCGGGATCGCTTCATCGAGCACCTCCACTTCATCCTCTAAAACCGAAACTTCCTGGTGGCTAAACATTGTAATTCCCATTCACATTCCCATTCCTGTTCCGCCATGTTGATCCATGGCCTCCTCTTGTGCCAGGGTGGAAGAGCAACCCCTTATATTGTGTCCAGACAGCCGCCAACCTAATGACATGATTGTCTGTTTTTCCTTCTGATAAAAAAAATCCCTTCCCCTTCCACTCCCCTCCTCTTCTATTCCCCACTCAGGACTTTCACCTCTTCTTTCTTGCCTGTCACCTCCTCCTGTGTCCCCTTCTTCCCTTTCTCCTATGGTCCACTCTCCTCTCCTATCAGTTTCCTTCTTCTCCAGCCCTTTACCTTTCCACAACCCACTTGGCTTCACCTATCACCTTCCAGCTATCCTCCTTCCCCTCCCCCACCTTTTTATTCTGGTTTCTTCCCCTTTCCTTTCCGGTCCTGTAGAAGGATCTTGGCACAAAACGTTGATACTCATTTCCATAGATGCTGCCTGGCTTGCTGAGTTCCTCCAGCATTTTGTGTGAGTTGCTTTGGATTTCCAGCATCTGTAGACTTCCTCATGTTCGTGAAATTCTGGCGGAACTCAACAAATTCAGGCAGTATCTGTGGTGAGGCCTAAACAGTTCGTGTTTACGGGCTGAGAAGGAATCTGATAGGGCAGAACTGTGGATCATCAGAGAAAGGGAAGGAGGAAGAGCAGCAGAGGGAGGTCACAGGCAGGTGAGGAGAAGAGAAAGGGCGAAAGGGAAGCCAGAAAGGGGAGTGGAAAAGGAGAGAAGATGGAGGGGAGAGATAAATCTATCTCCCTGAAAGCTAGGTGGTAACTTCTATCCTCTCATCTTGTCCTTCCTGGTTCTCTTCAGAAATTTCAGACACCCTAAACCAGAATTCTTTAGGAGCTGCTGTCTTGCTCAAATTGTTAATTGTTTTAAATGCAAGGCATTCTGCAGATGCTGGAAATCCAGAGCAATGCATGTAAAATGTTGGAGAAACTCAGCAACAAAGAGTCGATGTTTCAGGCCAAGACCATTCATCAGGACTGTGAAGAAGGGGAAAGAACAAGAAGGTGGAAGGAGGGAAAGGAGTACAAGCTGAAGGGCGATGGGTAAAGCCAGGTGAGGGGGAAGTTAGGTGGGTGAGGAACAACATTCCCTCTAGTTTTTTGCAGTTCTGTGGACCAACCATTGCTCTAAGCAGGAAACTTTTATACGACCTGGGAATTGTGCTGCACTTTAAATGTTATTTTTTTGTAGTATACATGCTATGAATATTTGGAATGAAAATTGAAAAATCACACACTTCTGATTTTATTTATTAATTGAAGGGCATAATAAAGTACAGTACAACAAAGAAAATATTTCACGTTTTGTAAACTCTTTCTAGCTGCGCCCGATTCCAGCTAAGCTGCAACAAAGGCGACATGTGCGGGGGCATTTCAGTTACTTCACAGCCACACTCCCACACAGCTTAGAAGGAACAGTGGGGGGGGGGGCATTGAAGTGAAAAGCTGGGAGGTGATGGGTGGGAAAGGTAAAGGGCTGCAGAGGAAGGAATCCGATAGGAAAGGAGAGTGGACCGTGGGAGAAAGGGAACAAGGACGGGCTAAAGGCAGAAGTGATAGCCAGGTGAGGAGAAGGGAAGGGATCAGAAGGGAGCAAGAATGGGGAATGGGAAAAGAGAGAAGGGAGAGGGGTGAGAAATTTTACTAAAAGTGAGATAAATTGATGTTCATGCTGTTAGGGCAGGGGCTACTTGGACAGAATGTGAGGTGTTTCTCCTTCAACCTGAGAGGGGCCTCATCGTGACATCCCATTGACCGACATGTTGGAATGGGAATGGGAAGTTGAATTGAAATGGATGTCCAGTAGAAAATCCTACATTTGTGGCTGATGGAGAGAATGCGCTGAACTAAGCACCCCCCCAATCTACAACAGGCTGCACTGGGAGCACCAGATACAGTAAATGAACCTGACAGACTCTGAGAGTGTAGGCTTCAAAATGCCATCTTGTGACTTTTGAAAACATTGGTTGGCATGCACGGGAGAGTGCAATTCCGGGCGCCACACTATGGAAGGATGTTGTTGCGTTGAAGATGATGCTGAGAAAGTTGCCCAGACTGGTGAACTTCAGTAGTAAGGAGAGACTGGATGGAGTGGTCTGCCTTACCTGGAACAGAGGAAGCTGAGGGGTGACCTGATGGAGCTATTACAAAATGAGGAAAGGGGTAGATAGGGTAGATGGGAAGAATCTTTCTCCTACAGTGGGAGCATTTAAAACCAGAAGGGTTTATGATGAGAGATAACAGGAACAGAGGGGATTCATCAGACAGACAGGGGTTAAATTCTGGAATGCTTTTAATTATTATTATTGAGATACAGCACGGAGTAGGCCTTTCTCACAACGCCACAACGCCCATTATTCCCCCGGTTAAATCCCAGCATAACCAATTAACCTACCAACCAGTTTGTCGTTGGACTGTGGGAAGAAACTGGAGCACCCAGAGGAAACCTACTTGGTCACAGGGAGCAAGTACAAACTCCTTACAGGCGGTGGCGGGAATTGAACCTGGATCACTTGTGCTGTGAAACGTTGTGCTAACCTCTAGGCTACCGTGTCGCTAATGTTTTGAGTTTTGTTCTGGATTTCCAGCTTCTGCAGAATCTCTTGTATATTGGATCATGGCTGATTTATTATCTCTCTCAACCCCACTCTCCTGCCTTCTCCCCATAACCTTTTATGCCCTCACTAGTCAAGAACCTATCAACCTCACTTTAAACTCCACAGCCATTTGTGGTAATGAATTCCACAGAGTCAACACCCTCTGACTGAAGAAATTCCTTCCCATCGCTGTTCGAAAAGCACATCCTTCTATTCTGAGGCTGGTCTCTCTGGCCCTAGACTCTCCCATATTGGAAGCCTCCTTTCCAAGTCCACTCTATCTCAGCCTTTCAACATTCTGTAGGTTTCATGCGATCCTCTCCTCATCTTTCTAAACTCCAGAGAGTACAGGCCCAGGGCTATTAATTGCTCCTTATATGTTTTCCTACCCACTTAGCTTCACCTATCACCTTCTAGCTATCCTTCTTCCCCTCCCCCACCTTTTTTATTCTGGCATCTTCCCCCTTCCTTTCCAGGCCCGAAATGTTGCCTGTTCATTCATTTCCAAAGACGCTGGGTTCCTCCAGCGTTTTGTGTGGGCTGCTTTGGATCTCCAGTACCTGCAGAATCTCTTCTGTTTATGATTTGCTCCTTATATGTTTACCCTTTCCTTCCCAGGATAACTCTCGTAAACCTCCTCTGGACCCATTCCAAAGCCAGCACATTCTTTCTTAGTTTTGGGGCTCAACATTACTCACAATACTCCAAATACTGCCCGACCAGTGCCTTACAAAGCCTCAACGTTACATCCTTGCTGTTATATTCTAGTCTGCTTGAAATTACCGCTAACGTTGCATTTTGCCTTCCTCACCAGTGGCTCAATCTGCAAGTTAATCTTTAGGGACTCTTGCACTAGGACTCCCAAGTCCCTTTGCAGCTCTGATTTCTGAATTTTCTCCTCATCAATGCCTTTATTCCTTCTACCAAAGTTCCCGACACTGTTTTCCACCTGCCGTTTCTTCAATCATTCTGCTGATCCCTCTGAAGACTTGCTGCTTCCTCAGAACCACCTGCTCCTGCACCAGCTTTGTGTCATGTGTACCTTGAAGGATGTTAATGCAGCTAGTTGCACTATGAACATTCAATGCCTGTCCTCAGTGGCTGGCGAAACTTCAGTCCATTATTAACGATAAGGTTTCAGAACACTTCGAGGCTCGTGATAAAATAGGCCAAAGGCGGCATGGTTTCCTTCAGGGGAAATCTTGCTGACAAACCCGTTGAATTCTTTAAGGAAGTAACAGGCAGAATAAACAAAAGAAAATCAGTGGACAACGTTTACTTGGATTTCCAGAAGGCCTTTGACAAGGTGCCGCACATGAGGCTGCTTAACAAGATATTACAGAGAAGATACCAGAATGGACAGATCATAGGCTGATTGACAGGAGGCAAAGAAAGAGAATAAAGGGAGCCTTTTCTGATTGGCTGCTGGTGAGTAGTCGTGTTCCACAGGGATCCACTATTTCTCATGCTATATGTTAATGATCTGGATGATGGAATTGATGGCTTTGTGCCCATATTTGTGGATGATACAAAGACAGGTGGAGGGGCAGGTAGTGTAAAGGAAGCCGGGAGTCTGCAGAAGTTCTTAGACAGTCTAGGAGAATGGGCAAAGAAGTGGCAGATGGAATACGGAGTCCGGAAGCGTATGGTCATCCACTTTGGTAGAAGGAATAAAGGCATAAAGTATTTTCCACAGAGGGAGTGAAATCAAAAATTGAAAGTGCAAATGAAATTGGGACTCCTATTGCAGGATTCCTGAAAGTTTAACTTGTGGGCTGAGTCGGTAGTAAAGAAGGGAAGTACACTGGTGTTCATTTCCTGATGAATAGAATATAAAGCAAGCATGTCATGGTGAGGCTTTATAAGGCACTGGTCTGGCCACATTTGATAGCTAGATAGATAGATAGATAGATAGATACTTTATTCATCCCCATGGGGAAATTCAACATTTTTTCCAATGTCCCATACACTTGTTGTAGCAAAACTAATTACATACAATACTTAACTCAGTAAAAATATGATATGCATCTAAATCACTCTCTCAAAAAGCATTAATAATAGCTTTTAAAAAGTTCTTAAGTAGTTTACTTAAATACATTAAATACAATCAACCCCGGCACTTTAACATATCTTACTCCTGGCGGTTGAATTGTAAAGCTGAATGGCATTGGGGAGTATTGACCTCTTCATCCTGTCTGAGGAGCATTGCATCGATAGCAACCTGTCGCTGAAACTGCTTCTCTGTCTCTGGATGGTGCTATGTAGAGGATGTTCAGGGTTTTCCATAATTGACCGTAGCCTACTCAGCGCCCTTCGCTCTGCTACCGATGTTATACTCTCCAGTACTTTGCCCACGACAGAGCCCGCCTTCCTTACCAGCTTATTAAGACGTGAGGTGTCCCTCTTCTTAATGCTGCCTCCCCAACACGCCACCACAAAGAAGAGGGCGCTCTCCACAACTGACCTATAGAACATCTTCAGCATCTCACTACAAACATTGAATGACGCCAACCTTCTAAGGAAGTACAGTCGACTCTGTGCCTTCCTGCACAAGGCATCTGTGTTGGAGTATTGTGAGCAGCTTTGGGCATCTTATCTTAGAAAGGGTGGGCTACCATTGGAGATGGTTCACAAGAATGATCCCAGGAACGAAAGGGTTAACATATGAACAGAGCTTAATGGCCCTGGGCCTGTACTCAGTGGAGTTTAGCAGAATGAAGAGGGAATCTCATTGAAACTTAGTGAATATTGAAAGGCCTAGAAAGAATAGGTATCAGAAGTTGTTTCCAGTAGTGAGAGAGTTTCGGGCCAATGGGCACCGCCTCAGAGTAGAAGGGCCTCACTTTAGAATGGAGATAAGGAGGAATTTCTTTAGCCAGATGGTGGTGAATCTTGAGAATTCATTGCCTCAGACGACTGTGGAGGCCAAGTCGTTGAGTACATTTTAAGCAGAAATTGTTAAGTTCTTGATTAGTGAGGGTGTCAAAAGTTTTAGGAAGAAGGCAGAACTGGTCTGAGATGGAGAATAAATCAGCCATGATCAAATGGGTTGAATGGTCTAATTCTGCTCCTATATCTTTGGTCTTATCCTGATTTAGAATAGTGATATTATACATTCCATCCCTTTCTGATATGTGAATAATTGTTAAAAAAACACTGGTGTGATAATTATTACTATGCTAACAAACATTTAGCTTGCATGCTATTGTAACTGCTTATGTCATAAAGTTAATTGTGTGTGTGTATGTGTGTGTGTGTG
Source organism: Hemitrygon akajei (assembly GCF_048418815.1). NCBI lineage: Eukaryota > Metazoa > Chordata > Chondrichthyes > Myliobatiformes > Dasyatidae > Hemitrygon > Hemitrygon akajei. The sequence continues at coordinate 17,562,658 of NC_133144.1, forward strand.
TGTGTGTGTGTGTGTGTGTGTGTGTGTGTGTGTGTGTGTGTGTGTGTGTGTGTGTGTGTGTGTGTGTGTGTGTGTGTGTGTGTGTGTGTGTGTGTGAAGATGCAGGATTTCTGCTTTGGACTCAGATTGTGAGTGGTGACAAGAGAGTTAAACAGAAGATAAGGGTATATGTTCTGTTACCAGGAGTTCACAATACCAGAAGGAATGTGTGAACAGTTTTGATTGAGAACTGTTTGTATTTTGGATCAATTAAGTGGACTTCCTTTTTGAACTATGCTCACAAATGGCATTAAGGTCTACAGATGACTCTTAATTTTCTGCCACAGTAGGTATCTACTTTCAGTAGGGTTAAGAGAATTGATAAATAAAGCAAACTTGTTACTAATTAATTGAAACCATTTTCTCAAACATATTGACTGGATCAGAATCTTATTGTTTCTAACAGCAGGTTGAAAGAAATAACAGCAGATTTGCCACAGTCAGCCTCGCTGTCATAGGTTTCTATTGCGGCACAAATGAAGTGGACAGTCTTCGGGTGTTTTTATTGGGTGATGAAATATTCCAACTAGCAGCAGTGTTTAAATTGGGAGTATGGCCAAGAGGTCCTGTGCTTGCTCTTTTGATAAATTGGGGGATTTAAACTATGTCAAGACAAGGTGCTCCAAGTACTTCGTCAGAAATATCCCATTGGAGTTAGCTCTCTCTATTCCTGTCACATACGGGTTGTCAGTTTGTCTCTCTGACTGGGATTTTCTCAGGGTTGGAACAGAAGCATTTTTGGCCTTAGCCAGGACTTCCAGAGTGGTGGTGTATGTATTTATTGTGGTGAATAAACATAGCATGCCGCTTTAGGACAATGACATTCACTAATTGTGCAGTGGAGGTCACAGAGTTGTCACAACAGCTCGATTATGAATGCAAGACCCCTCTTCACTCTGCCCCTGCAGAATTGAAGTCCCACATTCTTCAAAGGAAACGGAGCACTTCCTCAAACTTCAGCCTGGAGTTCCAGTAGAAAACCGATCAGACGTTGGGTGGAGAGACTACATTCGGGTGCTCATACGCGCATTTTATTTTATCATTGTCTACAATACAAATGCACTGCCTTTCACTTCATCCCCCAGCTACCTATTCCATCCAGCCCTGCTGCCATTCCTGACCATGAAGTTGACAAGAAGCCATATCCCAAAAGAGTAATATCCACAAGGCAAAAGTCCTTTACCAACCTGCCCACGACAATGCCTACTAACAATAAGAGTTAATAGCAAAACCGTGAAAAATGTAGACGACTTCTCATATCCCAAATGGGTCAGCATGGATCTGTTGGGCCAAAGGACCTGTTACTGTGCTCTATGACTTTCTGACTTTTTATCACCACTGATTCCCGGGAACCTCTGACCCATGACTGCTGAAAGCAAATAAGAACCATTTGGATCATAAATTCATGAACTAGGAGCACGAAGAGGCCCAGCGTAAATGGTGGAAGAAGCACAACACCCGTCGGGAACCACCTACCAATTCGCTAGAAAAGTCTGCATTTCTCACGATGACTCAACAGCCACCTCAAAACCCTCAGAAGTGGAAGGGGTGGTGGGAGCTGTGGAAGGGATCCAATCTGACTGCCAAAGAAGATTTTGCAAAAGGAACAAAAAAATGAGGTGAATACTTTTTGAAGCAGCAAGTTGACTTAAACTGGAATGCACTTCTTTGAATGACGATAGAAGTAGAAAGAAAACTTTCTAAATGTAACTGGATATAAATTTTAAAAGGCAATATTTGTAGAGCAGAGGTGCAAGAGAGGGGGAACCTGGATAAATTTGATAGTTCTTCACAATACTAGCTGGCTGTATGATTTTAAGGATGAAAAACATGGCTTGGCTGTACTTGGTTTCTGAAGTTCAAAAACACCCTTTAAATGATCTCATGTGAACATTTCTGACATGAAACATACAGATGTCATTTTGGATTAGTGTCTGAGCACTTATGTGTACCAGAAGTAGGTGGAGAAGGTAGATAATTATATCATTCAGCTCATAATGTTCAACTAATGGAAGTGTTGCTGGTTTAGATTCCAAATTTCAAGAAGAAGAAGATTCCAGAAGTTTTATTTTTAGATACATAAAGGGTAAGAGAGAAGCAAAAGTGGACATTGGGCTGCTTGAAAATGATGCTAGAGTAGTAATGGGGAAGAGGGAAATGGTAGAGAAGCTAAATAAATACTTTGCATTAATCTTCACAATGGAAGACACCAGTAACAGGATAAGAAATTTAAGAGAGTCAGTAGGCAGAGGTAAGTGCAGTGGCCATTGCAAGGGAGAAGCAGCTGAAAGTGGGTAAGTCACCTGGACTGGGTGGACTACACCCCAGAATTTTGAAAAAGGTAGCTCAAGAGATTGTAGAGTAATTAGTCGTGATCTTTCAAGGAGGGTCCCAGAGGACTGTCAAATCACAATTGTAACATAGCTGGAGAAGCGGCAAATGATGGTGGGGGTAAAATTTTAGGTAAAATAAGGTTGACATTTTGGAGCACTTGGAGGAACATAATTGATGCACCATCAATAACTCTCTCTGAGACGTGAAGGCGAGATATCGGCTTTTATTGACTGGAAGAAAGAACAAGCAGTAGTTGACCACCATACTACATCCTGGAGACTGAGGGCCGGGCTCAGGCCTCAATCGCCTTTATACCGGGGTTTGTGGGAGGAGCCACAGGAGCAGTCAGCAGGGGGCGTGTCCAGACAGGTATATGTAGTTCACCACAATAATAAAATTGAATAAACTAAGCATGGTTTTGTTAACAGTGATCCTGCTTGATAAATCTGTCAGAATCCTTTGAAGAGGTAACAAGCAGATTAGAAAAAGGAGATTAAAACACAAAATGCTGGCAGAACTCAGCAGGCCAGACAGCATCTATGGGAGGAGGTAGTGACGACATTTCGGGCCGAAACCCTTCATCAGGAGGGTTTCTCTGATGAAGGGTTTCGGCCTGAAACGTCGTCACTACCTCCTCCCATAGATGCTCTCTGGCCTGCTGAGTTCTGCCAGCATTTTGTGTTTTTATTTATTTCCAGCATCTACAGATTCACTCGTGTTGCCTCAGAAAAAGGAGAGTTAGTAAATATTAGTTAGTTGCAAAAAAGATCCAGTGTTCTCCCAACATATATGACAAGCAAACTCTTCCCAAGCTTCCAGCTGGGTACAGGTTTTGATTTTAACCGTCGTTTCAATGACAAGCTCTGCCATCTTCATCAAAGATGATGCCTGAGCACATCTAGTCCAGTAGTCTTTATACCCCCATAGTCCGTTCCTCCTGATTGGTTAGTCCTCATCCAATCAGGTTTCCGCTCTCCCACCTTGTTTACAATCGAATTCTAGTTCTTACTTTGAGCGAGACCTTCAGCTTTGTTAAAATTACTTTCCTCTAGTTTTATTTCAATGGCTTCCTTCACCAGGTGGTCTCAAAGCACAGTAGTTTTGTGCCGAAGTCAGTCCTATGGCCATTGCGAATGCAATGTTCTGCTACCGCCAATTTCTCTGGGCAACACAAACGGATACACCTCCTGTCCTCCTTGATGCGGGTTTCCACAGTGCATCCTGTCTGGTCGATATACACTGCTTCGCATTCACAGGGAACCCTGTAAATGCCAAAAGATCTGAGTCCCAAGTCATCTTTGACCCACATGAGCTGTGACTTGAGCTTTCTTATGGGTTTGTGGGCAGTATTAACCCAGTATTTCTTCAAGATTCAGAATTTCAGCAAAGACGATGATGGTCTCTCTCTAAGTAAGAATTGGAATCCGATTGAACAAGATGAGAGCTCCTGAGTGGATGAGGACTAACCAATTAGGAGGGATGGACTACGGGGTATAAATACCACCAGACTAGACATGCCCAGGCATCATCCCTGATGAAGATGGCAGAGTTTGTCATCAAAATGTCAGTTAAAATTGATACCTGCACACTGCTGGAAGCTCGAGAAGAGTTTATTCATTAGTTGGTTGCATTTTCAGAAGGTCTTCGATGAGGTGCTGCACACGAACCCCCCCAAACAAAATAAGAGCCATGCTGTTAGAAGAGAAGTACCAGCATGGATAAAAAACTGACTGACTGTCAGGACGGGAACAGAAGGGTCCTTTGCACAATGACTGCAGGTGCCTAGTGAGTTCCGCAGAAGTCCATATTGGGAAAGAAATTTATATGTTATTGATCCAGATGAAGGAACTCTAGGCATTGTGACCTCATTTATAGATGATACCAAGATAGATGGAGGAAGAACAAGCAGTTGATAGGGTTGTAAAGGGAGCTTTTGGTACATTGGCCTTTATAAATCAAAGTATTGAGTATAAGAGTTGGAATGTTATGCTGAGGTTGTATAAGGCATTGGTGAGGCTGAATTTGGAGTATTGTGTGCAGTTTTGGTCACCTAATTACAGGAAGGATATTAATAAGGTTGAAAGAGTGCAGAGAAGGTTTACAAGGATGTTGCCAGGACTTGAGAAACTGAGTTACAGAGAAAGGTTGAATAGGTTAGGACTTTATTCCCTGGAGTGTAGAAGAATGAGGGGAGACTTGATAGAGGTATATAAAATTATGATGGGTATAGATAGAGTGAATGCAAGCAGGCTTTTTCCACTGAGGCTAGGGGAGAAAAAAACCAGAGGACATGGGTTAAGGGTGAAGGGGGAAAAGTTTAAAGCGAACATTAGGGGGGCTTCTTCACGCAGAGAGTAATTGGAGTGTGGAATGAGTTGCCAGATGAAGTGGTAAATGCGAGCTCACTTTTAACATTTAAGAAAAACTTGGTCAGGTACATGGATGAGAGGGGTATGGAGGGATATGGGCCAGGTGCAGGTCAGTGGGACTAGGCAGAAAAATGGTTCGGCACAGCCAAGAAGGGCCAAAAGGCCTGTTTCTGTGCTGTAATGTTCTATGGTTCTATGGTTCTAGTGTCACAGAGGCAGGGAGTCTGCAGAAGAACTTGGGGGAGTTGGCAAAGAAGGGGCAAATGGAATGAAGTATAGAATTATCCACTTTGGTGGAAAGAATAAAGGTGTCCTAACGAAGGGTCTCGGCCCAAAACGTCGACAGTGCTTCTCCCTATAGATGCTGCCTGGCCTGCTGTGTTCCACCAGCATTTTGTGTGTGTTGTTGTTTGAATTTCCAGCATCTGCAGATTTCCTCGTGTTTGCAGAATAAAGGTGTAGACTAGTTTTCTAAATGGGAAGAAAACTCAGAAATCAGATGGGCAAAATACTTGGGAGTCCTAGTTCAGGATTCTGCCAAGGTTAACTTGCAGCTTGAGTTGGTAATAAAGAATACAAAAGTAATTTTAGCATTCTTTTTTCATAGACCTGGAATATAAAAGCAAGGACGTATCACTGAAACTTTATAAAGTGTTGGTAACACCAGAATTGGAATATTGTGAGAAACTTTGGGCTTTCTATCTAAGGAAGGATGTGCTGCCCTGGAGAGGGTGCAGAAAAAATTCACAAGAATGATTCCAGGAATGAAAAGCTTAACATGCAAAGGTTATTTTAACGTTACTGGTCCTGTACTTAATGGAGCTCAGAAGGGTAAGGGCCATTTCAATGAAACCTTTCAAATACTGAAAGGTCTGGGTAGGGTAAATGTAGAGAATATGTTTCCATTAGTAGGAGAGTCGACGATTCAAATGCATAGCCTTAAAATTGAGGGATTTACTTTTAGCAATGAGATGAGGAAGAATTTCTTCAGCTAGTGGGTGGTGAATCTGTGGAATTTGCTGCCACAGTGATCTATGGAGGGCAAGTTATTGGTTGTATTTAGGGCAGAGATTGATAGGTTCTTGATTGGTCAGGAAGTTAAGTGTTACAGGGAGAAGGCGGGAGAATGGGAAGGAAAAAAATCAGTCATGATTAAATGGCAGAGCAGATTTAATGGCCCAGTTGCATTCCTAAATCTTCCGGTCTCTAGTGTTCAGTTGAAGCACGTTGAGTGGGTGAAGAATGCTGTCTGTGTGGGTGCAAGTTAATGGTACCAATGTTTACAATTTGTTGTTGTTGATTGTTTCCATAGTTGTTTCAAAAGACGGAAGCTACCCTCCAAGCCACGCACCATATTTACTTGGAATATACCACTGCTGAAAACATATACTTACCCCTACACCTCCTCTCTCACTCCCCACTGATCTCCCTCCTGGCAGTTAACCCTGCACGCAGAGCAAGTGCTACACCTGCCCCTTCACCTCCTCCCTCACCACCATTACAGACCCCAAACAGTCCTTCCAAGTGAGGGGACACTTCACCTGTCAGTCTGTTGGGTTTATCTGCTGTATCCAGTGCCCCCATTGCAGCCTCCTCTACATCGGTGACACCTGACGTAGACTGGAGGGCCGCTTCATCAAACACCTTCACTCCTTCAGCCACACAAGGTGGTCATTCATTTCAATTTGACTTCCCATTCCCATTCTGACACGTAGATCCATGACCTTCTCAACTGCTACAATGAGGCCCCCCCATTCCCATTCTGACACGTAGATCCATGACCTTCTCAACTGCTACAATGAGGCCCCCATTCCCATTCTGACACGTAGATCCATGACCTTCTCAACTGCTACAATGAGGCCCCCCCATTCCCATTCTGACACGTAGATCCATGACCTTCTCAACTGCTACAATGAGGCCCCCATTCCCATTCTGACACGTAGATCCATGACCTTCCCAACTGCTACAATGAGGCCCCCATTCCCATTCTGACACGTAGATCCATGACCTTCTCAACTGCTACAATGAGGCCCCCCCATTCCCATTCTGACACGTAGATCCATGACCTTCTCAACTGCTACAATGAGGCCCCCATTCCCATTCTGACACGTAGATCCATGACCTTCTCAACTGCTACAATGAGGCCCCCATTCCCATTCTGACACGTAGATCCATGACCTTCTCAACTGCTACAATGAGGCCACACTCAGATCGGAGGAGCAACATCTTATATTCTGTCTAGGAAGACCCCAGTATGAACATCAAATCTTCTAACTTCTGATAAGTTCTTCCCCTTCCCCCTTAGCTCTTTTTCCATTCTCCATTCAGGTTCCCTTCTCAACCCTTCTCTTCTCCTCACCTGCCTCTTATCTCTCTCTCTTGTGCCCTTCCTCCTTCCCTTTCTTCCATGGTCCACTGTCCTCTCCTATCAGATTTCTTTTTCTTCAGCCCTTTGCCTCTTCCACCTTTCACCTCCCAACTTCTTACTTCATTTCTCCTCCACCCACTCTCCTTCCACCCTCACCTGGTTTCACCTATTACCTGCCAGCTTGTACTCCTTCCCCTACCCCACCTTCTCATTCTGGCTTCTTTCGTCTCAGTCCTGATGAAGAGTGTCGGCCCGAGATGCCAACAGTTTATTCCTCACCATAGATGCTGCCTGACCTGCTGAGTTCCTCCAGCATTGTGTGTGTGTGTGTTGCTTGGATTTCCAGCGTCTGCAGAATCTCTGGTGGTTATCAATGTTGCTTGTAGCCAACAATAATCTGGTTTCTGGAGGCAACATGCAGAAATAATTATAATGATCAGGCAGCATGGAATTAAGCATCATAATCCTTGGGCTTGTTTCAGGAATTAATGACGTAACTGAAGTGGCCTAGCATCCCATTCAGTTCTAACTTGGAGCATTAAGAGCCTGCCTCGTCGACGCTACTCACATTTTCGAGTCATGGAGTCATACAGCAATACAGGGAAGAAACAGCCCCTTCAGCCGAAACCGTCCAGGTCGACTTCAGCGTCCTCCCTGCCAGTCCCAGTTGCTTCTGTTCGGCCCCTAGCTCCCCAAGTCCCTCCGCTCTATGCAGATATTCAAACGCCTCTCAAATGTTGCAATTGTTCTCACCTTGACCACTTCCTCTGGCAGTTTGTTCCTGGTACTCACAGCCCTCTGTGTGAAGCAGTTACCTCTCAAGTCTCATTTGAATCTCTCTCTTCAAACCTTGTATTCATGTCCTCAAGTTTTGGACTCCCCAACCCCTGGAGTCACCTTATCCATGACCCTTACAATTTTATAAATTTTTACATCACATGAATTAGTGTCCAGCCAATTCCTCACTCTAAGTAACGAGAAATTGCTGAGAACACTGGCCATGGTAGTGTCTCCTGTACGTGAGCTAGGATGTCGGCTGGTCCGAGATATTTTATTCTATTTATTTAGAGATACAGCATGGAATGGGCTCTTCTGGCCCAATGAGACATGCCACCCAGCATCACATGAATTTAACACTAGCCTACAGGACACAGGACAATTTATAATGAATAGTTAGCCTATTAACCAGTCTTTGGACTGTGGGAGGAAACCTGAGTACCTGGAGGAAACTCACACATTCACAGGGAGAAAATACAAACTCCTTACAGAGGGCACCATCATTGAATTCCAAGCTCTGGAACATCGGAGTTATAAAAACATCACCCGAATCACTGTGCTACCATAGCATAATCTGGGATCTGGTTCTAGTTGCATTTCATTTTAACACTTCTTTACACTCCCATGCTCACTCACCTTTCTGTTTCTGAATTTTTCCATTGCTAAAGAGAGGCCAAATGCAAATTGGAAGAACAACATCTCATATTCCACTTGAATAGATTACAACCCAAAGTTATGAAAATTGAACCTTCAAATTTCAGGGAACTCACACTGCCAGTACACATGTGTGTGCACACACACACACACACACACACACACACACACACACACACACACGCATGCACAAGCACACACACACACACACACACACACACGCACGCACAAGCACACACGCACACCACATATGTGCACGCATACACACACATGCACACGCTGTTACGAATGTGCCACAACTCTGAGGGGCCGAAGGGTACAAAGTCGCCCCCTCCTTCTTGAGAATTGCAAGATCGCTATTAATTCGGGTCTGGGACCCAGGAAATGAGAGAGAATCCTCAAGGTTTTTGGAATGTGTCCTGGCCCCTCAGCAAGACAAAGCCACGGATAACGGCCATTGTCTCTTGGAGACGGAATTGTGTATTGAGTACTGTACTATTCATTGAAGCCCTCAGGGAATGACCAGAGTGGGCTGGTTGAGGGATTGCATCATCCCAACCTGATTGACATCTGAGACCCCGTGAGTAAGGATAAAAGAGGGTCTGGGGAACAACCCCTTTAGACGCACCAGGAGAAACGTGTGAGACCGGTGGGGGCTTGTGTGTGTCCATCCTTGCCCGGATGACAAGTCTTCCACGGAACGGCCTCACTAAAGGACGAATATGGATCAAGATCGGATAAAGGAAAGCTGGCAAGTTTCTAAAAATCTGTCTCTCTCTCCAACCAAAAAGTTGCAGCCTGAATGAACTGAGTGACTTTTATACTTCCATCGGACAATACATTATCCCCTAGACAACGATAGAGCTATTTCTTATTGATTATTATTATACCCGCGATTTAGATCTAGTATTGACGACGTATAGTATCTGTATGTTTGCATTGATATTATTTTTGTGTATTTTTACCAATAAATACTGTTAAAAATAGTACCATCAGACTTCAACGGACCTCTCTATCTTTGCTGGTAAGTGACCCAGTTACGGGGTTCGTAACAAAGCACACACGCGCGCGCACACACACACACACACTTGTCCAATTTGTTTTCTTCTGCCGTACCTTTGTTCATCACCCCATTCCCTTCGTCTGGCCAGCAAACCCTCCACAGATTGTCCCACCTGTCTATCCCATTATCCTGCTATAAACTGCCAATTGCTCCTTTTCCCTCTCAGTCATGACCTGAAGCATCAGCACACCTTTTTGTCTTAATTACTGCTTGACCTGTTCTGTTCTGTCCCATTTTTTTTGCAGCTGATTCCACCCTCTGCAGTGTCTTCTGTCTTTTGTCATCATCTTGGCTCTGGTACTGAAAACCTATCCTCCAGTACTAGATCTGTCTCTAGTCAAGCTGTTCTAGTACTGCTAAAACATCAGCATCCACCTAAAAGTTGGAGTAAGACCTTGCACACTGGTAGATGATTATGCAGGCCAAGTGTCCCATTCCCAGGACACTACTGCATGACTTCCTCAGGACTGTATCCTGGGTCCAGCTGTGTCATCAATGTCCTTCCTTCCATCAAAGTGGGGACGTTCCACTGATGGTTGCACGATGGTTATTCCATTCACAGTTCCTCAGCTCACGAAGCAGCCTGTGCCACATACAGGTGGACATTGGCAACCTTCAGGCTTGGGTTAATAAGTGGCAAATAACATTTATGTCTCAAAGGTGCCAGATAATGACCATCTCCGACAGGAAAGAATCAAACCACCTATCCTTGACATTCAATGCTCTCTTCTGCCCCCTCTCCAGTTTTACAATACCTTTCCTATAACAGGATCATCAAAACTATGCACAGTACTCCAAGTGTGGCCTCAGCAATCACTTATATAGATGTAAAACAGGGTCCCTACTCCTAACCTTGATGTCTTGACTGATGAACGCCAGTATGCTAAATGCCTTCTTCACCAACCTATCTATCTGTTTGGTCACCTTCAGTGAACTCTATAATTGCAACCCTTGGTCTCTCTATTCCAATACTTTCATGAATGCCCTGCCATTCAACATGGAAGTCCTACCCTGGTTTGACTGTCCAAAGTTTATCACCTCATACTTAACTAAGTTGAAATCCATCTCCTAATTGATCAAGATCTCTTTGCAATTCATTGTACCTCACTTCACTATCAACAACTCATCCTGATTTAGCTTCATTAGCAAAACTTGCTAATTGTGCTAATTGCATGCACATCCAAATCACTTCCATAAATAATGAGTAACAGAGGTCCCAACTCTGGCCCCTTGAACACCTCACTAGTCAGAGAATCAATCTTCAAGCATTACTATCTGCTTCCTATTAATGAGCCAATTCTAAATCCAATTTGTGAGCTCCCCCTGAATCCTATGCGATCTAATCTTCCAGATCAGCCTGCCATGTGGGACCTTGTAAAAGGCCTTACTGTAGTCCATATAGACAATATCATTCATCCTCTTAGTCACCTCTTTGAATTCAAAATGATTTATTTTTTCAAAATTAATTCCTTTAATATCAAAGTTCTCCAGAAATTCTTGTGTTTACATTTGATTTCTCTTCCCCAACAGATCAACTACAGTACTTCTGTTTCTTTACTTAAACATTTTAACTCAAATGCATTATGGAAAGATCCCTTTTCTCTTAACTACAATCTTTATTCCATGTACAAGTGCCAGATGGCATGACACTTGGATTTAGACAGATTCATCATTGCACTGACTATTATGAAATGGAGTACCATGACTACAACTGTACCACCTTTCAAATGTTTAATTCAACTACAGTCAGAGATCAAATTATTTATAATCAGGTAGTCTAAATGAAGAATTAACAGAATTGCAGATATCTAAATGGCACTTTTTAAAATAGAAGTTTATTAGCTGAATTAATATGTGATGAAGTCAATATAGAAAATCAGTTTGGGTTGGTGGGAACCGTACTAGGTGTTAATTACTGCTGAAGTAGAAGGCAATATTGAGTAGGGTGAACAAATAAAATGTATCTAATTTGTCTTCTTGTGCTTACAAAATCAATTAGGTTTTATGTCAATGTTTCTGTACTAAAAAGGAAAAATAGTTTGCTTAGGATGCCAGTAATGTATTTCAAACAAGACGGTCAGGCTGTGGATATGGCTGGTGGAATGTAGACTTGTGATGCTGTTATCTGCAAACTCTGTCAGGTAGTTGGTATTGTCCTGGGGAAAAGCCGTGATTGATTGGTGGAGCAGGCTCGATAGGCCGAATTCTGCTCCTATGACTGAAATCCAGTGGAGAACCCCAATCCTTTATTTGAACTAGATCAATATCTAATATGGGACCATTGATAACATTATTCCTTTTTCCATTCCTTCACTATTTGCCTTTCCCTCAGCCTCCTATCCCCTCTTCACCTCCCTCTACATTCCTCTCACATATCTTTCTCCCTCCCACTCCTCATTTTCTTCCCCCCCACCTTGTTCAAGTTCATAGGGAAGGTTTGCCTGGAATCAAAGCTGTCGCATTGTAGGGGGAAATCCTTTTGCAGTGAAGTAGCTCTCTGATGTTCACACTCGCAGGGTTGCTGCAAGTCAATTTTAATTTCTTTCTTAGAATGGTGCCGTGCCTAAAGTATTGTCACTGACTGCAAAATCTTGGTTGTTATGTTGTAAGCTGACCCTCAGTGTAATCCAATCCTGGACTCATTCTCCACATCTGTGAACTCATTCTGTACAATCACCAGTACTTGGGAAATTGGCAACACATACTGCTGTTGTATAAGGAAGCCAATTTCCCGTTGAATATACACTCAGTGGCCACTGTATTAGATACACCTGTACACCTGCTCATTAATGTAAATATTTAATCAGCCCCTCATGTGGCAGGAACCCAATGTATAAAAGCATACAAATATGGTCAAGAGATTCATTTATTGTTCAGACCAAACATTAGAAAGGGGAAGAGATGTGATCTAAGTGACTTTGACCATGATGGTTGCTAGTACCAGACGGGTGGTTTGGCAGTGTGTGGTACCCGTCTGCTTCAAGTAAGCTTCAATTATACCGGTGCCCAAGAAGATCATGGTAACCTGCCTCAATGACTATCATTGCACTTGCAACATCAGTAACAGGTGATGAAATGCTTTGAGAGGTTGGTGATGAAACTGTCTGAGGAGTGACTTATCACCCTCTCAAAACTAATCAATAAGCTTCACCCTGGACCTCAATACCTCCTTGTGCAACTGGACCCTCGGTTTCCTCATTTGCAGAGAGTTCAGGTTGGCTGCACACATCTCCTTCACAATCACCATCAGCACAGGTGTACCACAAGGCTGTGCGCTTAGTTCCCAGTTCTACTCATTTAATGCTTATGACTGTGAGGCTAAGCACAGCTCCAAAGCCATATTTAAGTCTGCTGACACCACCACTGTCTTGGCTGAATCAAAAGTGATGATGAATCAGCATAGAGCAGGGAGACTGAAAATCTGGCTGAATGATGCCACAATGACAACCTCTCACTCAATGCTAGCAAGATCAAGGAGATGATTATTGACTTCAGGAGGAGAAAACTGAGGGTCTATGAACGAGCCCTCGTCGGGGGATCAGAGGTGGAGAGGGTCAGCAACTTTAAATTCCTCGGCATTATCCCTTCAGAGGATACGTCCTGGCCTCAGCGCGTACGTGCCATTACAAAAAAGTAACGCCAGTGCCTCTACTTCCTTAGAAGTTTGCAAAGATTTGGCATGTCATCCAAAGCTTTGAGAAACTTCTATAAATGCACGGTGGGGTGTATACTGATTGATTGCATTACAGCCTAGTATGGAAACAGCAATGCTCTTGAAAGGAAAAGCTTACAAACAGTAGGGGATGCAGCCAATCCATCAGGGGTAAAGCCCTCCCTACCATTGAGCCATCTACAAGGAACACTGTTGCAGGAAAGCAGCATGCATCTTCAAGGAGCCCCCACCATATAGGCTATCCTCCTTTCCTCCTGCTGCCATCAGGAAGGAAGTACAACAGCCCCTGGTCCACACCACCAGATTCGGGAACAGTTAGTACCCCTCAATCATCAAGCTCCAAAGCAAAGGGAATAATCTCACTCAAAAAACACTGAGCTGGCTCCACAGCCTATGGATTCACTTTCAAGGACTCTACAACTCCTGTTATTGATATTTATTGCTTTTTTTTTCTCTTTTTGTATTTGCACAGTGTTTTGTCTTTTGCACATTGGTTGTTTGCTCATCCTGTGTGTGGTCTTTCATTGATTCTGTTGTGTTTCTTTGTATTTTCTGTGAATATCTGCAAGAAAATAAATCTCAGGATCATATATGGTGATACATATGTACTTTGATAATAAGTTTTGACTTTAAACATCCAGTATCTCAGAAAATACTGATCTTCTGGGTTTTTCACATACAACAGTCTCTAGAGTATATAGAGAATGATGTGAAAATCAAAAACATCCAATTCTGTGGACAACAATATCTTCTTAATTCAGAGGTCAGGGGACAATGTGCAGAATGGTTGAAGCTGACAGGAAGACGATAGTAACTCAAGAGGCTGTGCATTACAACAGTGTTCATCTCTGAATGCTCAACACGTCGAACCTTGAAGTGGATGGACTACGGCAGCAGAAGACCACGAACATAGACTCAGTAGCCACCATATTAGGCACTGGAAGTACCTAATAAAGTGGCAACTGAGTGTACTTCCAAGTCAGGACGGTGTGTGGCTCGGAAGTTAAGTTCCATCTTTTTGAAACTTGGTAACCATGGAAACAATCAACCACAATGAACTGTGAATATTGATGATACAATTAAGTAGCACCCACATAGCATTCTTCACCTACTCAATGTGATCCAACTGTTGATCTCCTAATAAATTGGCCACCGAGTGTGGGTATCACATCCAAAATAGGCAAACTTAGTCCCAAGGAAGTTTAGATATCACACAAGGACAATATTGGCATCTGCTCCTATGGATAAATGAAAGCAATGAGTAAATGAGAAATATAGCGGCAGAAATGATTAAATTCAATAGTGAAAAATATCCAAATATTTGAAAGATATATCAAAAATTTAGGATCACTATACGAGGGGTGATTGATAAGTTTGTGACCTAAGGTAGAAGGAGTCAATTTTAGAAATCCTAGCACATTTATTTTTCCTACATTTACACACTTAGTCCAGCGGTCGTGGAGCATACAAATCCCTTCTTTGTAGAAGCCAGTGTCTTGGACCTCCAAAAGTGGTCCACAGCATGGGGTGATTGATAAGTTCATGGCCTAAGGTAGGAGATGAGTTATTAACTTTAAAATTTCTGCATTTTCACTGAAAGAGTTGAACTGCATGTGCATGTAACGAGAGCTGTATAACTCATCTCCTTCTACCTTAGACCACGAACTTATCAATCACCCTTGCTGTGGACCACCTGGAGGTCCAAGGCGCTCTCATTACATGCACGTGCAGTTCAACTCTTTGAGTGATAATGCAGAAAGTTTGAAATAAATGACATCTCTTTCTACCCTGGGCCACGAACTTATCAATCACCCCTGCTGTGGACCACTTCTACAAAGAAGGGATCCGTATGCTCCACCACCACTGGGCTAAGTGCGTACATGTAGGAGGGGACTATGTTGAAAAATAATTGTGCTAGATTTTCTGAAATTGACTCCTTCTACCTTAGGCCATGAACTTATCAATCACCCCTCGTATCATCTTTGATTCCTCCCCGCCCCAACAGAGCGAATTATTATGCTTCCGTTCATACTACAGATCAACTTAATAAAGGTATCACGAGAACCTTCAGTTAAGCTTTGTCCCATTCATTTCTCCAGTTTTCATCCTCACTGATTTAATGTTTTGTCACCATATAGAACAGCTACATCCTAATTGACGTTGGAAGTTCTTAGCACTTGAAAAAGGATCTAGTACTTTCCCAGTATATATGACGAATAAACTCTTCTTGGGCTTACCTGCACCAGGCTGGAGACCTGAGAAGAGCTTATTCATGTCAGCACTTACCAATGGCACTAACTTCCATTAGCTACTGGTCGGTTTATTTACAACATTACAAAGGAAATGTTGATACCTGACAAGTTCTTCCACTTGTGGAAAATGCTTCTTAGAGTTTTTCATACTTCTATTAAATTACAAACATTTTCTTTTAAAATTAACCAATGATTTTCAAATATTTGAGATGTATTGATTCTATACATCTGCGTGTAAAGCAGACAGTCTTTTATCCTACAATACATCCTTTATTGGGTTTCGTTTTGATTTTGACTCCCATGACTGTAATTCCTCAGAGTTAAGGGTAATTACTGCACATTTGTGAAAAGTCTGGTTTTCATTCTAACAGATGTTGACGTCAACGTTTTCATGCTGCATTTCATGTTCCCGGGTGGCAACTATGGAACACTTGATTTCACAAGCAGTCATGTCACAAAGAAGGTGTGTCTATATTAACTGTTCCCACAACTGTCAAATGGATAAAGATGAAAAAAAATAAAGATAAACATATCAGTATAAACAAAATTACAGAGGGAAGACATACATGAGGTTTGTGAAACTTGGTAAAAGTTACTCAGTGAAAGGCACTAATACCAGATTCATGTTAAACTTGTGAAACATAATAGTTCTTATATAATGAACAAACCCGACAATGGGAAAAAGCAATGGCAAGTGACGTTTACTTGACTACAGTAACATTACCAATGTCAAACAAAAATCAACAACATGTAACTAAGTTAACGCCTAAGCTATTATGTATGATGTCCAGCTGTGTAATCTTACTGGGCATTTTTTA
Source organism: Hemitrygon akajei (assembly GCF_048418815.1). Lineage (NCBI taxonomy): Eukaryota > Metazoa > Chordata > Chondrichthyes > Myliobatiformes > Dasyatidae > Hemitrygon > Hemitrygon akajei. The sequence continues at coordinate 17,579,005 of NC_133144.1, forward strand.
AATTGCAGATCAAATCCTTCAGTTATCTTAATTTGTAGTAAAATTTTGTTTTTAACTTTTAAAAATAATTTTAAAAAGTAAATTAACTTTGCAGTGTGCTTCCCAAATCCTGTTAATTCATTCTCAGCAGGAAATAATTTAAAATGGATATAGCAAATGTTAGACACTGCATAAATGTCAATCTGTTTAAGAGATCATGTTTCAAATGACCATACTACAATGATTGAAGGCTGAAGATGCATTTCAATATTTGTGAAAAATAAAATTACAATTGTACAAAAGTTCCTGCGTCTGCCAATTATTCTTGGCCAATGAGACAATTATATATCTCAAATGCAACAATCTGGTGTCTCAACTGCATCCTGAACTCTTATATTAAGTTTTTAAGAATATGAATACATTACTAAGCATTGACATGATCTGAATCCGTACACCTGCCTTTTCCTCATCATAATGCCTTAGGTTCACAACATTTTATTGATCTCAGATTTTAGGGCATTAATTGACTTGGCATTTGCAGATGGGTTCCAAATTTTTGCCATCACCAAGTGTTTTCCAATTACTCTGTTGAATTTTTAGATTAGTTTTAGAAATAATCTTGCCTTGTAATTTAACCCTTATAGTTGAAGTCTCATTTCAGTAAACATGTGTTGTATCTCTTCAAGGGCAATGTATCTTTCTTAGTACCTGAATTCTTTGTGTGGACTACCAGGGCTCTTTAAAGCCAATACATAACTTCTGCCTCCTGTGCTCCAGTTCATTGAATCTAAAGATCAAAATTTCATTATCTTTTATGGATTCACATAGCAGGGTTCCAACCCAAAGCATCAACAATCCTTTTCCTCTCAAGGATGCTTCACAATTCACTGATTTCTTCCGGCAGATGATTTGTTGCACCCTTTTCAACTTTTTTCTGAATCTGTCCTGATTTGTTTCATATAGATTTTCACTGCTTCCAATGTTTCACGATATCATGATTCTACATTGGTCCAAGGCAGGTGATCTCATATTTTCTTACATTCAAATCCTTTTCCTAATCACTTAATCTATTAGTACATCTTTGCAATTTAATGCTTCCATTCACACTGCTTACAATCTACCTAACTTGATGGAACTGCCAAACTTAGAAAATGGTTTTCTAGCCCAGCATCTAAATGGTTCCTAAACACAGTGAATAGTTGCGGTTGCTAACACAGATCCTCACAGCGAACATGGGCTAATTCCTGCCAATCTGACCACCCGCCAATTATCCTTAATCTCTGTCTCCAATTGCTCAACAGTTCGCTAGCCATTTAATTCCACTAGTTTCAATTTTAACAATCTCTTCAGAGAGATTCCATCAAATGTTAGTCAATGTAAATAAAATCCATGAGCATTAAAAAGTGCACTTTATGTTATAATAAGACTCATTGTGTATGGATTATATTTCAAAGATCCAAAGCATCTTTGTTGATCAAGTGAAAATGTTCACTTTGTTCATTCAATCTATCATTAACTTTTGGCTCTAGTAGTTTTCTGACATATATATTAGGTTAACTGCTCTTTAATTCTTTATTTTCCCTCGCTTAAATTTTCCATCTCTCACCCTTTTAACTAATCAAGTGACACATGCAATTTTCCAGTCTAAATGTTCCCAAATTAAAATATATTTGAAGATAATTAGGGCATCTGCGAAGTTTTCAGCTACAGAACCCCACAGAATTCGTCAATCGTCAGTTCCATTATTTAACTTATTATTGTTATTTTGATTACGTTAATTTTGGGAAACTCCTTTGTTCAATTCGATGGTAGTATGTTATTTCTCTATTGACACGCAGTTACCATTCAAGATATCTACCACTTCCTTCTTTTCACTTGCAATATCATTGATCAGTATTTAATAGGGCCATTTGATATTTAACAGTATTTTGCCAACAGCAGTTAAAATCATTGGGCACATCCACAAGGAGTACTGTCAAGCGAAATCAGCATCCATCATCAAGAACCCCCACCACTCAGGCCATACTTTCTTCTTGCTGCTGCCACCAGGAAGGAGCTATAGGAGCCTCAGGTCTCTCACTGCCAGGTTCAGTAATGTTATCATCCTACACCATCAGGCTCCTGGACCAACATCAATAACTTCATGACCTCAAATCTGAATGGATTCCACAACCTATGGACTCACTTTCAAGGGCTCTAAAACCCATCTACTCAGGGTTATCAATTTACTTATTTTTTGATTTGTACAGTGTGTTTTTTGCATATTGGTTGTTTGTCAGTCTTTGTGTTTAATTTTTAAAAGATTTGTGTGTATTTCTCCATTCTACTGTACATGGATGCAAGAAGACAAATTTCAAGGTGCTATGTATATGTACATTGATACTAAATTAATGGAACTTAGAAATCTTCCATTAATTTTGATTCTTTGCTGCAAGTTTCACTTTATATTTCTTATTGTAGATGTGATCATTCATTTAGCCACTGTTTTATATCATATTTCCTATTTCTCCCGCTAGATGTTACCACTGATTTATGCATTTCCCCTGTTTTTCCATGCCTGTTATGTCATCCAAACCACTTTCTCAAGGCGTGTGAGGATGTAGAGATCCTTACCTTTAAGGTCACAAACTTTTCACATCACTTATCTGAATATCACACACTGTAATTCTGCTTATTAATATACAGTATCCATACAGTTTACCTGTCTCATCCGCGCCTAAGTTCAACATCTCTGCAGCTGTTTCATATTTTTTCCCTTTGAAAACTTTCTGAGTTCTGTCATATGATGATAGTTTTTAGATAAATGTTCAAATATTGTTAGGCTGTAATATAAATGTGACTCATAGCTGAGTTCATAATTACTTGGAAAACCTGGCAATTCTGTGCTAAAGGGCCAACATTTACCCCTGGAAGGGTGAATAGATTTAGGGCTGTCTGAGTTCCGCCAGGTATTTCCTAGCTGTTGGATTGTACATGGTGCCCACTAGCAGAGCGTGTGCTAGACCTGACACAGGAACAAAAGGTTTATTCATCTGGATGTTGAAGCTGTCTAAGGGACATGTAAAAATAAAGGCAATTTACATATTTTGCCTTAATTAAATTTTCTTTAATGCTTTTAATTATGCACACACCATAATTGATTTGATGATTTTACTTCTAAACTTTTAAAATTAATTTTATATTTTAATTGGTTTTTTTTTAAGAGTTTGAGTTAGGATATTCAAAATCATTCAAAGCCTTAACAGCTTTGGCCGCCTACAAACCCTAGGGGTATGGCACAGGCACCCTGGCCCATCTCACTATATAAAATCATTTAACAGGAAGCTTTCATGGGCAGCTATAAGTAACCAGAAGTTGGAACTCTGCAGCAAAAATAGGTGAGTCATTGCAGGCAATATGTTGCTTTTCAATCCAAAATTAAAAGCTTGTCCTATCCCAGGACATGCTCCATTTTTTTATTACGACCATTAGGAAGGAGGTACAGGAACCTGAAGACCTACACTCAACTCCGTCATCAGAGTTCTGAACAGTCTACAAACCCATGAACACTACCTTACTATTCCTCTTTTGGACTAGTTACAAATATTCATAGTAACTTATAGCAAGTTTACGTCTTGCACTGTCCTACTGCCACTAAACGACAGATTTCATGACATTTGTCAGTGACAAGAAACCTGATTTTGGTTCATTTGTATAAACTGCCTGAATACTAGATTCGTTTGTATTTCGTAAATCTGCATGTTTAGTTGCCTCTGCTTATTTGCCTCTCAAAAGAGGCAAGGTAGAGAATTAAATACCCCTGGACACAGAATGTTCAAGAAGGACAGGGAAGGAATGAAAGTTGAAGTGCTGAAGGGGGAGATGTAGCAGAGAAGTCAAGGGCAGAAGATGTTTAAATGGAGCTGAAAATAGCAGTGGTGGTATTATATGGCTAAGAGGTGTATTCTATTGTTCCCCACTAAATAAGAGTAAATATGTGAATTAGAATTGTAAAAGCATTAAGGACAAAGAGCATTTTGAAGATTTTCTAAAATCCGTCCAGGATAATTTTCTACAGCAGCATATTAGAGATCTAATGGGAAAGAAGACGTTTCTTTACCTCGACTCAATCCTGCTTCCTCTGGCCCAGCCTTGTCCCATACCTAAATCCGTAACAATTCTGATGCTCTCAACCACTTCAACAATCTCCAGTCCCCTGGTACCACCCAGCTCATCTTCACCTTTACAACCTCATCCTACATCTAGAATCTTCCATCATTTTGCCACCAATTTCTACCCCGCACCCACATTTACATGCTTCAGAATCTAGATGACTCTACCTCCGGATGCACCTGGATCATTGGCTTCCTTATCGGGAGGCCACAGTCAGTGTTACCTGGTAAAAACCTCTCCCCCTCACTGACAATCAACAAAGTGGAACCTCAAGGGTGCACGCTTAGCCCAATGCTCCCCTCTCTCTTCATTCATCACAGTGGCTAAGTGCAGCTCAAAGACCATCTCTAGATCTGCCGCTAACACCACTATTATTGGTAAGATCTCAGATGGTGATGAGGAGGCCTACAGGAGTGAGAAGATCAGCTCAATGAGTGGTGCTGTGACGATAAATCCACACCCAAGGAACTGATTCAGGAAGGGAAGGGAATCCAGAAGCAGCTTCTTCCCCTCCACCATCTGATTTCTAAACCGCCCATGATCTTATGAACACTTTATCATTGCACCTTTGCTTGTATTATTTATTTATTTTTATAACTTAATAGTCACTTTATGTCTTTGCATTGTACTACAAGACAACATATTTCACACCAGCAACGTCAGTGATAATAAATCAGATTCTGATTAAATTCGGACACAGCTGTTCCTTTCCGGATCCCTCTGTCTCTGCCTCAGGAAATAGTCTAGCCACTAACATCTATAACAAGCCCACAGACTCCCACAGTGACCTTGACGAAGCATCCTCCCAGCTTGCCTCTTGTAAGGACACAATTCCTTCCTAGTTTAATTCATCTTTTTCATATTTGTTCCAGTGATGAGGCTTACTGTTATATCATCCTTTTTCCTGAAACGTAGCTTCCCCCTCACCTTACTGGACGGAGCTTTCAGCTGCATTTCTTCCATTTCCTGAACATCTGCCCTCACCCCCTGTACCACCTGAGCCAAACAAGGAGCTCCCATGTACTCACTTTTCTCCCCACCAGCTTTCATTCAACCTATGTGACACCACCACCACATACTCCCCTCACCTCCTTGTTCTGCATTTCACAGGGACTGCTCACTTTGCAACTACCTCGGCTGCTTTCCACAAAATTTTCCACTCCCGCCATCTGGAGACACAAACAATCATACAAAGTCAAAGATATCCTCCAGCATTTTGCGTGTGTTTCAAAGATTCAAAGTACGTTTATTATCAAAGTACGTACGTAGAATACAACTTTGAGGTTCATCTCAGAACATAGAACATAGAATAGTACAGCACACAGAACATAGAAAAGTACATCTTCCTGCAGGAAGCTGCAAAGAAACATCATAGAACCCATTCAGGTAAACATTAAACACCCACTATGTGAAAAAAGAACAAATTATACAAACAGCAAACAGTGAGCGAATATCAAGCACTGAGCCAAGAGCCCTGTATTCAGTGTAGTTCAGTTCAGCACTGTATTGCTAGCCCACTGCAGGCTGTAGGGAAAGGTGAAGCAGTGATTCACTTGGACTTCTTCCAAACTAGTCTCCTGCATATTCACAGCGTCAAACATTGGAGAAACCAACTGCATTGGGACATTTCCTTGCTAACAATCAGTAATCATGCTCCTTATTTACTGATTGGTCTTAACCAATCTCAGCATGGTCTTTGGTCTTACAACTCATTTCTATCACAAGCTCTGCTTTACAAATGGACATTCTGATAATTCCCTCAGTTCTGCGGAAGGATGCCCGAATGAAATACTGAAGTGTTTCTCTTTCCATACGCCTGCTTTGACTTTCAACATTTTCTGCTCTTGTTTCAGATTGTACCAGTCACAATTTTATCTGTTTTCTGTTATTAAGGCTTTGCTATATCTGGCTCTGGGGAATGAAGTGGATAGTTGTACCAAGTATTGGTACAGGAACATAGAGGAGATAGCAATCATGATACAATAAGATTTAAATAAGCTGTACATAAAACAGCAACCAATGGCTGAAAATAATTATTTGGAGGGGAGTCTGTTTCAAGTGCACCTGTTTCAGGTAAACTGGAACATGAGTTGTATGTCAAAACTGTAAAAGAAGATTAGACTGCCTTTAAAGAAAAGTAGTCCTGGTATGGTCGAGACATATTCCTATGAGGGATGATGCACCATCAATAACTCTCGGAGATGGGAGGCAAACGATAGGCTTTTATTAGCAGCAAGAGACCACCACACAACATCCTGGAGACTGAGGGAGGAGCAGTGCCTCCAATCGCCTTTATACCGGGGTCTGTGGGAGGAGCCACAGGAGCAGTCAGCGGGGGGTCTGTGGGAGGAGCCACAGGAGCAGTCAGCAGGGGGTCTGTGGGAGGGGCCACAGGAGCAGTCAGCAGGGGTCTGTGGGAGGAGCCATAGGAGCAGTCAGCAGGGGTCTGTGGGAGGGGCCACAGGAGCAGTCAGCAGGGGTCTGTGGGAGGAGCCACAGGAGCAGTCAGCGGGGTCTGTGGGAGGAGCCACAGGAGCAGTCAGCAGGGGTCTGTGGGAGGAGCCACAGGAGCAGTCAGCGGGGTCTGTGGGAGGAGCCACAGGAGCAGTCAGCAGGGGGTCTGTGGGAGGAGCCACAGGAGCAGTCAGCAGGGGTCTGTGGGAGGAGCCACAGGAGCAGTCAGCAGGGGGTCTGTGGGAGGAGTCACAGGAGCAGTCAGCAGGGGTCTGTGGGAGGAGCCACAGGAGCAGTCAGCAAAGGGGCGTGTCCAGACAGGTATATGTAGTTCACCACAAGGGATAATGTAAGGACAAACAAATTCAGAGCTCCCCAGTGACAAGGAAGAGAAAGCAGAAAATAAAGCAATAAAAAGGGCAGGATAGCGTAAGTGTCAGGTTCAAAAAAGTTCCTAAGTAAATTTGTTATCAAAGTACATGTAGAATGGTGAGATTAATTTTCTTATGGATATTCACAGTACATAGAAAAAAACACAATAGAATCAATGAAAGACTGCACACAACAAGATGAGCAAACAATGTGCAAAAGACAACAAACTTTGCAAATACTAAAAGAAAAATAATAATAAATAAGCAATATCACGAACATGAGATGAATAGTCTGTGAAAGTGAATCCATAGATTGTTTTCATTTCATTGTTAGGATGAGTGAAAGTACACAAAGATATCCCCTCTGGTTCAAGAGGCTGATGGTTGAGGGGTAATAACTGTTCCTGAACCTGGTGGTGTAGGTCCTGAGGCTCCTATACCTCCTTCCTGATGGAAACAGGGAGAAGAGAGCATGGCCAGGATGGTTGGGGTCCTTGATGATGGATGCTGCTTTCCTGCTACAACACACCATGTAGATGTGCTCAAAGGTGGGGAGAGCTTTGCCTGTGACGGACTGGTCTGCATCCATTACTTTTTGTAGGCTTTCCCATTCAAGGGCATGGTGTTAACGTACCAGGTCGTCATGCAACCAATCAATATACTCTTCACAACACATCTATAGACGTCTGTCAAAGTTTTAGATGACGTGCCAAACCTAAGCAAACCGAAGAAAGTAGGCACTGCCATGCTATTTTGTAATGGCGCTTACGTGCTGGATGCAGGGCAGATCCTCAAGATGATAACCACCTTTCCACCTCTGATCCCCCAACGAGTAACGGCTCATCGACCTCTTGTTTCCACCTCCTGAAATCAATAATTAGCTCCTCGATTTTGCTGACATTGAGTGTGAGGTTGTGTTTGTGGCACCGCTCAGTCAGACAACGACGTTGGCGTCATCAGCAAACCTAAACATGGCATTGGAGCTGTGCGTAGCCTGATGGTCGTAAGCATAGAGCAAGTAGAGCAGGAGGCTGAGCACACAGTCTTGTGGTGAATCTGTGCTGATGGTGATTGTCAAGGTGATGTTGTTGCTAGTGTGAAGTGACTGGGAAGTGCGGAAATCGAGGACCCAGTGCTGAAGGCGTGGTTACAATACATGAGTATTTTGCACCTGTCTTCATAAAGAAGAGAATGCTTCCAATGTGACACCAAAGGAGATAACTGAGACACTGAATACATTGCAAATTGAGGGTATGGGGGTATTAGGAAAGTTATTATTATCAACATGTGCCGTGTCATATGACATGACCGATCATGGTCCCAATACAATGATTGTTCTTGGCAAATTTTTCCACAGAAGTGGTTTGCCATTGCCTTGTTCTGGGCGGTCTCTTTACAAAGTGGATGACCCCAGCCATTATCAATACCCTTCAGAGATTGTCTGCCTGGCATCAGTGGTCGCATAACCAGGACTTGTGATATGCACTGGCCGTTCATACGACCATCCACCACCTGCTCCCATGGCTTCATGTGACCCTGCTTTTGGGGGGGGGAGGATGGGCGGCAGGTTAGCGGAGGGAAGAAGTACCTTTCACCTCCTTTGGTAGAAACGTATCTCCACCTTGCCGTCCAAGGAAAGTTAGCCAAGCTTAGAAAGGAAGGTCCAGCAGGATCTAGTAAATGAGTCACAGTACTGTAAGAGAAGTACGCATGGGACGAGATCATGGAATCACTGAGCAGAATCTTAGACTCACAGAGGCATAGTGTAATATGCATATCTGGCCCATTGGCCACACTGGTCCATGCTGAACACAGCATCCTCCGATAGTCACAGATGCCTACATCGAGCCCATAATCCTCCAAGCACCTCTCCTTAATGTACCGATCCAAATACCTCTTATATGTTGCAATTGTTCCTGCTTCAACTCCTTCCTTGAACAACTCATTCCTGGTACTCACTACCCTATTTTGTAGAGAGGTTACATATCAGATCTCTTTTAGATCTCTCCCCTCAAGAGATAAAGAGAGTTGTTTTAGAGGACGTTCATATTACCAAGGAGAGGTATTGCAGTCTTACAGCACATTGAGGCCTTCTTTTGGTCAGGGTTGACCAAGGATGTTGTGACCCAGTTGTCTATGTGATACGCAAGCCAGGGCAGCACAATATGGAGGGCAAGCTGTTGCCCATGTGGCAGGCTCCCACACGCACACACAGCTGATGAATCCAAAGGAATGGCAGGGACTGATATAATTTAGCGTCAGTGGCATCACAGGAGTTGCCAGACTGTGGTAGATTCAACATAGGACTGCCTTAGGGACCCCAGTTCTGGATTTTTCCTCGAGGTTTACTCCTGAAGCCTTCCCCATGAGTGGGTGTAGCTGCAAGGCCGCGGAGGTTTGAGAAGAGTTTCCCTTCTCCTAGATGAGCTGCCAATTGCTGCCAACAAGCCCCGTCTGTCCAAAGCGAATCATTTTAAGACCATAAGACATAGAAGCAGAATTAAGGCACCAGTAGACACCTTTGCCCCATCTCTTGTTGGAAGAAATAGTTCCGGCTGGAACGCCATTGGGAGTTTATCCCCACTACCGCTCCCGACTATAACAAACTTAAGGAGCTATAGCATATTAAGGTGGAAAAATCCCTGGGCCCTGACCAAGTGCATCCCTGGTCTGGGGCTTTGGTCAGAAATTACAGCTGCTCTTGTGGAAATATTTGCTTCATTGTTAGCCACTGGTGAAGTTCCCAAAAACTGGAAGCTAGCTAATGTTGTTCTGTTATTTCAATAGGGTAGCAAGAACAAGCCAGGTCAGTCAGCCTAACATTAGTAGTGGCAAGTTGCTGAAGGGAATTCTGAAGGACAGGATCTTCCAGAATTTGGATAGATAGAGTCTGATTAGGAGGAGCCAGTCAAGCTGTTCTTGAGGAAACCTTCAGAGTTTTTTTTAATAGATAACTCAAAGGTAGGGCACTGGATTTTGTCTATTTGGATTTCAGCAAGGCTTTTGACAAGATTCCCCATGGTAGGCTGGTCTAGAAGATTAGATCCCATGGAATCCAAGGAAAACTATTTCGGTTAATTTAAAATCGACTCCGAGGTAGAAAGGGGAGGTAGTGGTTAAAGATCGTTTCTCTTGTTCGAGACTGGTAACTAATGGTGTGCTACAGGAGACGATGTTGGGACCATTGTTATACATTATTATATGAACGATTTGGATGCAAATGCACAAACACGAGGAAATCTGCAGATGCTGGAAATTTAGGCAACACGCACAAAATGCTGGTGGAACGCAGCAGGCCAGGCAGCATCTATAGGAAGAAGTACAGTCAACGTTAGATTACAAGGGGAGCTTGATCAGTTGGGGAGTTGGCCCGAATGGTGGCAAGTGGATTTCAATACAGATCTGTGTGGATGATTCATTTTGGAAAGTCAAACCAATGTAGGACTTGTACTTTGAATGGTAGGGCACTAGGGAGTGTAACGGAACAGAGGGACCTAGAAGAACAAGTGCATAGTTTGTTGAAACTAGCATCACTAAGTTCAAGTGTATTTGTCATTCAGCCTTATATGAATACCCATAAATACAGCCAGATGAAACCGTGTTAGCCTGGGGCCAAGTTTCAAAACGCAGTGCCAACAGCCATACACAGCAAAAGGCACATATGGCACATGTAAGGTAACTGAGTATGAAAGTTGGGACATTAAGTTGCCGTTGTCTGAGTCATTGGTGAGTCTGCACTTGGATACTCTGTACAGTTTTAGTCACCCTTTTATGAGAAAGATGCGGTTAAGCTGGAAAGATTTACAAGGATGCTGCCAAGACACAAGGGTCTGAGTAATAGGGAGAGACTGGCCAGGCTGGGTCTATATTTCTTGGAACACAGGAAAATGAGGGGTGACTTTATAGAAATGACTAAATTATGACAGGCATATACAAGATGAGTCTTTTCACCAGGGTAGCAAGCACATATAAGATATCAGTAAAATACAGTCACACAAAATATATAGTCCAAGGGGCATAGATTTAGGGTGAGAGGGAGAAGATTTAAAAGACACCCGGGGGGGGGGGGGAATCTTTTTCATACAGAGGGTAGTGAGTATATGGAATCAGCTGCCAGAAGAAGTGGTTGAGGCAGATACAGTCGCATTTAAGAACCTAGATAGATTCATGTGAGGCGCAGCTTAGGATACGGGCTAAATGCAGCAAATAGTGACAAGCTGGGTTGATGACGTGGCTTGCATGGACTGGTCGGGCTGAAGGGCCTATATCAATGCTATATTGCCCTATGCACTTATCTTGTATTTGTGCCTCTGATTTTGGACTCCCCCATTGTGGGGAAAAGACTATGACTGTCCAACTGACCCATACCCATCATGAATTTATAAGCCTATGAATTCAGCCCTCATTTTCCTGCACTTCAAGGAATAAAGATACAGTGTGGTCAACTTTTTCCCATAACTCAGGTCCTCTAGTCCAGGAAGCATCCTTGTAAATCTCTTCTGCATCTTCTCCAGCTTGACAATTTCTTTCCTACAACAGGGAAACCAAAACTGAACACAGTACTCCACTGAGGCTTCACTAAGGCCTTATCCAACTGCAACATAATATCCCTACTTCTAAGATCAGTGTCCTGACAGATGAAGGCCAGCATGCTAAATGCCTTCTTCACTATTATCTCTCCTTGTGTGGCTGCTTTCAGAGAACTATGCACCTGTCAGATCATTGGGTGTATTTAAGGCGGTGTTTAATAAGTTGTTGATCATTTAGGGTGTGAAGGGTTACTGGAAGGGAGCAGGATAATGGAGTTGAGAGGGAAATGGATCAGCCATGATGAAATGGTGGAACAGACTCGATGGGTCGAACGGCCCAGTTCTGCTTCTATGTCTTATGGTCTGTACTCCCAGATCTCTCTGTTCAGCAAGAATGTTGCTTTTCTTCAAGGAGGCTTTGAGTTCACCCTTGACTCTTTTCGTCTGTTCGTCTTCCTGCTCAGCATTGGCAATTGAGTATAGTGAGAACCCTCATGTTGGGAAATGACAATGAGGTTAGTTCACTTGTCCTTCTAGTCAACATGGAAAATTGTGCAGAGACAATTGCATTGTTTAGCTGGGTGATGACAAACCAACGATTCTCACTGCTGCAGAATATTTGGCTACCAAGTACACAGACGGCATTGTAGACATCTGAAGAACTCATACTGATATTCGTTAGTCTGTGAATGCCAATAGTAGCAGGCCGGCCCATCGTTGCATTGATGACCACCTTCTCTAGATAGATTTAAACTGCTTGGCAGATGTCTAGCTTCATGCTGGGATGAGTTGGATTGGGGTGATCTATAAGGCTTTTGCTGTGGAAGGTCATTCTCAGTCTGTGTGGACTTAGAGTATCTCTGACTAAACAGTGATTTTATTTTGCTCATAAACAAGAGAAAATCTGCCGTTGCTGGAAATCCAAACAAAACACACAGTATGCTGGAGGAAGTCAGCAGGCCAGGCAGTATCTATGGAAAAGAGTGAACAGTCAACGTCTCAGGTCAAAAGAGGTCAATAGTTTACTCTTTTCCATAGATGCTGCCTGACCTGCTGAGTGTGTGTGATATGCAGCTTGACCTTCTCAGTATGCAGACCCTCAGGGTCTGAGTCCCCTCCTTTACTCCCTGTACACCCATGACTGTATCGCCACCCACAGCTCCAATCTGCTAATTAAATTTGCCGATGCCACTACATTTATTGGCCTAATCTCAAACAATAACAAGGTGGCCTACAGGGAGGAAGTCATCTCTCTGACACAGTGGTGTCAAGAAAACAACCTCTCCCTCAATGTCGCAAAAACAAAGGAGCTGGTTGTAGACTACAGGGGGAATGGAGACAGGCTAACTCCTATTGACATCAATGGATCTGAGGTTCAGAAGATAAACAACTTCAAGTTCCTCGGCATCCACATCACCGAGGACCTCACGTGGTCTGTACACACAAGCTGTGTGGTGTTAAAGGCACAACAGCGTCTCTTTCACCTTAGACGGTTGAGAAAATTTGGTATGGACCCCCAAATCCTAAAAACTTTCTACAGGGGCACAATTGAGAGCATCCTGACTGGCTGCATCACTGCCTGGTATGGGAACTGCACCTCCCTTAATTTGCAGGACTCTGCTGAGAGTGGTGTGGACAGCCCAGCACATCTGTAGTTCTGAACTTCCCATGATTCAGGACATTTACAAGGACAAGTGTGTAAAAAGGGCCTGAAGGATCATCAGGGACCCGAGCCATCCCAACCACAATCTATTCCAGCTGCTAACATCTGGGAAGCAGTACCGCAGCATAAAAGCCAGGACCAACAGGCTCTGGGACATCTTCTTCCACCAAGCCGTCAGACTGATGAACTCACACTGATTTGAGCGTACTCTATATTACATTGACTGTTCTATTATAAATTACTATGATTGCACATTGCACATTTAGATGGACACATAACGTAAAGATTTTTACTCCTCATGTATGTGAAGGATGTAAGAAATAAAGTCAATCCAATACTATTCCTCCATGGACCCAATATGCATTGTACTAAATCTAGTTGTTTGCCCATGGTTCCTCATCTGTTTGCTGAGGTTAATTCACACTATAAACCCATAAAGTAGGGTCTCAGTGATCACTAGACTGCACAATCAACGCCCATTTTATCAGGTACACCTGTTCAATGATGCAATAACTAACCAGCCAATCATGTGGCAACAACTCAATGTATAAAAATATGCAGAGATGTTCAGACCAAAAAGGGGAAGAAATATAATCTAACTGACATTGACCATGGAATGCTTGTTGGTGCCAGACAAGGTGGTGTGAGCATCTCAGAATCTGCTGATCTCCTGGGATTTTCACAAAGAGAACGGTGTGAACAACAAAAGACACCCCGTGAGTGGCAGTGTTGTGTGTGACACCATGTTAATGAGAGAAGTCAGAGGAGAATGGCCAGACTGGTTCAATCAAGCTGACAGAAAGGCAACAGTAACTCAAATAACCATGTGTTACAATAGTGGTGATCATCTCTGAATACACCACACATTGAACCTTGAAGTGGATGGGCTACAGCAAGCAGAAGACCACAAACATACACTCAGAACACCTCTCACAGGCTTCAGCATATGCAAAGATGTTGTTACGGGTGGGGGGAGGACAGTTTGTGCTTCACTGTTGTCAAATTTTTGAGATATTTTATGTGTTGAAAGTCTCTGAAACAATTAAAATTATAAACAAATGCAAAATATATAAAAGTTGAAAAAGAATTGCTATATATATATACACATGTACAATAGAAATAATCTACAGATCTGAAATCCATGGTGTCTTCAACTCTCTGACCAATGTCTCAGTTCAATGACATCATAGTGTTATGCTGAAGAACATCATTAAGACTGGGCCCCATTGCTGGACTTCACACGGTGTTCAACAGATTCAGTTTTGATGTTGCCACTGAGTGAGTTTCAAACTTTTATTAAAATTGAACAATTGTAAAATAAGATGATTAAAACTGCTAATTATTAAAACACTGAATAGCAATTAAAACATTAAACTAAAGTAAAATAATTAAAATATAATTTAATGCACTGCTGCATCTGAATTTGAAGGCCACGAGTTTGCATTGCAGGAGCGAAAACTTTATCAGAGGAGCCCCAGGTTTGCTTGTTCTTTCAGAGTTATCAAATCAATGACAGGAATGAGTCCCTGCTTATTTCAGAAACTTCATTGTGATAGTACAGATTTATAAATTCATGTGGTATTCCGAATCAGAGTCATAATCAAGTTTAATATTACTGGACTATGTCATGGTGTTTCTGTGACAGCAGTACATTGTTATACATGATACTTAAAAACTGTGAATTACAATATGTATATATAAATAGTTAAATAAATTGTGCAAAAAAAAAGTAAGGTAGTGTTCATGGGTTCAATGTCCATTCAGAAATCGGATGGCAGAGGAGAAGACGCTGTTCCTGAATCGTTGAGTGTGTGCCTTTAGGCTTCTGTACCTCCTTCCTGACGGTAGCAATGAGAAGAGGGCTTACCCTTGGTAATCCAGGTGCTTAATGATGGATGCTGACTTTTAGAGGCATTGTTCCTTGAAGATGTCCTGGATGCTATGGAGGCTAGCACCCATGAAGGAGCTGACTGAGTTCACAACTTTCTGCATTCTTTTGATCCTGGCAGTGTGACCCCCCCCCCCCCCCCCCCATACCAGATGGTGATGTAGCCAGTTAAAATGCTCTCAGTAGTACATCTGTAGAAATTGGTGAGTGCCTTTGGAGACATACCAAATCTCCTCAAACTCCCAATGAAATATAGCCACTGATATACATTCTTTACATCTGCATCGCTATGTTGGACCCAGGATAGATCCTCAGAGCTATTGACACCCAGGAACTTGAAGCTGTTCACTTTTTCCAGTTCTGATCCCTCTGTGGGGACTGGTGTGTGTTCCCTCGTCTTACCCTTTCAGAAGACCACCAACAGTCCTTTGGTCTTACTTCCATTGTACATCATAGAGTAATATGTCTTCTAATTTAATCTTACTTGTTTACAAATCATTCAAGTATTCAGTAATCACTTTTGGCAACTTTTTAAATTTAAAAAGCAGCTCTGGTTTCACAAGCCAAAAAAAAATCTGTGATAATCATCAACCAATCTGTTTCTTGTTGATGTCATTCTTCAATTTCAATATTTTCCCCAAACATAACATTGTTTTTGTCAGTTGGGTCGATCTAAATCTCAAGAGTTTGATTTGATTTTGATTCTGACCACTGCTCCATTGTGATTATTTTTCACAGAACCACTTCTCATGCCTCTCTTAAGTAATACAACCAGCTGTCATACGGTTTCCTGCAGGAGACAGAGAATAGCAAATGATTTTAAAGTTTGAAGATACTATTATGCAAAGAGGTCACACTATCTTGCTCTATCCCACTTTTTAATGATTGCAATTGAGAAGATACTTGGGACGTTACAGCCTCAGAATTCCTTCAATTAATTCAAGGGCTTGGGGCAGGAATAGGATACAGTATCTTGCAAAAGTCTGGAAAAATCCTATGTATGTATTAATATCTTCAGAGGCCTTGAGTGTGAAGAATCATCACTCCAGAAGGTCAAGCAGTTCAGATGTTAGTATTTGCAGATTTCTACATCCATTAGGAAAGGGGTCTCAGTAAACCTGAAGAATTATTAACTACACAGGTCAATTCAAACATAATTTCCTAAATTACAGATATCACTCACCTTCACTTTTGATTAATAGAAAAGTTGCATTCATACAATTCCTCAAAAAAATTTGCAACGTATGTTTAACTGAAGAGGTGTAGAGAGTCTAGGCAACTGCCAATTTTATTCTGGTAGCTGGAAGTTAGAGCTTCCACAGAATTGTATCCCTGCTGTACTCTGATTTGATGCAGAACTGTAGGAATAATAAGATTCTTCTCAGCAACTTGGATATTGTCCATAGCAGAAAACCTGCAACTCTTTTTCAGAGTACCTGAACATCTGTGACTCACTCTGCCAGAGTCCTTACAGGTGCTCAAAATTGCTATAGCCCTGAATATTCCAGCCTTTGCCAAATGCTTCAGGGTGTAGCTTTCTGTTTGCATTCAAGTGCTGGAGCGGTGCAATAATCTAATAAAAATTTTCACTGCATCTGCATCTCCAAATTCTCGTCTCTGAGGAAACTGTTACAGGAGCACTAGGATGCAAGAGAGAATCTAAGAAATTGCACGAAGGTGATTCTTGATTGCTAGCTGTGTTTTCCTCTTTTTCTGTGCATTGGGTATTGGTCTTTATTATTTGTTAACTGGTTTCTTTTTGGTTTCTTGCTTCTTGGCTGTCTGTACGTATTTGCTGCACAAATCACTCTCTCACCTAGAGGGGGTCAGTTGTGCTGTGAGGATTACATTCCTTGACTTCTCTAGTGCCTTTAACACCATCCAGCCCAAGATCTTAAGGCACAAACTAACGGAGATGGGAGTAGACTCTCACATGGTGGATTGGATAGTGGACTACTTGACAGATAGACCTCAGTATGTGCGGTTGGGAGACTGTAGGTCTGACACGGTGGTCAGCAGCACAGGAGCGCCGCAGGGAACCGTACTCTCTCCGGTCCTGTTCACCCTGTACACATCAGACTTCCAATATAACTCGGAGTCCTGCCATGTGCAGAAGTTCGCTGATGACACGGCCATAGTGGGGTGTGTCAGGAATGGACAGGAGGAGGAGTATAGGAAACTGATACAGGACTTTGTGATATGGTGCAACTCAAACTACCTGCGTCTCAATATCATCAAGACCAAGGAGATGGTGGTGGACTTTAGGAGATCTAGGCCTCATATGGAGCCAGTGATCATTAATGGAGAATGTGTGGAGCAGGTTAAGACCTACAAGTATCTGGGAGTACAGTTAGACGAGAAGCTAGACTGGACTGCCAACACAGATGCCTTGTGCAGGAAGGCACAGAGTCGACTGTACTTCCTAAGAAGGTTGGCGTCATTCAATGTCTGTAGTGAGATGCTGAAGATGTTCTATAGGTCAGTTGTGGAGAGCGCCCTCTTCTTTGTGGTGGCGTGTTGGGGAGGAAGCATTAAGAAGAGGGACGCCTCACGTCTTAATAAGCTGGTAAGGAAGGCGGGCTCTGTCGTGGGCAAAGTACTGGAGAGTTTAACATTGGTAGCTGAGCGAAGGGCGCTGAGTAGGCTACAGTCAATTATGGATAACTCTGAACATCCTCTACATAGCACCATCCAGAGACAGAGAAGCAGTTTCAGCGACAGGTTACTATCGATACAATGCTCCTCAGACAGGATGAAGAGGTCAATACTCCCCAATGCCATTAGGCTTTACAATTCTACCGCCAGGATTTAAGAACTTTTTAAAAGCTATTATTAATGCTTTTTGAGATAGTGATTTAGATGCATATCATATTTTTTACTGAGTTAAGTATTGTATGTAATTAGTTTTGCTACAACAAGTGTATGGGACATTGGAAAAAAAGTTGAATTTCCCCATGGGGATGAATAAAGTATCTATCTATCTATCTATCTATCTATCTATCTAAGCAGGCAAAATCTCAAGGTTGTTTAATTTATACATTCTTTGATAATATATGTACCTGAATCTAGAATCTTGAATTAAATATTATAGGAAAATTTTAGATAACTGTTGATATTTCTTTGATATGTTAATTGATGCAATTAATAGGTGGTGTGAAGTGGGCGAAACACCTCTAAGAATTTCATGAAAGAACACAATTTCTTAGTGATAAGAAAAGTAGTGAAAAGGATATGGGAAATTCAGGTGTATTAGGGATATGTGAAAAGGTTGATGTCTTTGAAACCACTAAAAATGCCACTGTGAATTTCAGAAGCCATACATTCCTTTCTAATCTTCCAAACTCCACAGGTTCTAGTTTGAACAAACTTTGCATTTCCTGTAATGTCCCACTCAGTTAATCTCTTCTCAACACTCTCTATCTTCCAATTCCCAAACATAAATTACTGGTATCTTAACCCACACCCTCCCCCAGACCCACTCCAATACCAATCCTACTTTTTTTCTCAAAATCTGTTTCTCTAACTTCTATCCTGTTTAGTTTCCTGAGCCCCTTCCCTGCACCCATAACTTGAGGGCCAGCTTTCCAATGTAAGGCATGTTCTGTGTCTATGTTTCTTTTCCTAATGTTCAACAAAGTTTTGTAAGTATTCATATAAAATTATAAAATGATGCAGTGATCAGTTCAGGCTACAAGTTATTTGTCCAATTACATAACCTCAGTATTTCTCTCAAATATTCAACTGCTCCTACTTACAAGTGGAATTCATCCACTTCTCATTTAATTTCATGGCATTATATTCTCTTATAAAATTTTAGTTATTCTAATAGCATGGTGGTTGACGTGATGCCTTTACATCTTGGGACATTCCAGAGTTCAATTTCAGCGGTGTTGTGTGAGGAATTTCTGTATACCATCACTGCGGAATGCATGGATTCTCTTGGGGTGCTCCGGTTTCTTTTCACAGTGCTGAGATGTAGCGGGTAGGTTAATTGGTCATTGTAAATTGTCCCACTATTAGGTCGGGGTTAATCAGGGTTGGGGTTGCTAAGGCGGCATGTTTCAAAGAACCAGAAGGGCCTTCACAGCACTGTATTGCTAAATTGAGTTTATCTTCAGCCCAGTGCACTACAGCATTCTAGACAACCTTTTGCCCTTTTGTCCTGCAGCTTGGCATATTAATGGCCCATTAACAGTAAGCGATGAAAGCTTTGGAATGTGCTCCCAAAAAAATCATAAAGGGTGAGAATAAGCTGATGTGTCAGTTTACTACAGTAGCTCATATTGTTATGTCTAAGATGCTTCCAGTGAGTTGTCCAAGTGCCAACACTAAATAGAGTTTGTTTTGTTTCTCTTTCTATTAAATTAACCATGTTAGACTTAAAAATAAATGACTCAGAAGTACAATTTCTACATTAATTAGTATCTGTGGAGCATGAAATCTTTTTAAAAACAATTTTGATAAAGAGAATAATTCTGTTTGTCTTAAAAGAAATCAAACTACACTGAATTACCATGTTGAATATCTGGATTGTTACTTTGTGCATGATATCAATTGATCCATACTTACCATTCTTTCTTTGTAAACATACTAGGTGACTCTTGTACAAAAGAGGCAATGAACAACAGAAGCTGCTGTTAACGAAATCGACCAAATAAAAAGCTGGTGTGTACAGACGATGCTTTCAGTTACCACCACCAGCATTAGGGTTTTGAATTATTTCGCTCCATTGCAGATCGTAGTTAGGAAACAAATAATTTTCATTTTTTTCTGTATGAACCACAGTCTAGTACGTGTCTCCTTCTTGCTGCTCACATCCTATTCAACCATTTATTGTTCCATGACTGTTTATGAAAGAAAATTTGCATTGTAATAAATATATTCATAAAAAATTGCATTCATTTCCCCATAAACCACCTTGTGATCACCTTAAATTTTGTTACATTTTATTCTTCACTTGAGCAATTATCACAAACTTTCATAAGACTGAAAGTTTTATGAAATCATGCTTAAATTTTTCCATTTGGGGAAACATAGCACCTTTGATCTCTCTATATCTCTTGCCCACTCATTAATGGTGACATTTTTTCCATTCCTTTTATATCCATCCTAAGAACAAAGTCCAAGGTCTGTTTTCTCTCTTTTTTATGGGAATCTAAAACTATCCTTCCTCTGTTGCTGCTTCCAAAATGTAAGGCAGTGTGTGTTATATCCTGATCTGAATCTACTCCTACAAACACATTAATCCTTTTGAAGACTTACACAATCATCATCATGATCTTCCATGCTCCCCAATTAAGGCTAGCAACAGAGTTCGACATTGATCCCTTAGTTCCTGAGTACAGATCTTAGTGAGAATGTCCCTGTTTTATACCATTTAATACATCCTTTTTCTGATCTTTGAAAATCTCTAAACACCAGCATTGACATATAGAAAATTGCTGAACTGATTGCAGTTGTTTTTGGGGCAATGAAGGGGCAAATGCTGACTATGTATGTACGTACAGTATGGTTCTTGAGAGTCAGTCTGATAATTAGAGCCAGTTCCTCCCAGTGGCCAAATATTTTTATTCCAATTCCCAGTCCTGTCCATCAATCCACGGCCTCCTCTTGTGCCACTCTGACCTCTTTCCTCTTCTCACCTACCTATCACCTCCTCCTGAATCCCCTCATCCTTCCCTTTCTCCGATGGTCCACTCCCCTCGCCTATCAGATTACTTCTTATCCAGCCCTTCAGGTCTTTCCTACCCACCTGGTTTCATCTATCACTTTCTTGCTATCCTTCTTCTCCTCCCCCCACCTTTTTATTCTGGAACCTTCCCCCTTCTTTTCCACTCCTGAAGAAGGGTCTTGGCCCAAAATGTAGACTGTTTGTCATTTCCAAAAACGCCTCCTGACTTGCTGAGTTCCTCCAGCATTTTGTGCGTGTTGCTTTGAATTTCCAGCATCTGCAGACTTTCTAGTATTTATCAGCTGTTTCTCTTTCCTTAGATGCTGCTTACCCTGCTGAGCATTTTTCATTTCATATCTTATAAAACTAAGGTGAGTTTCCCCACTAATAGCTCTCTTGAAAACTACAGTAGCTGATCTTGCGCCAGTACAGCTACAACTGAAATTGACCCTCATGCCTTCATCACATCCATATTTGAGCACTGAAAGACTTTCTTGCCATCTTTTATGTTCCATCCTCTAAAGACCACAGCTAGTTCCAGTCATCTATCACCCTTGTCTTTGCTGACCATGACTAATTGGTTTTGGTCGCACCATACCTCACATTTACAATTTTCATTATTAAATTGCTTCATGGTCTCAGCCCTGCCTATACTTGTTATCTTGCTGCAAGACCACTATCAGACCCCATCCCACAACACAACTAATTTCACTACTTTCCCGTCTAACCCCTTGAGCATACTTCTTTTCGCCAAGTCTTCACTCATAGATTCCAGGTGGACTTGCTTAACATCACATTGTTCGTTATGACTGTCCTAAAAACATGAACACACATTACACACACAATCTCTGTCAATGCCTTGGTAATCATTTTTCTACACTCTTTCAAAGTATTTTTTTAATTGCCTCTCAAAGGTACAAAAATGCCAATGGATACTGCCATTACAGTTGAAATATTTATTTTGCAACAACATTTTCTATTTTATTTATTTCAAACAAAGCATGTTGCTTGATTTTGATTTGTTTTCAGAAAGCACATCAGAGGGCCTTGATGAGGAGGGTCTCAGTTTGACACATCGACTGTTTATTCATCTCCATTGATGCTATCCGACCTGCTGAGTTCCACCAACATTTTGGGTGTGTTTCTCTGAATTTCCAGCATCTGCAGAATCTCTTGTAAATCAGATTAATTATTTAAAAGTATTATTTTTAACCTCAAAGATATCAGAACAGCTGGGTCAAAGGTTAGGATTGGTTTTGCCTGTGAAATTAAACCATAGGATCAACTGAATGTTGTTAGAGAAGAAAAGTTAACAAATCTTTATTGTTGTCTATTCATGTGATGAAAAAATATTATTCATCAAAACAGCCACCAGATAATGTTAACAATAGAATGATTTACTTTAATACGTTATACTCAAATGATTTGCAAATGAACAGAGTATGCCACAGTAAAAGAATTGGAAAGAAATTAAACCCTTTTAAAAATATTTCAATGAGGAGGAAGTGGCAGTGGTAAAGACGTAAGAAATCTGGTGACAATATCGTCAGCCTACTGAAAGCTCAGCACCTGTACAGAATGCTGAGAGAGAAAAACCTCACAGTAGGTCAAAGCCATATATTACACGATGTGAACTATGGTGAGAATTTAATATTTCAGTAATATTTGAGTAATATTATATTGTTTGAATAAGCATTTTTTGTTGTTTATAAAATTCATTACATGGTGTAAGCATGAGGTACATGAGTCATTATGCCACCATGTTATACGTGCACTTTGTTAAAAGTAAAAACAAAGCATACATGCTCTCCTGATCTCCCTAGTTTTTAAATTATTTTTATGTTTTGGAAAAACAAAACATAACAGCGGTGATGAGAAAGTTTTAAAACGAACCTGAAACAACTACCTACCCGTTGAACTTTTTAAAAAGCACAGCATGCATTCTTCATAAGAGGAGAGAAAAGGTCAAAGGTCAAGACTGTCTTTTAAAAAAGGCAGAAAAAGGACAAAATTCATGGGTTCATAAAAAGTGACTATGAGGTGATAATAGTCATAAATTCAAAAAGCAGAAATGGGCAGCTATGTCAGAAAGATAGACACATTTGATAGCTCGAAATGTAACAGTGATGTATACAGAACAAATTTTGCAGCATTTTAAACAAATTAAATAGCCAATAAGAAGTGAGTGCCAGTGTTACTGAGTCCAATAGGTGGGAAAGCATACAGTTTGCTGAGAAATTTGACTGCTCCGACCAAACTGACCTTTGCTGATATTGTAAAACTAATGCAGAAACATTTAGAACCAAAATCATTGTTGATTGCAGAACACTTTAGGTTTCATAAATGGAATCAAAAGGAAGGGCAGTCCGTTTCAGCGTACGTGGCTGAATTGAAGAGCTTGTTTGAGTTCTGTCAATTCAGCGATCAATTCAGCGATGCACTGAGAGATCACTTAGTTTGTGGAATCTTGCAAGAAAGCATTCAAAACTGCTCCTAACTGAAGCACAGCTCACATTTAAAAGAACAGTTGAAATTGCTGTTATCAATTGAAACCACAGCCAGAGAAACAGTCAGGAATGAAAGTAAGTGTAAACAAAATTTGCAATGGCAAAACAGAAACCAGCCTGGCCGAACAAATTGTGTTACTGTTGTGGCAGGGGCTCACATGCGCCAGACCAATGCAGGTTTAACGGTGAAACTTTCAGAAAATACAACAAAGTAGGACACCGTCAAAGACCATGTCAGGCAGACAAAAACAAATGGACTGCACAGGGAAAAGAAAAAGATGAAAAGTTAGTTTACATTTTAAACAAGAACACTAATCTGCATGCTGTTGATAAAAAAATCTGATAATTTTGAGAGTGGCACAGGACTGTGTAGCTTTGAGATTTATTATGTGAAAACTAACAATAGACAAGCAATGTGGCTTACACCAGAAATGAATGGTTAATTAATTAAAATGGAATTGGACACTGACTCAGCTGTTTCAGTCATTTCACAGATACTGAACTGATTTTTTTATTAAACAAAATATACTTTATTCAAAAATAAAATTATATACAATAAACCCTTCAATGACTTTCATTCCTTTACAGTTGTTTCCATTACTGTCTTTACATTTTCAAAATTTTTGCCACCCATGTGGCACTCTGTTCTTTCATATTTACATTCAGGGGGTATACCTCAACCCCCCCACCCCTCAACTCCCACGGGAGAAGAACCCTAGACTGTGGTCCTTCCCCACCGGGCCCTTGCGGTGGCTGCACCAAGTTTGAGTGCGTCCCTCAGCACGTACTCCTGCAGCCGAGAATGTGCCAGTTGGCAGCATTCCCCTACGGACATCTCCGTGTGCTGGTAGACCATCAAGTTTCGGGCCGACCAAGGAGCATCTTTGACTGAGTTGATGATCTGCCAGCAGCACCGGATGTTGGTCTCGGTGTGCGTCCCCGGGAACAGCCTGTAGATCAGAGAGTCCTCTGTCACACAGCTGCTGGGGATGAACCTCGACACTGTCCCTTCCATCCTCCTCCACACCTTCTCCGTGAACTCAGTGTGCAAGGAAGTTGGTCACCGACTCCTCCTCACTGCAGACCTCCCGTGGGCAGAGGGGTGTGGAGGCGACGTTCCGGGCGTACAGGAGGGATCGGACTGGGAGGGCCCCTCACCACCAGCCAGGCGAGGTCTTGGTGCCTGTTGGTGAGGTCTGGCAATGAGGCATTTTGCCAGATGAACTGGACGATCTGCTCAGGTAACCACCCCACTGTGTCCGTCACATCCTTCTCCTGCAGTGCCTGCAGGACCTTACGTGCTGACCACTGCCCGATGGCCCTGTGGTCAAAGGCGTTGACCTGAAAGAACTTCTCTACGAAGGACAGGTATGGTGGCAACGACCAGCTGACAGGGGTGTTGCGCGGGAAAGGGGCCAGACCCATCCTTCGTAGCCAGGGCGACAGGTAGAATCTGGGCACGTAGTGGTACTTGGTGCCCACGTACCTGGGATCCACACACAACCTGATGCAGCCTCACACGAAGCTGGCCATCAGGGTGAGGACGACATTGGGGACGTTTTTGCCCCCGTTGTCCAGGGACTTGTGCATGGTGGTCTGTCTGACCCGCTCCATCTTGGATCCCCAGACGAATCTGAAGACGGCTCGGGTGATTTCCGAGCTGAAGGAGCGGGGGACTGACCGCACCTGCGCCAAGTACAGCAGCCCTGACAGCACCTCACACCTGATGACCAGGTTCTTGCCCGCTATCCATAGGGAGCGCCCTCCCCACAGCCCCAGTTTCTGTTTGACCTTGGCAGTCCACTCCTGCCAGTTCTTGTTGCACGCCTCAGCCCCTCCAAACCAGATCCCCAACACCTTCACGTGATCAGCCCTGATGGTGAAGGGGACGCTGGATCGGTCAGGCCAGTTACCGAAGAGCATGGCTTCGCTCTTCATGCAGTTGACCCTGGCCCCCAACGCCAGCTCGAACTGTTTGCAGATGCTGATCAGCCTGCGAACTGATCTCGGATCGGAGCAGAAGACGGTGGCGTTGTCCATGTACAGGGAGGTTTTGACTTGGGTCCCTCCACTGCCTGGCAGCATCACCCCTCTTATGCCCCCATCCCTCCTGATGGCTTTGGCAAAGGGTTCTATGCAGCACACGAACAAGACAGGGGAGAGAGGGCAGCCTTGCCTGACTCCAGACCTGATGGGGAAGCTGTATGTTTCCCACCCGTTGACCTGGACTGCGCTACAGATGTCCGTGTAGAGCAGTTTGATCGAATTCCGGATTCCCTCCCCAAATCCCATTTTGGAGAGTACATCCGCGATGTACGTGTGCAATATCCTGTCAAAGGCTTTCTCCTGGTCCAAGCTGACCAGGCAGGCATCCACCCCCCTGTCCTGCACGTAGGCGATGGTGTCCCTCAGCAGCGCGAGGCTGTCTGAGATCTTCCTGCCCGGTACAGCACAGGTTTGGTCCGGATGGATCACCTGCTCCAGTGCAGACTTGACCCTGTTGGCGATAGCCTTGGACAGGATCTTGTAGTCGACATTCAGGAGTGAGATGGGCCTCCAATTTCTAATGTCTTCCCTCTCCCCCTTCTGCTTGTGGATGAGGGTGATGATGCCCTTCCACATGGGTTCTGACATGCTGCCTGCCAGGAGCGTAGCGTTGTACACTTCCAGCAGGTCGGGGCCCATCCGGTTCCACAGAGCCGAATACAACTCGACCGGTAAGCCGTCGCTTCAGGGAGTCTTACCCGACTCAAAGGAACAGATGGAGCCAGTCAGCTCGTCCAGGGTCAGTGGCTGCTCCAGACTCTCCCGCTTGCCGTCGTCTAAGACCTGCGTGATAGACGACAGGAAGCTGCGGGAGGCTGTGGAGTCTGTGGCCTTTTCTCCGTACAGACCGGCATAGAAGGACCTGCAGATCCTCAGTATGTCTGTCTGCGAGGACGCGACTGAGCCGTGAACTGATATCCAACTAAATACTGGACAAAAAGACAACTCCTGTGGGAATGCCATTTGTAACAACCAACAAGCCACATCAAACTTGTATGTGATAACAGCAGGAGGGCCAGCATTATGGGGCTGTGATTGGCTGAGACAACTACATCTTGATTGGAGATCCATCCACTATTTGCATACCACACCCCCTGCAATAGAGTCACCTGGAAGTGAATTAAGAAAAGTATGGAATGATGCCACAGCAGTGTTCAAAGATAGCATTGGAAAACTTAAACATATCAAGAGTAAAATATCCTCTACCCAGGATAGAGGATATTTTTTGCAAACCTTTCTGAAGGGACACACTTCAGCAAAATGGACTTAGCTGAGGCCTACCTACAAATAGAGATGGAAGAAGAGTAAAAAGCAATTCCCACCATAAACATTCGCAAGGGCTTTATCATTATAATAGGATTATTTTTGGAGTAATTTCTGCACCTCCATTCTGACAGAAAGCTATGGACCAGGTGTTGCCAGTGCTACCTGGATGACATCATTGTTAATAGTGAGGATGACAAGGAACATCTCCAAAATCCCAAGACAGTGTTAAAAAGATTAGAAGATCATGGGCTCAGAGCACAGTGCAACAAGTGTGAATTCTTTAAAATAAGTATCACTTACTGTGGACACACCATTGATGGACAAGGATTTCACTAGTGTGCTGTGAAATTCAAACAGTGGTGGGTGCCACATGGCCAAAGGATGTGTTATAGTGGCAGTTCTGTTTAGGATTTGTCAATTATTGTAACAAGTTCCTGCCAAACCTGGCTACTGTGTTCCACCCCTTGAACTCATTTCTACAGTTTGGGAAGAAATGGCAATGGACACAGCAGTGTGAGGTGGCTTTCAAAAATATAAATGAAGTGGTGACATCAGACTCCATACTCACAGATTATAATCAACATCATCCAGTGAAGCTTTGCTGTGATACCTCTGCTCGTAGTATGGGAGCAGTCAGGTCATACGTTACAAAGTGAACGCCCTTAGCCTTTGCATCACATTCCTCACTGCTGCAAAAGAAAAATTATGCACAGATTGACAGAGTCTGGTTTGGGTTGAAAAATGTTCCAAACAGTACTTGTATGGGAGAGAGTTTACCATCATTACTGATCATCCAACACTGGTAAGTTATTTCCAATCCACAGAAGGGTGTTCCACTAGCAGCAACAGCGTGAATGCAGAGATGGGCTGTTTCTTGGAGGACACAATTACAAGATCAAATTCAAGAGGACGACAAATTATGGAAATGCTGATGGATTGTCCCGTCTACCCTTGGAAAAGGAAATACCTGGAAAATTTATAAAAGAAAACACTCCACTTGATGTATTCGCCCTAATACAAATCGAAAGTTTCCCTATTCGGGCAAAGATGACCCAAAGGGAAACCAGAAAAGACCGGACACTGTCTCAGGTCTACATGGCAACCCAAAATGGATGGAATGTGCAGCAGAAATAACAGTGACCCCATTTTTATCAGTGCGAGGATGAACTTGCCCCTGGTGGGGATTGAGAGTTGTTGTGCTATCCAAGCTGAGGAGCTACTGCACATGCTGCTCATCTAGGTGTGGACAAAATGAAAGTGTTGGCTCGAAGCTTGCTCTGGTGGCTTGGGATAGATCAGCAGATCAGGCAGCTTGCCCATGCACCGGTCAGGATGCCAACATGAAAATGCCAAGAGCAGTGCCTCTCCATCCCTGGGAATGGCCTGCATCGCCCCGGCAGAGGATTCATGTGGATTTTGCCAGACGATTTGTAGGCACGAGTTTCTTGGTAGTAGTGGATGCAGCTACAAAGTGGCCAGGGGTGTTCCCAACAGTCTCCAATACAGCCTCAGACACTGCTGATTTGTTCAGAAGCCTCTTCTCAAGGATTGGCGCTCCGGAACACTTAGTGACATAGGACCACAGGTTGTCATTCCTGATAATGAATAGAATAAGACATATTACATCTGCACTGTATCACCCAGCTGCAAATGGCTTGGTGGAAAGGTTTGTCCAGAGTCTAACGAACACCCTGCGAGCAATGTCAGCAGAACGCACTGCACTAACACTGAATCAGAAACTCTCCAATCTCCTGCTTGCATATTGTGATGCAACACACTCCACAGTCAACTGCTCAGCAGCTATGCTGCTCCTGGGTGATCTGTTATGCTCGTGCTTGGAGCTCCTCAAATCCAGTCTCAGAAGACATATGCAAGACAAACAGCGGAGACAAGCTGAGGTCGCTGAAACAAAAAGGTTCAATGTCTCACTTCTGGACAAATAATCTTGACGTGGGACTACAGAGGTGATCAAAAGTGGGTTCTTGGAAGGATTAAGGACAGAAATGGACTACTCTCCTACCCAGTGGAGATTGTGTCTGATGTCATCAGGAGATGACACATCAATCGGCTGAGGAAAGGCAATTATGAGAGAAGAAAGGTGTCCAAAGCTGGCAGAACCACCGTGGAGTCCCAAAGTCAACTCCTATAACCAAAATGGAGATGACCCCAGAACCTGAGATTGTTTAACATATACAAGACTCACCTGCCAGGCAGAGTGACCCCCCCCTCCCACCTTTGTCAAGAAAGATGGTATCCCA
Source organism: Hemitrygon akajei (assembly GCF_048418815.1). Taxonomy (NCBI): domain Eukaryota; kingdom Metazoa; phylum Chordata; class Chondrichthyes; order Myliobatiformes; family Dasyatidae; genus Hemitrygon; species Hemitrygon akajei. The sequence continues at coordinate 17,607,789 of NC_133144.1, forward strand.
CAAGAGTTAGGAATCCTTCATGGCAATTAAAACTTTAGTCATGAAAGGGCCAATTTAAAATTTACTCTGCTGTAGAAGTCTATATACTAGTTGTATAATAAAGTATACTGAATACCGTGTACATATGTATATATTGAGTTGAGTTCTATATTGAGTTAGAGTTTATATCTATTAAGGGAGGAGTGTAGTATATTTAATTTTTCAGTAAGATTTGAGTAATAGGGGTTTCCGGTGACGTTATCGTCGAGAATGGCAGCTTAAGTCACTAGCTCCTCCGGAAAAACACATATTAAGCCCCATTAACCTGTCAAATATAGTATTTTTCGAAAACTATTTGAACTGAAAAGAGAGGCAAGAATGGGGAAAAAGAACGGAAATAAAAAAAAGCAACACTGCGGAGCCTGCATCCGAGAGGAGTGCAGCGAGCGGCTCTCCGACCTGACCGTTTGCGAGCGAGGTGGGCACCGGGACTCGTTCAGACGAAGCGGCAAATATGTTCAAAATCCTGAAAGAAATAATGGAGGTCCAGAAAGATATAAAGCAGCAGCTCCGTGATATTAAGGCAGAGCTCACCAGCGTTAATCAAAAAATAGAGATGGCAGAGACTCGCATTGAGAAGGTGGACGATCGCATTCAAAATGTGGAACGGATACTGAGCAAAACAATAAAAATAATACATCACCAAGAAGGTAAACTGCTTGATCTGGAGGGAAGATCACGGCGGAAAAATATCAGAATCTACAACATTCCCGAAGGAGCGGAGGGCTCGTCTATGACGGAGTTTGTCGGAAAGTTACTGCGGGACGCGCTGGATCTTCCCCCGGCTATGAAGCTGGAAGTTGAAAGAGCCCACCGCGCGCTCGTTCCAAAACCTACCGGGGATAGAAAGCCACGATCAATTATAATTAAATTTCTTCGGTACAGCACCAAGGCGGAGATTCTATGAAGGGCCTGGGGTAAGAAGAGTGTTTTTAAGAGGATAAATTAATATATTTCGACCAAGATTACCCGGGGGGTAATTCTTTATGCAAAGAATGCTCTGAAGTAAAGCGAGTATTAAAGCAAAATAAGATTAGATTTCAAACTCCGTACCCTGCTAAACTTCGAGTGTTTTATGACAACGGGACGCAGTTGTACCAGACAGTGGAAGAGGCGACTACAGACATGAAGGCCAGAGGGTTGTCCGTCAGCATGACCAAAATGAAAGAAAGCCTGGCTGAGGAATTGTCTCGCTCGGCTTGGGAAATAGTGCGAGAAACGAGAAGGCAGGAGATGGGAGGAAACCAAGAGAACCATATCAGGAAGAGACCGGGAGTTTCCCAAAGACAGTCCTCACCCCTTTCAGAAGAGCCATAAGGTTTGGCTAATTTAAAAAATGCTGAGAAGCTAAACAGAAGCAAAAGTACACGGTGATATACCTATCTCGAGAAATACTTATTATAATGTGGATTTTATATTACTTAGTTGTTATTCTTTATTCACTCACTTACTCCTTTTTCCCCACCAAAATGAGAATATGAATATATATGTGTAGATGTGTATATATATGTATGTGTGTGTATATGTATATGTATATATACACACACACATATATGTATGTATATATAGGAGTACACAGGGAAATCTTTTCTGGGTAATGGATTTGTTCACTGACTTTTATGAATACTGCTATGGGGGCCCTCAACTCACAAATTGAAGGGGTTATCCCCCACAGCTAGACATTTCCTCCAGCTCAACGGAGGGTCATTTACTAGAGACCTCAGCCTTGGGATCACACGTCTGTTGCCATTTTTGTTATTATTTGAGTTTCTTGGTTCTTATTTGTTCAGGGAGTAGATCGATTAAGTTTTATTCTAATTTCAATGATACATTGACAGATAAATACAGATGGCTAAGGACAAGGTAAAATTCATTTCTTTTAATATAAATGGGCTATTAAATCCAATCAAATGCAAGAGAATTTTATCCAAAATGAAAAAAGAACAAACCCATGTAGTATATTTACAGGAAACTCATTTAAGTGATAATGAGCGTAAAAAACCAAAGAGAATGGGCTTCGCTAATTTGTTTTTCTCCTCATATAAATCAGGACATAGGAGAGGATATTCTTATCTCAAGTAAGCTAAATTTTGAAAAAAATATTTGAAATGGGAGATAAAGAAGGCAGATATATTCTGGTAAGGGGGAATATAGATGGCAATTCAGTTACTCTGTTGAATATATACACACCCCCGGGAAGTGATATTGGTTTCTTTCAGAAAATTACTGATATTATGGTGACGGAAACAGAAGGTCTCCCGATATGTGGGGGAGACTTAAATTTACAATTACAACCAAACTTAGACTCTTCCAATAGAAAAACCTATGAAACAAAATCTTTACATAAGAAAGTTAATACACTTTTTGAGGATGTTGGTGTAATTGTTATATGGAAGGATCTTTTCCCCGACAGAAGGGATTGCACTCATTATTCTGCTCCACATTCTGTATATACAAGAATAGACAATTTCATAACATTTGGAAAAGACAAAGACAAAATAACCACCTGTGGAATTGGGACAATAGATGTAAGTGACCATGCACCTATGTATTTATCTGTTGATTTTGACCTACAATCAAAGAATACTATTTGGAAACTAAATTCAAGTCTACTCAATGATCCGTACTTTAAGGAACAAATTAAAAAATAAATTGGTCTCTACTTAGAATTTAATGATAATGGTGAGGTTTCACCTCCCATTTTATGGGATACTCTGAAGGCGGTCTTAAGAGGGAAAATTATAGCGATATCTTCATACAAGAAAAAATAAGGAATAAAACATTAGAGGAATTACAAAATAGACTGAAGGAACTAGAGAAGAAACACAAATTTACAAAACGCTATATTCCAAAGTTCCAGGGGTAAGCATAACCCAAATTGACACCTTCTTGAATTCTCTAGAGTTACCCACTTTAAGCGAAGAACAAAATAGAAGGATGACTGCTGACATAACTGAAGTTGAATTAAAAGCTGCAATTAGTAGGCTTAAATTAAGCAAGTCACCAGGATCAGATGGGTATACAGCAGAGTGGTACAAAGAATTTAAAAATGAGTTAATTTCTGTTTTACTCCCCACACTGAACTGGGCTCTAAAAAAGGCACAAAGGCCACCCAGTTGGAAGGAAGCGATAATCTCAGCTATACCGAAAGAAGGCAAGGATAAAATGGAATGCGGGTCATTTAGACCAATATCCATTCTTAATGTAGATTATAGGTTATTTACCTCCATCATGGCCAAACAATTAGAGGAGATTCTACCCATACTGATACGTAATGATCAGACAGGTTTTATATGACAACGCCAGACTCAAGACAATATACGAAGGACACTTCACATTATGGATCATATACAAAAAAATAAAATCGAAGCAATAGTGATAAGCGTAGACGCTGAAAAAGCATTTGATTCGGTTAATTGGAATTTTCTTTACAGAGTTTTACATAGATTTGGTTTCCAAGACACAATTATTAAAACTATACAGACACTACATGACAATCCTACTGCTAGGATTAAAATCAATGGATATTTATCAAATAGTCTTACCCTAGAAAGGGGCACGAGACAGGGTTGTGCATGGTCACCACTACTCTTCGCGCTATATCTGGAACCATTAGCTCAATACATCAGACAAAATGAAGATATCAGGGGAATTACTATTAAAGGGTCGGGGCATAAATTGGCTTGTTATGCAGATGACATTTTGATCTATCTAGGGCAACCAACATACTCTTTACCTAATTTGATGCAATCCTTTGAACAATATGGTCAATTATCAGGATACAAGATAAACATAGATAAAACCCAATTACTTTCATATTACTATAGCCCACCAAGAGAAATTGAAAGTCGATACCCCTGGGCATGGCATACAGAGTCTTTCAAATATTTGGGCATCATTATGCCAAAAGATTTGGCAAAATTATCAGAATGTAATTATCAGCCTTTATATAAAAAATTAAGGAAGATGTGGCAAGGTGGAGCCTGATTCCTTTTCTCAGTCTCAGTTCAAGGATTGAGTCTATTAAAATGAATATACTGCCCAGACTGTTATATCTCTTTCAGACCCTACCAATAGAGATCAATCAAAATCAATTCAATGAATGGAACAAGATGCTATCAAGGTATATTTGGCAGGGTAAAAGGCCTAGAATTCATCTCAAAACTTTGAAATTAGCAAAGGAAAAGGGGGATGGGGCTTGCCTTCTCTTAGAGATTATTATTTTGCAGCACAGTTGAGAGCTGTGATATGTTGGTGCAACCCATCATATGACGCTCAATGGAAAAACATTGAGGAGCGGGTACTTCCCATCCCCATACAAGCAATTTTGGCTGATAACAACCTGCAAAGGTACATAAATACTATTGATAACCCATGGGTGAAATTGACTCTGAAAATATGGAAAACTACTATAAAAGAATATAATCTAGAGAGAGATATTGCAATTCTTAAATTGTGTGCATATGACTCGGATTTTACACCAAATAAATTGGATGCTAGTTTTAAGGACTGGACAGCTAAAGGAATAACAGTTCTTTGCAACATAATGAAAGAAGGAACACTGTTCAGTTTTGAAATGCTTAAAGAGAAACACTTATTAGAAAAACAAGATTTTTAACAGTATTTACAGATGCGACAATATGTTAATAAGACGCTTAAAAATGTAACCAAGGCAAATACATGCTTGATAGAGCTCTTTAGAAAAGCATATAATTCAGATAATGGTAGTAGAATCATTTCAAGCATGTATAAGGGGTTGTCAAACCTTAAAACACATTCAACTTCATACATTAAAACAAAATGGGAGAAGGAAGGAGGGATAATTATATCTGAGGAAAAATGGACAACAATATGGAGATATCAGTGGAAGTGTACCAATTCACAGAAAAGGAGGAAGTTTGGATGGAAAAACTTGATAAGATATTTTATTACACCCTCTCAGAAATCCCATTATGATAGTAACCTCCCTGTTTGCTGGAGAAATTGTGGAAATCAAAATGCAAATCATTATCATATTTTTTGGGACTGCCCTGTTATCAAAAACAATTGGAGGGGGATACACAATGCCCTACAAGACATCTTTAAATGTGAAATACCCTTGGAGAGTAAGACCATATATTTTGGATATATACCTCAAGAATGGTTGAAAAGAGATAAATATTTAATGAATATACTGTTGGTGGCTGGTAAAAAGACTCTTACTAGGAAATGGTTATCACAGGAGAGCCCAACTTTAAATACATGGATGGAAATTACAATGGACATTTACAAAATGGAGAAGATAACAGCATCTGTTAACCATAAGCTGGAACAATTTGATTCATACTGGGAAAAATGGTTTAACTACATAATGCCTCATAGGCCTGATTTTATTCTCACAAATCAATGAATCTGTTGTTAAAAAAAGATCACTCCCTACTTGTACATAGTTCTTTCCTTTTGCTTGTTTTTTCTTTTCTCTAAGTGTATACCTCAGATAAATACTTTGTGGAGATTTGTGATATATGATTATATGATGTATATGTACAATGTCTGAAATACATCTTATGGAAATGTTTGTTTGATGAACTTCAATAAAAAAAATAAATAACAAAAAAAGATTTGAGTAATACTGTAATGATTTTGTTTAAGCATCCTTAGTTGTTTACATAATTCATACAAAGTAAATGAATGCATATGTCTTTATGCCATCACATTATATGCACGTGCATCTCTAAAAGTAAAAACACAGTGCACATGTTGTCTTAGTCTCCCCATGTTCTTCTTTTGATTAGTTTTATATTTTGGAATTATAAAACATAACCAACTCAGATGCAGGTCAGGAAAAGCCACCAGAGGAAAGTTTGATAAACCTGAGGATTATTCAGTGAGAAGATTTCTAAGTGGCGGGGGTGGGGGGAGGGAGATTGGTAGCCAGAAAATCAGAAGAGTTCAATGAGAATGCAAGTGTAATTGGATACATCAGCTTTTAGTGGAAGACGGGATGTGATTAGTGGAGTTTTGGACTGGTTAGCTGTCATGAATTGGAGCAAAAAATTGTAGATACTGGAGAGACAGAACAAAACTAAAAAAAAACATAATGAAAGTGCTCAGTAGGTCAGGCAATATCCTTGGGGAGAGAAGCAGACAAAGCTTCAGGTCAAGGGCCCTTCATCATAAATGGAAGTGGGAAGTGAGAAAACAAGCAAGCTCGTATTCACTCCCCGAGTTTCCCACAGTTCACATTCTCCTATAGTTCCCTTCTTTCTCCATTTTCCCTAGTGCCTTCTGATCTTCCATTCTCCAATACAAATGATCAATTCTTAGCAGAGGCCTCAGCTTCATCTTCTTATGGCCCCAATTTCATGAATTCTGAGCTTTAAATGATGCTATGCTCTTTTTCCACCACCTTTCCCCATATCTCCATTTCTTTGGTCCAGAGTCCTCATCCCAGACATGGACCATTTCCCTCATTTCCAGACTTTCTGATCTAAACAAGACTCTTTTCCCTGCCTCTTACGTGTTCTACATCCTTTCACCACTAATGATCAACTTTTCCATTGCTCAGCAAATTCTAACATACCCTCTCTGAACTTGTTGCGCTTCACTCATTGAGTACAATCCCTAGCATTATAATCAAGCCTACTTTCAAGGGTGGTGCTTTGTGATTTGATGAACTAACCTACTTCATAGAAGCCAAATGTCATCTTCCAAACACCACCTCATATCTTTCACTGAAGTGTGACTCAACCATTAAACAACTTCAACACTGTCATTGACCTCATGTCCTTGGGACATGCCCAGGCATCAACCTCATAGGCCCCCCAAACCCAAGTAGCCCTTTTATCTTTTTCCTCAAGAGCTCTATATAAAATGCTGCCCTAAGAACCTGTCTGCCTTTCAGTCTGGTTGCCATCTACTACAGGAAACAGAATTGAATAAAAGTGGCATTTTCAGATGACAGTCAGTAGCTCATAAAATGGATCACTGCTGGGGTCTCAACTAATTAGAATATATATTAATGACTTTAGCCAAGGAACCAGGTGTTTACGAGTCAAATTTCCAATATTACAAAGATAGCAGAGTTAACAAGTTGTAAAGACAGAAAGAGATTTTGAGATGGAAGAAACTGCAGATACTGAAATCAGGAGCAAAAAGAAACAAACTGATGGAGAAACTTAGTGGATCAAGCAACATATGAGGAGGCAAAGAAATGACTGAAGATTCTGGTCATGGCCCTTCTTCAGAACTGAAAGCGTAGAGAGAAAATGGTATGAAGAGGTGATTCAAGAGCAGATAAGTAATGCATAGAAGTAAGTGAGCTGAAAGATAATGTACAGATAGAACCAGTGGGACCGCCTTCCTGCACTCCCTTTAAACTCACCAGATTGACTAGAAAATTACTATAATACTATGTAAAATTTTTATACAAAACGGAATTATAAATGTGATAGGCGTGGTCCAAAAAAATCTCTTGGTCTGCAGCACCAAAACTCTGAGTGTGCTCTTCATCCATTTCAGGAGGTCTGCTCGTGTTTCACACCCCTCCTCCCCCACCCAGACAGAACACAGATTGCCCTTCTGGTCTTTGCCTTTCATTTCTCACTACCCCAAGCCCAAACCCCAATCCAGCACATCATCCTCTGCCATTTCTATTAGCTAGAATAGGATCCTGTTGTGAACCACATTTTCCTGTCCCTCTACCTTCTGGCTTTCCACAGGGACCACTCCGTCTGTGGCTCCCTGCCTCGACTAAGAACATTATTAATAACACCTTTCCTGAAGTAAATTGTGGTAAACCATCACCACAAACAATGAAGAGGTGAGCAGAGGTGAAGCTGATTCAAGGTATGAGCCATACTGGTGCATTGCAAAGTCGAATTGTAACGTGTCACAGACAGAGATGGAATTGGAGTGAGCGACTTAGAGAGGAGTCGAGGCAGGAGAATTTCAATGATCTTCCATCTAAACCACGTGTGAAGTAGATAGATAGATAGATAGATACTTTATTCATCCCCATGGGGAAATTCAACATTTTTTCCAATGTCCCATACACTTATTGTAGCAAAACTAATTACATACAATACTTAACTCAGTAAAAATATGATATGCATCTAAAATCACCCTCTCAAAAAGCATTAATAATAGCTTTTAAAAAGTTCTTAAGTAGTTTACTTAAATACATTGAGTCCTAACCCCGGCCACTTTAACATATCTTACTCCTGGCGGTTGAATTGTAAAGCCGAATGGCATTGGGGAGTATTGATCTCTTCATCCTGTCTGAGGAGCATTGCATCGATAGCAACCTGTCGCTGAAACTGCTTCTCTGTCTCTGGATGGTGCTATGTAGAGGATGTTCAGGGTTTTCCATAATTGACCGTAGCCTACTCAGCGCCCTTCGCTCTGCTACCGATGTTATACTCTCCAGTACTTTGCCCACGACAGAGCCCGCCTTCCTTACCAGCTTATTAAGACGTGAGGCGTCCCTCTTCTTAATGCTGCCTCCCCAACACGCCACCACAAAGAAGAGGGCGCTCTCCACAACTGACCTATAGAACATCTTCAGCATCTCACTACAAACATTGAATGACGCCAACCTTCTAAGGAAGTACAGTCGACTCTGTGCCTTCCTGCACAAGGCATCTGTGTTGGCAGTCCAGTCTAGCTTCTCGTCTAACTGTACTCCCAGATACTTGTAGGTCTTAACCTGCTCCACACATTCTCCATTAATGATCACTGGCTCCATATGAGGCCTAGATCTCCTAAAGTCCACCACCATCTCCTTGGTCTTGGTGATATTGAGACGCAGGTAGTTTGAGTTGCACCATATCACAAAGTCCTGTATCAGTTTCCTATACTCTTCCTCCTGTCCATTCCTGACACACCCCACTATGGCCGTGTCATCAGCGAACTTCTGCACATGGCAGGACTCCGAGTTATATTGGAAGTTGGATCATTCTAAATGTTGAGCCAATTTGGAGAGGTCAAGAATGGCTTTGGGCTGGGTGGTGAGGTCTAGGCCCAGAGCATATCGCTGTGCCAGGGCTTGTGTCCTAGAGCGAGGCACTACCTAGTGTTTGGACAATTTAAATGTCAGTCCAAATGGACCAAAAAGGCTGGGTGTCGGGACCAGATGCAATGGCCAGGCCAATTTCCCTCACACTCCCGTGATGTTCATTCCTCTTTTCACAGCGATCAGGCTGTGAACTGCTCCAGCTGCTGTGTCTGCAATCTTCATGGCAATTTCCCCTGCTATATCATGAACTGAGGCCAAGGCTTTGGCCTACTCCAGCTGCTCCGACAAATCAGACCTATAGACTCAATTTAGCTCAGAATGCCATTGCTTGCTCCTATTGTTTGCATAATTTGTGTTTCTTTCTCCTTTTCTCTGTGCATTGGGTGTTGGCCTTTTTATTAATTGTGGTATTTCGGTAAGCAGACAAATCTCAAAGTGTATAATTTATACATACTTTGATAATAAATGTACTTTGAATCCTCTCATCCTACCCCCCAGGTTCTTAACGCTTTCCCGTACCTTTAGGAAGTGCAACACTTAACCACACACTACTACCCTCACCTAAACAGACCTTACAGATAAGACAGATATTCATATGTATCTCCTTCAACCTTGTCTATAGCATTCAGTGCTCTCAATGTGGCCTTCTCCAGACTAGTAAGGTCAAGTGTTGACCAGGTGACTGCTTCATAGAGCACCTGGTCATTGGGTATCAACAAATCCCTTTCCCGTTCTCACACCAACCTATGTATGCTCAGACTTCTCCACCTATGTACACAGTCAGGTCAATGCAAAATTGAAGAACAATTATTGAAATTATTATCCACTTGCGGAGCTTATAATCCAATGGTATGAATGCTGAATTTTCCAATTTCAGGTAACTCTCTGTTCCTTTCATAGAAACATAGAAATACATAAAAGCACAATACAGGCCCTTCAGCCCACAAAGCTGTACCGAACATGTCCTTACCTTAGAAATTACCTGGGGTTACCCACAGCCTTCTATTTTTCTAAGCTCCATGTACCTGTCCAGGACTCTCAAAAGACCCTATCATTTCTGCCTCCACCACCGTCACCGTCAGCCCATCCCATGCACTCAACACTCCCTGCGTAAAAAACTTACCCCTGACATCTCCGGTGTACCTACTTCCAAGCACCTTAGAGCTATGCCCTCTTGTGCTAGCCATTTCAGCCCAGGGAAAAAGCCTCTGACTATCCAGAAGATCAATGCCTCTCATCATCTTGTACACCTCTATCAGGTCACCTCTCATCCTCTGTCACTCCAAGGTGAAAAGACCGAGTTCACTCAACCTATTCTCATTAGGCATGCTCCCAATCCAGACAACATCCTTGCAAATCTCCTCTGCACCCTTTCTATGGTTTCCACATCCTTCCTGTAGTGAGGCAACCAGAATTGAGCACAGTACCCCAAGTGAGGTCTGACCGGGATCCTTTTGGCTCTTAAGCTCAATCCCACGATTGATGAAGGCCAATACACCATACACCTTCTTAACCACAGAGTCAACCTGCACAGTAACTTTTAGTGTCCTACAGACTCAGACCCCAAGATCCCTCTGATCCTCCACATTGCCAAGAGTCTTACCATCAATACTATATTCTGCCATCATATTTGACCTACCAAAATGAACCACCTCACACTTATCTGAGTTGAACTCCATCGGCCACTTCTCAGCCCAGTTTTGTATCCTATCAATGTCCCGCTGTAACCTCTGACTGCCCTCCACACTATCCACAACACCCCCAACCTTTGTGTCATCAGCAAATTTACTATCCCATCACTCCACTTCCTCATCCACGTCATTTATAAAAAATCATGAAGAGTCGGGGTCCCAGAACAGATCCCTGAGGCACCCCAATGGTCATCAACTTCCATGCAGAATATGACCCATCTGCAACCATTCTTTGCCTTTTGTGGGCAAGCCAGTTCTGGATCCACAAAGCAATATCCCCTTGGATCCCATGCCTCCTTACTTTCTCAATAAGCCTTGCATGGGGTACCTTATCAAATGCTTTGCTGAAATCCATATACACTACATCTACTACTCTACCTTCATCAATGTGCTTAGTCACATCCTCAAAAAATTCAATCAGGCTTATAAGGCACGACCTGCCTTTGACAAAGCCATATTGACTATTCCTAATCATATTATGCCTCTCCAAATATTCATAAATCCTGTCTCACAAGCTCTTCTCCATCATCTCACTGAAGAAAGACTCACTGGTCTATAATTTCCTGGGCTATCTCTACTCCCTTTCTTGAATAAGGGAACAGCATCTGCAACCCTCCAATCCTCCGGAACCTCTCCAGTCCCCATTGATGATGCAAAGATCATCACCAGAGACTCAGCAATCTCCTTCCTCACCTCCCACAGTAGCCTGGGGTACACCTCGTCCGGTCCTGGTGACTTATCCAACTTGATGGTTTCCAAAAGCTCCAGCACATCCTCTTCCTTAATATTTTCATGCTCAAGCTTTTCAGTCTACTGTAAGTTATCCCTGCAATTGCCAAGATCCTTTTCCGTAGTGAATACTGAAGCAAAGTGTTCATTAAGTACCTTTGCTATCTCCTCTGGTTCCATACACACTTTTCCACTTTCACACTTGAATGGTTCTATTCGCTCATGTCTTATCTTCTTGCTCTTCACATACTTGTAGAATGCCTTGGGGTTTTCCTTAATCCTGCCCACCAAGGCCTTCTCATGGCCCCTTCTGGCTCTTCCAATTTCATTCTTAAGCTCCTTCCTGCTAGCCTTATAATCTTCTAGATCTCAATCATTAACTAGTTTTAAAATTTTTTTTCATAATTTGGCAAATAAGGTGGAAGCAAATCCGAAAGGTTTCTACAGTTATATAACAAGCAAGAGGATAGTGAGGGATAAAATTGGTCCCTTAGAGAATCAGGGTGGTCAGCTATGTGTGGAGCCGAGGGAGATGGGAGAGATTTTGAACGATTTCTTCTCTTCGGTATTCACTAAGGAGAAGGATATTGAATTGTGTAAGGTGTGGGAAACAAGTAAGGAAGTTATGGAACCTATGACAATTAAAGAGGTGGAAGTACTGGCGCTTTTAAGAAATTTAAAAGTGGATAAATCTTCGGATCCTGACAGGATATTCCCCAGGACCTTGAGGGAAGTTTGTGTAGAGATAGCAGGAGCTCTGACGGAGATCTTTCAGATGTCATTAGAAACGGGGATTGTGCCGGAGGATTGGCGTATTGCTCATGTGGTTCCATTGTTTAAAAAGGGTTCTAGAAGTAAGCCTGGCAATTATAGACCTGTCAGTTTGACATCAGTGGTGGGTAGATTAATGGAAAGTATTCTTAGAGATAGTATTTATAATTATCTGGACAGACAGGATCTGATTAGGAGTAGCCAGCATGGATTTGTGCGTGGAAGGTCATGTTTGACAAACCTTATTGAATTTTTTGAAGAAGTTACGAGGAATGTTGACGAGGGTAAGGCAGTGGATGTAATCTATATGGACTTCAGCAAGGCCTTTGACAAAGTTCCACATGGAAGGTTAGTTAAGAAGGTTAGGTATTAATGCTGGAGTAATAAAATGGATTCAACAGTGGCTAGATGGGAGATGCCAGAGAGTAGTGGTGGATAATTGTTTATCGGGATGGAGGCCGGTGACTAGCGGGGTGCCTCAGGGATCTGTTTTGGGCCCAATGTTATTTGTAATATACATAAATGATCTGGATGATGGGGTGGTAAATTGGATTAGTAAGTATGCCGATGATACTAAGGTAGGAGGTGTTGTGGATAATGAGGTGGGTTTTCAAAGCTTGCAGGGAGATTTATGCCGGTTAGAAGAATGGGCTGAACGTTGGCAGATGGAGTTTAATGCTGAGAAGTGTGAGGTTCTACATTTTGGCAGGAATAATCCAAATAGAACATACAGGGTAAATGGTAGGGCATTGAGGAATGCAGTGGAACAGAGAGATCTAGGAATAACAGTGCATAGTTCCCTGAAGGTGAAGTCTCATGTAGATAGGGTGGTGAAGAAGGCTTTTGGAACGCTGGCCTTTATAAATCAGAGCATTGAGTACAGAAGTTGGGATGTAATGTTAAAATTGTACAAGGCATTGGTAAGGCCAAATTTGGAATATTGTGTACAGTTCTGGTCACCGAATTATAGGAAAGATATCAATAAATTAGAGAGAGTGCAGAGACGATTTACTAGGATGTTACCTGGGTTTCAGCACTTAAGTTACAGAGAAAGGTTGAACAAGTTAGGTCTCTATTCATTGGAGCGTAGAAGGTTGAGGGGGGATTTGATCGAGGTATTTAAAATTTTGAGAGGGATAGATAGAGTTGACATGAATAGGCTGTTTCCATTGAGAGTAGGGGAGATTCAAACGAGAGGACATGATTTGAGAGTTAGGGGGCAAAAGTTTAAGGGAAACACGAGGGGTATTTCTTTACTCAGAGAGTGATAGCTGTGTGGAATGAGCTTCCTGTAGAAGTAGTAGAGGCCAGTTCAGTTGTGTCATTCAAGGTAAAATTGGATAGGTATATGGACAGGAAAGGAGTGGAGGTTTATGGGCTGAGTGCGGGTAGGTGGGACGAGGTGAGATTAAGAGTTTGGCACGGACTAGGAGGGCCGGAATGGCCTGTTTCTGTGCTGTGATTGTTAAATGGTTATAAGCTCTTCTTTTCTTCCTGACTAGATTTACAACAGCCTTTGCCCACCATAGTTCCTGTACCCTACCATGTCTCATTAGAATGTACCTATGTAGAACCCACACAAATATTCCCTGAACATTTGCCACATTTCTTCCATACGTTTTCCTGAGAACATCTGTTTCCAATTTATGCTTCCAAGTTCCTGCCTGATAGCCTCATAATTCCCCTTACTCCAATTAGAACACTTCCCTAACTTATCTGTTCCTATCCCTCTCCAATGCTATGGTAAAGGAGATAGAATTGTGATCACTATTTCAAAATTCTCTCCCACTGAGATCTGACATCCTAACCAGGTTCATTTCCCAATACCAGATCAAGTACAGCCTCTCCTCTTGTAGGCTCATCTACATATTGTATCAAGAAACCTTGCTGAACACACCTAACAAACTCCAGTTCATCTAAACCTCTCACTCTAGGGAGATGCCAATCAATTTTTGGGAAATTACAATCTCTCACCACAACAATCCTGTTATTATTACACCTTTGCAGAATCTGTTTCCCTATCTGCTCCTCGATGTGATCTATAAAAAGCAGCCAGTAGAGTTATTGACCCCTTCCAGTTTCTAACTTCCACCCACAGAGACTCCATAGAAAATCCCTCCATAACTTCCTCCTTTTCTGCAGCCTACTCATACCAGTTCATCTAGGTTCTCTCCCTTGGTTCACCTTTCCAGTTTCCATCTTCCCATCACTCACACACATATCCATCCCAGTTTTTTCTCTACTGACCTACCCTTCTTGTTCGTTCCCTCATCTGGTTCCATTTATTACCTTTCAATCTCTGTTTCTCCCTTCCTCTTCCCCTGTCCACTGGACTGCATCTGTACCCAGTTTCTCCTTTTTCCATCTATCACCCACTCTTCCCTCTCCAAGCCTTTCCCACTGCAACCTGTTCTTATCTGCCCATCATCACCTCACCTTCTCTCATCTCCATCCTGATGCAGAGGCACTGTCACTGATGAATAGGAAAGATTTAGAGGGATATGGGCTAAATCCAGGCAAATGGGTTGAGTTCAGGAAGGCATCTCGTTCAGCACAGATGACTTAGATTCTGTGTGGATAACTCTCTGACTCTTATCACACTCTCCCTGTTCTTTCCATCTCTTCCCCTGTCTGCTATTTAACACAGGCTTGTTTATTTTCAGTTGTGATAAAAGTCTTTATTCTGATACACTGACTCTCTATCTCTTCACATGGATGCTGTTTGATGTGTTGAGTGCTTCCAGCATTGTCTGTTTTCTGATGATATGAATGTGATCGATTTTGCAGATATGGAATTATGGAGCCATATGTATGAACGTGGTATAGAACAAAACTCAGAGCATGTCAGAACAGGACCAAGTCTGACTACCAACAGATGTAACTATCGAGAGATCACAGAGCTTCAAAGTCCAGATGTTGCATTGTCAATGAAACACACTTGTATAAGTGGATGGCTAAGCAGGTACTGTCAGATTTAGCTCTCTAGACTTCTTCAACTGCATCACATAATGGAAGGTCCTAATTCACACACGGAGACCAAAATGAACCATTTTGATTTAATACTTCACTGTATAATTTTTACCCATTTGAATGAGGTTTTTAAAAACTAACACTTTTTTTTCATTCCTATCATCATCAACGCAGTTAAAGCTCTTTTCAATTGAATGGACAAATACAAAATGGCCTCTTTGTACTACTTGTCATCTAGCAAAGCCAGTGATCACGCCTTGGTTTTGGAACACATTTCCAATTAATATTAATCGATTATTTAAATGCTTTAGTGGACTTAACTTTTTGGAGAATGACTGTGCTGCACATGAACCATACCTTTACAGATGCAGCCGATTGTGAAGTGGAGTCATGGTGACCTAAACTCCCTCCTACACAGGGCAATGGAATCAATGTTGTAAATACCTGAGTTTTAAAACCTCCAAGCTATGTATTACTATTCTTGCAATTTACATCTAGATTGTACTATGGATTTTAAGGAAATAAACTATGGCCTAGGGCTAATGACACAAGGACCCTAGGTATGAAATTTATCCCTGTAAAAAAAATGCCTGCCTCCTATTACCTCTCATATTTAACCCATAGATTTGATTCTTTCATCATTTTGTGGAGCCGGACTGGGATTTATCTCAGTTTGAAGCAGACTACATTTGTCCAGTGCATCTGGTGAATGAATGAGATCTTTTCATATTCACCCTCAGCAGAGTCATAGGGGTTATCTTCATATTTAGTTCTCATGTACATATTGCATCAAAAGTACAAAACTGTAAGATGGCCTTCTGATCAATCCCTGCAAGTCCTCATCTTTCTTTCCAGTTTTGCTCAAAACATCAACTGTACTCTTTTTCATAGATGCTGCCTGGCCTGCTGAGTTCCTTCAGCATTGTGTGTGTACTTGGATTTTCAGCATCTGCAGATTTTCTCTTGTTTGTTATCCTTCTCAACCCCATTCTCCTGCCTTCTCCCTGTAACGTTTCACTTCCTTACTAATCAAAAAAACAATCAACCTCCACTTCAAATATACCCAATAACTTGTCCTCATAGCCACCCAATGCAATGAATTCACAGATTCACCATCCCCTGGCTAAAGAAATTCCTCCTCACCTCTGTTCTAAAGGGACATCTTTGTGTTCTGAGGCTGTGCCCTCTGGTCCCAGACTCCCCCTATTATGATTGGTTAATTGTAAATGTGTATAATTGTTCCCATTATGAGGCTTGTGAATAAGCATGCTGCAACAGTGGTAACTGGTGTAATTATGTTGAAATATCAGAGTTTTTCCTGCCTGACTTAATGAGTAATTGTTAACATAGGCATCCTTTTATCTCTACAATTTAAGACTTTTAAAATATTTTCTTTGGATGTTTCAAAAGTGCATATTACAGGATTTAGAAATGAACTGTAATAATTATGATGTGTCAGTAACAATGTTATAAAAGAATGCAAAATGTTATTTTATTCAGTGATGCAAAATACCAATGATGGATCAATTGGAGAAAGACTTTCTTTTGCAGTTTGTGTAACCAGCTTGTATACTTTTTTACCTGACAATGGGTAGCTGATCAAAGTCACCAGTTCACATTCCTTCTCCATTCTGATTTTCAGGTGTACAGGTGCATCTAATAAAGAGTACATGGTTTAGTGCATTCTATGTACATTTAGAACAGAAGTGAATGGGTGTCCCATAACCACAGCCTCCAATTTACCTGAACCCAGGTGGATCAATAACTAGATCAATCAATCAATCAATCAATGGGTGAATGATTAATTACTTAATTAATAATTATTATAATAAGAAGAAGAACACAAGTTGTAGAGTCCTTGAAAGTGAGCCCATAGGTTGTGGAATCAGTTCAGCATTGAGCTGAGTGAACTTATCCACACTGGTTCAGGAGCTTGACGGTTGAAGAGTAATAACTGTTCCTGATCCTGGTGGTGACATACTTAAGGCTCCTGTACCTCTACCCTGATGGCAACTGCGAGGATAGAGCATGGCCTGTATGGTAAGAGTCCTTGATGGTGGATGCTGTTTTCTTTCTGGCAGCACTCCTTGAAGATGAATGAAATTGTGAGGAGGTCTTTGCCTGTGATCCACTTTCAGTAGGATTTTTCATTCTTGGGCACTGGTGTTTCCATACCAGACTGTGACACAACTAATCAGGACACACTCCACTGTGAATCTAAGTTTCTCAAAGAATTAGACAACGTGCTGAATCTGCACAAACTTCTTATAAAGTAGAGGTGCTATCATGCCTGCTTTGTGATGGTGCTTATATGCTGGGCCTAGGACAGATCTGCTGATATGATAACACCAAGGAAGTTAATTTTATCAATCTGCTCCACCTCCCATCCCCTAATGAGGACTGGCTCAAAGACCCCCAGCTCCTCCCCCCAGTAGTCAATACAGCTCTTTAGTTTTGCACCATTCAACTAGATAGATTGTCAGTCTCCCTCCTCCATGCCAGTTCTTCACTATGTACCTTTGATTTGACCAGCCACAGTGGTGTTGTCAGCAAACTTAAATATGGCATTGAAACTGTACTTAGCCATAAATCATGAGTATAAAATGCACCTTTGCTAATTCTCACTATGGAGGAGCTGTTGCCAATTCTGTACTGATTGGGGTATGAAAGTGAGAAAATTGAGGATCCAGTTGCACAAGAAGGTACTAAGACCGAGGTCTTGGAACTTGGTGATTAGTTTCAAGAGGATGTTAGTGTTGAATGTTGAGCTGTAGTCAATGAAAAGCATCCTAGTGTATGTATCTTTAATGTCCAGATGTTCCAGAGCTGAGTGAAGGTCCAATGAAATGGCATTAGCTGTTGACCTGTTGTGACAGTAGGCAAATTGAAACAAATCTAAGTCATTTCACAGGCTGGATTTAATATGTTTCATGTCCAACCACTCAAAGCACTTCTTCACAGTGGATGTACGAGGGGTGATTGATAAGTTTGTGGCCTAAGGTAGAAGGAGTCAATTTTAGAAAACCTAACACATTTATTTTTCAACGTAGTTCCCTCCTACATTTACACACTTAGTCCAGCCGTCATGGAACATACGGATTTTGGACCTCCAGAAAGTGTCCACAGCAGGGGTGATTGATAAGTTTGTGGCCTAAGGTAGAAGGAGATGAGTTATTAACTTCAAACTTTCTGCATAATCACTCAAAGAGTTGACCTGCATGTGCATGTAACGAGAGCTGTATAACTCATCTCTTCAACAGCTTAATTTAGTTTTTCCACAGCTGCTATGTATACAAACAGAGAAATGTATCTTTGTGTCTTTACTTGACGATATAGCTGTAAGTATAATGAGCAAAGCCAGGAAGCTTCACTAATTCTGGAAAAAAAAAAACATTTGCCATAGTTTAAGCAAATGTAAAACATAGGTAATAAGTGGGTCAACAGAGCCATATTAACAAAAATTCAGAAATTCATCCAGTTAAGTATCATTTATTTCAACTGAAAATTTAGCTATTCAGTTACTCACACTGTTGGGGTTACTTTCCAACAGAAAATCCCTTTAACAAAGCCCATCCGTAAATGAAAAAAAAATTGAAATTCAGCAATACAATCTACATATGTCAAGAACTTTTCACTGTCTTGCAGCCCCAAACTGGCAACAACAAAGGTAAACCAGAAATTGAGACTTTGGGCATGACAGTCTCCCTCGGTAACTGGGAAGAACCTGGTCATCAGGTGTGAGGTGCACTCAGGGTTGTTGTACCTGGTGCAGGCGTGGCCTATCCATATTTCTCTAGCTTGGAAATCACCTGAGCTGTCTCCAGGTTCAGCTGGGGATCCAAGATGGAGAGTGTCCGATTGGTCACAATGCACATCCCTGGACAATGGGAATAAAAACACCCTGATGACCTCCTTCGTGTGTGGCTGCACCAGGCTCTCTGTGTGGAACTTAAGTAAGTGAGCACCAAGTACTACTACCTGCCAAGGTTCTATCTGTCCCCGGTTTTGTAAAGGATGAATCCGGCCCCATTGCTGCTCAAGGTCCTCATCAGCTGAATGTCATAGGATTACCAGTTCTTTATGGAAAAGTTCTTCCGGATCGACACCTTTGACCACGTCTGTCAGGCAGCAGACAGCACAGAATGTTCTGCAGGCACTATAGGAGAAGAACTCAATGGACACAGTGGGGTGGTTCCCTAAGCAGACAGTCCAGACCATCTGGCAGAATGCCTCATCACTAGATCTTACCAACATGCACCAAGACCTTGCCTCGCTAGCAGAGAAAGAGAGAGAGATCCTCCCAGTCAGATCCTTCCTGGGTGCCTGGACCATCACTACCACTGTGTGCTGCCTGTGGGATTACTGTAGCGGGGACGAGATAGTAGTTCAATCTTTGCAGATTGATTTGTGAAGAAAGATGCAAAGTCCTGTCTCATGATTCATTGTGAGCAACAGCATGACAGAGGACTCTCTGATCTATGGTCTGTTCCCATGTACACACACAGAGATGGACATCAAGTACTGCTGGCATATCATCAACTTGGTGAAAGATGCCCTTTGGGACGCAATGATGCTTGACGCGGCTCAGTGGGGAAGGATCACAGTTAAGAGTTTTGCTGCTGGACAGGGAGGAAGCCATTACAGGCGAGGAAGCTCCTCAATTATTATAATAATGTACCTCCCCAGGGTGGGGTCACATGAGTGTCAACAGTCCTGCTGATTTTAACGAATGTAATAAAACACTACTTAACGCATTGACTACAAATGCAAGAATGAAAAGGCATTCTGTGGTTTAGTCTTGTTACCTTCTTGATTCTGAATAAAGTTTATTGTGAATAAACTCATCTTTTCAAGCCAGGTACAAGTATCAATTATAACCGATGTTTCGATGAAAAATTCTGCCATCTTCAGGGATGAAGTTTATCTTGATATAAAAATATTGTATTGTTAATCTAGTATTACAATGTACTTTTGACATTAACCCAATGCAAAAAATGCACCAATGTCAAATGTATAGCATATTTGAAGGTCAAGTATATTATGAACAAATGTTACAGGCTAACCTTTACAAAGTTAGAGCTTCATACAATTCTACATTTGATGGAAAATTCTTTCGAAAGTGAACTCCTGATTCTTATGTATAAATAGGGCAGACTTTCCTCTTGATATGCTGCACTCACTATATGCTAACAATGTAATGATTTTGTACAATTGTCAATTAATTTCATTGATCTCATTATGTTGAAGCATTATCCAATCTTTACCAGGAGAACTAATCAACACAAAGCCCTGTATAGCATGAAGTGCCATGGTAGTATAGCATGACATAACTACAGTTCAGGGTGTCGGAATTTGGAGTTCATTCCTGGCGTCCTCTGTAAGGGGTCTCTGTGGAATTCATGAATAGTCTCCAAGTCCTCTAATTTCTTCCCATTGTCCAAAGACATACTGAGAAGGTTAATTGTCATTGTAAATTGTCCCATGATTAGGTTAGGTTGCTGGGAGGTGCAGCTCAAAGGTTTGAAGGGCCTATTCTGCTCTGTATTTCTAAATAAAAATAAAATAAATAAAACATCAATAGAATAAACAGTTAAAAAGCATTGAACTAGCTCCTAAATCAGCCAAAACACTTAATTAATCTGGCTATAACCAGTTGTTGAAACACTGAAGGAAACAAAAGTAATGTTCTTGGTATTCAGATTGGGTTCGTTTATGTATATTAAAGCCAAAAATGCTATAGAAGGGAAATATTTTCTCTCTGTTTTTCATTTTAACTGCCAGCTATCTTTGTTGAATAATCCTTTGTTCCTATTGAAGGAGAAGCAAAACAGATGTTGTCCACATGAATCAGGTGGGAATTCATATGAAACACTTCTGTTAGCTGTCATTGCTATCTACAGTTAACTTGCAAACAATCTGGTTAGGAACCATCATCTTATTAGTATTTGCTCAGTTTTATGCTACATTAAAATTATTGACACTAATGTAAATGTCAAGCTCTTTGCACATGACATGTCCTATACTGTATGTTATTTACATTTGCTTTTCGTCTTCAATGTGATTCTGGAACTGTGAGACCCCTGTGATTTGCAGTTTGGAGATTGTTTGGGTGTTTCAGTGCTCTGCAGTCTCCGAGAGGATTCCAGGAGGCAAAGGCTGTGGGGTGGGGATGGTCGACTCCATTTCGCTGATTAAACCTTCTGTTGTTTGCTGATTAAAGCAACGAGGGAGATTGAAACATCGAAGCCAATGCGGAAGGTGTGAGCTGGCTGCCTGCCTTTTGATCACTGGTGGGATCGCTCTGCTTCTGGAGAAGTGAGACTGCCTTTTGATCACTGGTGGGATCGCTCTGCTTCTGGAGAAGTGAGACTGCCTTTTGATCGCTGGTGGGATCGCTCTGCTTCTGGAGAAGTGAGACTGCCTTTTGATCGCTGGTGGGATCACTCTGCTTCTGGAGAAGTGAGACTGCCTTCTGATCGCTGGTGGGATCGCTCTGCTTCTGGAGAAGTGAGACTGCCTTCTGATCGCTGGTGGGATCACTCTGCTTCTGGAGAAGTGAGACTGCCTTCTGATCGCTGGTGGGATCGCTCTGCTTCTGGAGAAGTGAGACTGCCTTCTGATCGCTGGTGGGATCGCTCTGCTTCTGGAGAAGTGAGACTGCCTTTTGATCACTGGTGGGATCAATCTGCTACTGAAGAAGTGAGACTGCCTTCTGATCACTGGTGGGATCGCTCTGCTTCTGGAGAAGTGAGACTGCCTTTTGATCGCTGGTGGGATCACTCTGCTACCGGAGAGAGGAGACTGCCTTTTGATCACTGGTGGGATCACTCTGCTTCTGGAGAAGTGAGACTGCCTTTTGATCACTGGTGGGATCGCTCTGCTTCTGGAGAAGTGAGACTGCCTTTTGATCGCTGGTGGGATCACTCTGCTACCGGAGAAGTGAGACTGCCTTCTGATCGCTGGTGGGATCACTCTGCTACCGGAGAGAGGAGACTGCCTTTTGATCACTGGTGGGATCACTCTGCTTCTGGAGAAGTGAGACTGCCTTTTGATCACTGGTGGGATTGCTCTGCTTCTGGAGAAGTGAGACTGCCTTTTGATCGCTGGTGGGATCACTCTGCTTCTGGAGAAGTGAGACTGCCTTCTGATCGCTGGTGGGATCGCTCTGCTTCTGGAGAAGTGAGACTGCCTTCTGATCGCTGGTGGGATCGCTCTGCTTCTGGAGAAGTGAGACTGCCTTTTGATCACTGGTGGGATCACTCTGCTACCGGAGAAGTGAGACTGCCTTCTGATCGCTGGTGGGATCACTCTGCTACCGGAGAGAGGAGACTGCCTTCTGATCGCTGGTGGGATCACTCTGCTACCGGAGAAGTGAGACTGCCTTCTGATCGCTGGTGGGATCGCTCTGCTTCTGGAGAAGTGAGACTGCCTTCTGATCGCTGGTGGGATCGCTCTGCTTCTGGAGAAGTGAGACTGCCTTTTGATCACTGGTGGGATCAATCTGCTACTGAAGAAGTGAGACTGCCTATTGATCACTGGTGGGATCGCTCTGCTTCTGGAGAAGTGAGACTGCCTTTTGATCGCTGGTGGGATCACTCTGCTACCGGAGAAGTGAGACTGCCTTCTGATCGCTGGTGGGATCACTCTGCTACCGGAGAGAGGAGACTGCCTTTTGATCACTGGTGGGATCACTCTGCTTCTGGAGAAGTGAGACTGCCTTTTGATCACTGGTGGGATCGCTCTGCTTCTGGAGAAGTGAGACTGCCTTTTGATCGCTGGTGGGATCACTCTGCTTCTGGAGAAGTGAGACTGCCTTCTGATCGCTGGTGGGATCGCTCTGCTTCTGGAGAAGTGAGACTGCCTTCTGATCGCTGGTGGGATCGCTCTGCTTCTGGAGAAGTGAGACTGCCTTTTGATCACTGGTGGGATCAATCTGCTACTGAAGAAGTGAGACTGCCTATTGATCACTGGTGGGATCGCTCTGCTTCTGGAGAAGTGAGACTGCCTTTTGATCGCTGGTGGGATCACTCTGCTACCGGAGAGAGGAGACTGCCTTTTGATCACTGGTGGGATCACTCTGCTTCTGGAGAAGTGAGACTGCCTTTTGATCACTGGTGGGATCGCTCTGCTTCTGGAGAAGTGAGACTGCCTTTTGATCGCTGGTGGGATCGCTCTGCTTCTGGAGAAGTGAGACTGCCTTTTGATCACTGGTGGGATCGCTCTGCTTCTGGAGAAGTGAGACTGCCTTTTGATCACTGGTGGGATCGCTCTACTGCAAGAGAGAGGAGAGGTTGCCGCTGTGCCTGGAGAATGTTACCCTGGTTTTCTGGATAGTGGATATGGACTTTTGTTAGTTTTATAATTTCTTAAGTTCTATGTTTTTCACCCGATCTTCCTAATTTTTTGTGTGTGGAGAAGGGGTATTTGGGGGTAAATGTGCCTGTTCCATTTTTGTCTGTTTTGTTTGTGTGATGAGGGGGGATTTGGGGGTTATTGATTGTGCAGTCGTCCTTTTATTTCTTGGTTTTATAGCCATCTGGAGAAGAAGAATTTCAAAGTTGTATACTTTAAAATTAAATGAACCTTTTAACATGTAGGTGGTTATCACAAACGACTAGTTCAATCACTTGAGTCATTTGGAATTTGCAAGCATTAGTTTCCATGCATAGAATACTTATTTATACTCACTCATGTAAAACCACAACCAATGAATCAGTTAATAATCTACCATGTCTGAGATGACCATATCAGCCATTTCCGTAATACAGCAGTTGTAATGAGAGTGAAGGTGGTGTGTAGCATTATGTAATCAAAATTAAATGATCCTGGCAATTATTCAACCATTATCTTTTTCAAAATGTTGGGTCGGTATAAAATGTAACTATATAAGAAAGCATCATTACTAAATTCCGTTTGATTTTCTTTGTAGGAAGCTCAACTGGATTGTGATACAAACAAATGGTCTTTCAAACTGTCTTCTTGGCTTTATCAATGCTAGCAAACAGTCAAAGCAACAATCATGGACTCAATTTTCTCCAAAACTGTATACCTACTTTAATTCTAAAAATACTTTCCAGTGCTGTTTTATTTGTATACTCTTTAGGTTCTCCAATATCTGAAAGATTGCCTGACTTGTTCAAAACTGATGTAGGATGCCAATCATTCCAGAAACAGATGTCTTAACAGCAGTACCACAAACTCCCAAAACAGCTATGACTCCTCACAGAAATATCATCATTCAGTTTCCACTGATTAACTAGAGAGTGCTGTGAAGGCTATAGAGCAGAACATAACTCTCTCCACTACCTTCCTGTTCCTCGACACTCATTGGGCCTGGGCACCACTGTTGAGTCCATCTACCTGCCTGATCCTGGGTCTTCAGCAAGATCTAACATCCTTTTTTAAAAGGTGCTTTATGCATGTAGGTCTGTAAAATTATTTGTATTTCTATCATTTGGTTGAGCATCTCTTCCAGATTTTACACTCAAAAGAGTCAGTCACATGTGTGTGAACCTGAGGGATTCTCAAGCAAAGTTCAGGATGGACAGGCAAGAAATGTGTGTAGCTTTCTGAGTTTGGGAACAGGAAATATTTTCCCCTGACAAAATATTTTAAAGTATGTATTTTTGACTTGGGGTGTTGCCTTTAAAGTTGAATTGTCAGTATCAAGGAAGGCTGTCTAGCTCTACACTATACTTTTCTTTCCCTCTTTCACTTGTTTAATACTATTACATATATGGCATCTGTAGTTATAGCCCATTAACCTTGTGTTGTTCCTGAGATACAAAGTTTTCACCCAAATGTTGACAACTCCTTTCCTCCAACAGATACTGCTCAACTTGTTAAATTCATCCAGCTGTTTGCTGGATCAAAACTAAACTCTGCAATCTGGCCACATCCAGTCATGACTGGCAGTGTACAATCAGACAATTCACTGGAGGAGGAGGAACATTCTCAACGATGAGCCAGTCACAAGTTTGAGTGACCCCAACATCATACATGCCAGTTTTCAGCCAATTCAATTCACTCTACGCGATATCAAGAAAGGGCTAAAAGCATTGAATACAACAAAGGCAATGGATACTGACAACATTGCAGCAATAGTACTTGTCCTCCAGAACTGTCCAAGTTATTTCAGTACAAGTACAACACCAATAAAGGACTAAATATATGAAAGGAATAAAGACAGGTCTAAATATATGTACATGAGGGTCTTTCAGCTGAAGCTACAATGAAATTGGCAACGTCTCCTCCATGGTCAGGATTAGCAAAGGTCCATTTGTGTGCTTAGTCCCCCTGCACTACTCATTTTATACTCATGATTTGTGGCTAAGTACAGTTTCAATGCCATACTTAAGTTTGCTGACAATACTACTGTTGCTGGCCAATCAAAGTTAGTGAAGAAATGGCACAAAGGAGGGAACTTGGCAATCTGGTTAAATGGCGCCACAACAAGAACGTCTCACTCTACATCAGCAAAACTAAAGAGCTGTATTGATTATGGGGGAAGAAACCAGAGGTCCATGAGCCGATCCTCCTTTGGGGATAGAAGGTGATAGGATCATTAACTTTAAATTCCTTGGTGTTATCATATCAGAGGATTTGTCCTAGAACCAGCATGTAAGTGCCATTACAAAGCAGGCATGATAGCACATCTACTTTCTAAGGAGTTTGTGCTGATTTTGAATGCCATCTAGAAAGTTGACTAACTTTTATAGATGTGTAGTGGAGAGTATATTGATGGCTACATTACAGCCTGGTATGGATACGCCAATGCTCTTCAACAGAAAATCCTACAAAGGGTAGTGGATCCAGCCCAGTCTATCTCGGGTAAAGCCCTCCTCACCATTGGGCACATCTACATGAAGCGTTGTTACAGGAAAGCAGCATCCATCATCAGGGACCTCCACCAACCAGATCACGCTCTCTTCTTGCTGTTGCAATCAGAAAAAAGGTACAGGAGCCTCAGGACTCACACCACCAGGTTCAGGAACAGTTATTACCCTGCAACCATCAGGCTTTTGAACCAAAGCGGATAACTTTACTCAATTGCACTTTCCCCATCAGTGAACTGTTCCCTCAACCTATTGACTCACTTACAAAGACACTCCATCTCAGGTTCTTGAATATTTATTGCTTATTTATTTATTATTATTTCTTTCTTTTTGTACTTGCACCATTTGGTGTCTTTAGCACACTGATTGAATGCCCAAGTTGGTGCGGCCTTTCATTGATTTTATGGTTTATGGTTGTTATTCTGCTATAGATTTATTAAGTATGCCTGCAAAAAAATGAATCTAATGCTTGATGGTGAAATATATGTACTCTGGTAATAAATTTACTTTGAATGTTTCCAGTCATGTAATAATTTCCGCTTGCAGCATTCTGATTCAAGTGAATTTCCACTAATTGCTTCCAGCACTCACAAACCAGCAAATTTATTTACTTAGTGTGTTAAAACAAATGTTGCATTTCTGTACACATCCTGTTGTTTCTTTTGATTATAATCAATGCTGGCTGTGTGAACAATTATGTCTTTAAAATGGGGAAGGAGTTTTCTTTTTGTGTCCTGATCAGTTCTTCACCCTCTAACATTCTGTTAACTAAAGACTACATCAATGAGTCTTTGATAACCACAGAGCTGCATGGGATCTACAGTAAAAGAAAAAAAATCAGTCAGTACAATGGATGTGTATAAGCCTTATTGTGTCTGAGAGCTTCTCTCATCTTAATCTATCTCACCCTAAGAGTTTATTTCTCCATTTATTGCTCCCTCATGTTATGATTTAGCTTGCCCTTAAATGCATCTTTGTTTTCCATCACAGACTTTCTGATTGTTTTTTTCCACATTCTAATAGCAATTTAGTAAAAGTATTTTCTCTGGGCTCTTGCTGCAGTTGAGTTCCACATACCCACTTTGATCTGGAGGGTTTCTTATTAGGCTGATGTGCATGCAGAGATGTTCGGTGCTTTACCAGGTCTGCATGACTAAATATAGGAGGAGGCTATTTCTCTCATCTCATGCTTGTGGGAATGCAGGAGAGGATTATTTTCACTGTGATAACGTGCATCTTTCTGCGAGAGGTTAGTTTCAATCTCTTCACACAACTATTTCTGGATCAGATGGCAGCTCCCATTAGTGCGCAAATATCAACCACCATATCTTACCACCTCTATGTAGTTTCACAGAGGTTTTATTAGAACTCTAATCACTGCCACCTGTGAGCAAATTGCTCCTCTCCACGGGTGAAGAGAAACTACCCCTGAGAAGAAAATTGTTTTCTGGGAACATGAAGATGTGACACATGTGCATATGGTTTTCGAACAGGAATAATGACATGCCACACATATTATGTGTTTATTCTTCAGGTACAGAAAGATGAATTCCAACTTTTGACACTTAACCATAAGACTACTGCTTATATTGAGAGATGACTCCGAGACTAGTGAAGAAACAAAGGACTAAGTATATGAATGTGAGGATTTATTATCAGCTGAAGCTACAATGGATCTGTTATAGTGTGGTCTAGATAGAACATGCATCATAGAAATTGACATCACCTTGCAGGCCCTTCAGCCCACAATGTTGTGCTGACCATGAAACCTACTCTAGAAACTGCCTAGAATTTCCCTACCACATAGCCCTGTATTTTCCTAAGCTCCATGTACCTATCTAAGAGTCTCTTAAAAGAGCCTATTGTATCATCACTGGCAGTGCATTCCACACACCCACCACTCTCTGCTGAAACCCTATCAATTTCTGTCACTTGCTTCCCACAACACCATAGGATACACAGAACTACAACCAATTAGTCAAACATAAATTTCTTTCATAAAGGAATTCTTAATTACATTATTTGTTATGTGTTCTGTTATTACATACTCCATTATGGATTCCAATATTTCCTACCATCAAAATGCTGAGGCTTTGAAGAAAAGGCTAAGCATGCTTAGGAGGCTAAGATGGGCAAGATATTTTACTTTCCTCTGTAGTCTTAATGGTTTTAGATATGGAGATCATGTAGTCCTCTCACAGAATCAGAGAGGTAAGTGTTCCTGGTGTCTATACTGCAGGAAGTGTATTGGGCTGTACTGACCACATTGAATGGCAGGAACTGCACTTAGAGTAGCTTAGGAGCATCCATGATGCTGACAGCATGATAGATATAGCATGGTGAATATAGGGAATATGAGTTAATGTCTTTCATTTGGAAAGACACAAACTCATTCAGGATAGACTACATGGCTTGGCACAAAGAACACTGTATTACCAACTTCAACTGAGCTTCTGAAAAGGTGACTAAGAGGACTGATGAGGAAAGGACAGTAGATGTTATCTACATAAACTTTAGCCAGACCTTTGACAAAGTCCTGCTTGGTAGGCTGGTCTAGAAGGTAAGATCACTAGGGATCTAGGGTGAGCTTGTCAGTTGGATACAAAATCTGTTTGGTGGAAAGTGTCAGAGGTTGGTAGTGGTGGGCTGTTTTCCAGATTGGAGATCCATGATCAGTGGTATTCCACAAGGAACTGTACTGACGCTCTTGCAGCTGTATATTAATAAGTTGAATAAGAATATAGGTGAAACCAAAATTGTTGGTGTGGTGAACAATGAAGAAGGTTGTCTCAAGTTCCAAGATTTAGATCAACTAGGAAAGTGGGCAAAAGAACAGCAGGTGTAACTTAACTTAGACAAATGTGAAGCAATGCATTTTGGCAAGTCAAACCAGGGCAGGACATACACAGTGAATGGCAGGGACTTAAGGATGTTGTAGAACAGAGACTTTGGGGTGCAAGTACATAGTTCCCTGAAAATGTTGACTTTGATAGATAAGGTAACAAAGAAGACTTCACTTGTAGAGCATTGAGTACAAGAATTTGACATCTTGCTGCAGCTGTCATATCACCAGCAGATTGTAAGAGTGGGCTCCCTCACCTTCAACCCTCTGACTCTCAATACAGGAGCCCCTTAGGGCTGCATATTGAGTCCCCTCCCTTGCTCCCTGTATACCCATGACTGTATCACCACCCACAGTTCAAATCTGCTAATTAAATTTGCTGACAACACTACATTGATTGGCCTAATCTCAAACAATAACAAGGTGGCCTACAGGGAAGAAATCATCTCTTTGACACAGTGGTGTCAAGAAAACAACCTCTCCCTCAATGTCGCAAAAACAAAGGAGCAGGCTGTGGATTACAGGAGGAATGGAGATGGGCTAATCCCTATTGATATCAATGGATCTGGGGTTGACAGGGTAAACGGCTTCAAGATCCTCGGCATCCACATCACCGAGGATCTTATGTGGTCTGTACACACCAGCTGTGTGGTGAGAAAGGCACAACAGTGTCTCTTTCACTTTAGATGGTTGAGAAAGTTTGGTATGGACGCCCAAATCCTAAAAACTTTTTACAGGGGCACAACTGAGAGCATCCTAATTGGCTGCATCATTGCCTGGTATGAGAACTGTACATCCCTTAATCACAGGACTCTGCAGAGAGAGTGGTGCGGACAGCCCAGCACAGCTGTAGTTGTGAACTTCCAATGATTCCGGATATTTACAAGGACAGGTGTGTAAAAAGGACCTGTAGGATCATTGGGAACCCAAGTCATCCCAACCACAATCTACTCCAGCTGCTACCATCTGGGAAGCAGTACCGCAGCATAAAAGCCAGGACCAACAGGCTTCAGGAAAGCTTCTTCCACCAGGCCATCAGACTGATGAACTTATGCTGATTTGAGTGTACTCTGTATTACATTAACTGTTCTATTTATTATAAATTACTATGATTGCACATTGAGATGGACACGTAATGTAAAGGTTTTTATTCCTCACGTATGTGAAGGATGCAAGAAAAAAAGTCAATTCAATTCAAGTTGTGAGACCACATTCGAAGTACTGTGCGCAGTTCTGTTCACCATATTACAAACAGAAGGGTGTGATTATTCCAGTGAAGGTGAAGAAAAGGTTCACAAGGATGCGGACATGACTGGAGGGCTTGAATTATCAAGGAAAGATTGGAACTGCTTTCCCTAGAGTGAGGAGACCGGCGAGTGACATTATCTATGCTCCTCGTTTTATAAATCCCTATACCGTGGGTGATCAGTCTTTTTTCTAAGGTACAAGAGTCTAAAACTTTAGCACACAGGTTAAAGATAAGAATGAAAAGATTCAAAGGGAATCTGAGGGCAACATTTTCATACAGAGAGTTGGGACTATATGAACAAGCAGCTGAAGAAGGTAGTAGAGGTGGGTAAGGTACATGGATAGGAAAGTTTAGGAAAATAGGCCAAACTCAGGCAAATGGGATCAACTCAGGAATGGACAAGTTGAGCTGAAAGGCCTTTTTCCATGCTGTATAACTTCATGGGATTTGATTAATAGTTGGTAGTTACCTGTTTTCTCTCTTCTTCCCTTCTTAGAAAGTGGAGTTACATTTGCCACTTTCTAATCCACAGGATAATTTATCAGCCTTTAAATGTGACAACTTTTCAGGTACAATATTTAGATCATTCAGTGCCTCTTACTTCATAAACCTCATCTGTGATACACTGGGCAGTTTCTGTGTGTCTTATACCATGAAGGCGCTAAAATAACTGGATAATTCCTCTGACATTTCTTCTCTCCCCCCCCCCCCCCCCCATTATAAATTTCCCTGTTTCTGTCTATGAGAAGGTATATTTGTCTTTGCTAGTTATTTCTACTTTTAAGGTACTTATATGAACAAGTACAATCTGTTTTTATGTTTCTCACCAGTCTATACACATATTCTGTCTTGCATTTTTATAAATTTCTTGGTCTTCCTCTGTTGAGTTCCAAAACTCTCACAATCCTCAGTCCTACTGCTATTTCTGGCAACTTTACTTGCCTTTTCTTTTGATGTAATACTTTCTAAATTTCTCTGGTCATCCATAAATTAATTTTCTTTTGTATCTTTGAGTCTTAAAGTTTTTATTTGCAGTTTATGCATTATTTCTTCAAATGCTGACTATTGCTATCCACTATTTCTTTTAACATATTCTCAAAACTAAATCTCCTCTTATACCTTTATATTTTCCTCTGTTTACATTTAGATGTTTTGTCCAGAACTGTTTGAAACTAAAGATTGAGAAGATTGTATGGCATTCTTTGCCTTGCTGATACCAAAGGCAGGTTTCACTGTTGCATGAAGTGGTAATAAGCTCCTGGGCTACAGAATTTTTTCACAGGGAAGTTAAACTATAACCAAAATAGAAGAAAAATAGCAATTCTGCATGCAAATCTTAATATTTATTTATTTCTTTATTATGAGTATTTTGTTTTTTTTCTTTTTGTATGTGCACAATTTGTTGTCTCTTGCACATTGGCTATTTGTCCATCATTGTTGTGTATGGTTTTACATTGATTTTACTGTGTTTCTTTGTAGTTACTGTGAATACCCACAAAAAAATGAATCTTAGGGTGGTATCTACTGATGTCAATTATAAACCCAGTGACTCCCACAGCTACCTGGACTATACTGTACCTCTTCCCACCCTGTTACTTGTAAAAATGCCATCCCCTTCTCTCAATTCCTCCATCTCTGCCGCATCTGCTCTCAGGATGAAGCTTTTCATTCCAGAATGAAGGAGATGTCCTCTTTCTTCAAAGAAAGGGACCTTTCCTTCTTCCACCATCAATGATGCCCTCAACTGCATCACTCCCATTTCATGCATGCCTGCTCTCACCCCATCCTCCCATACCCTATCAGGGATAGGGTTCTTCTTGTCTTCACCAACCACCCCACCAGCCTCCATGTCTGGCATATAATTCTCCATAATTTCCACCACATCCAACGAGATCCCACCACCAAAGCACATTTTCCCTCCCCCCACTTTCTGCAGGGATCACACCCACAATGACTCCCTTGTCCGTTTGTCCTTCCCTACTGATCTCCCTCCTAGCACTTATTCTTGTAAGCGGAACAAATGTTACACCTGCCCCTACAGCTCCTCCTTTACAACCATTCAGGACCCTAGACAGTCCTTCCAGGTGAGACGTCACTTCAACTGTCACTCTTTTTGGATCTTCTACTGTATCCGGTGGTCCCGATGTGGCCTCCTGTATATCAGTGATTCACAATGTAGATTGGGAGACTGCTTCGCCGAGTACCTACACTCCATCTGCCAGAAAAAGCAGGAAATCCACCTATTTTAATCCAACTTCCCATTCCAACATGTTAGTCCATGGTTGCGATGAGACCACACTCAGGTTGGAGGAGCAACACCCGATATTTTGTCTGAGTAGCCTCCAACCTGATGTCATGAACATCGATTTCTCGAACTTCTGGTAATGTCCCCACCCCCTTCACCATTCCCCATTCTCTTTTCCCTCTCTCACCTTATCTCCTTGCCAGCCCATCACTTCTCTCTGGTGCTTCTCCCCTTTTTTCTTTTTTCCATGGCCTTCTGTCCTCTCCTATCAGATTCTCCCTTCTCCAGCCCTGTATCTCTTTTACCAATCAACTTCCCAGCTCTTTACTTCACCCCTCCCCCTCCAGGTTTCACTTATCACCTTGTGTTTCTACTTCCCCTCCCCCACCTTCTAACTCAGACTCCTCCTCTATTTTTTCAGTCCTGATGATAGGTCTCAGCCCGAAACGTCAACTACACTCTTTTCCATAGACGCTGCCTGAGTTCTTCCAGCATTTTGTATGTGTTGCTTGGATTTCCAGCATCTGCAGATTTTCTTTTCCTCAGGATGGTATATTGTGACATTTGATAATAAATTTAATTTGAACTTTTGAATCTGCATCTATGAAGCCAAGCCTGAAGTTACTACTCATAAACTGCTGTTAGCAGAATGGCCATGCGATGCACAAGTAGTCTCATGTCAATGTGAAACTGTGAATTTCACATTGTATGAAAAAGAGATTGCAGTAGTTGTACCAAAGTGTAAAAATAGAGAAACTATAAACAATGATGAAACAGTGAATTTTTAAGTATCTTTTACATTGCAAATTGACAAATCAATGAAAAGTAGTTAAGTATTGCTTGCAGCTTTGTTCTTTGAACCTAAATAATATAATTCCCTTTCAATCACTGAACCAGAGATTCATTAGATTGATTCCTGGGATATTGGGTTATTGTAAGACATTCACTGGAGTTTAATAAGAGGACTTCAGTCCATTCTCTCAGTTCAAGCATCTCCATTTAAATGCTGCAATGGCAAAACTTCCTAGATAGACGCCCCTTAGTTGTCTTTGCTTTTCTTTATCCATGGGCTTCCCTCTACAATTATTGTCGGAACCCACAACCAGGTTTCATCAACTTCCCACATCTCTGCTGTCACTTTTCTCTTCCTCAGAACAAGAATAGGGTTCTCCTACATTATCAATTCAATGCATCATCTTCTATAATTTCCATAACCTTCAACAAGGTAGCATCACCTGACACATCTTCCACCTCTTCATTTTCTGAGAAACTACCTCTTCCTAACTCCCTAGTCCAAGCTTCTATCTCCACCAAATAATTCACTTCTTATGAAATTCTCCCATGTAATCACAAGAAAGATAATACCTGTTTTTTTTTTATCTTGTCCCTCTCTTAAACCCTCCCATTCAGGGATTTAAGCTGTCCATTCAGATCAGTTAATGGTTCCTCTTCTGATCTAGTGTATTGCATTTGGTACTCATGTCATTTTCTCAAATTAGGTGGCTATTTTGCAGACCATCTTTGTTCAGTCTACAGAGGTGGCCCTGAACTTCCAGTTGCCTGTCATTTCAGTTCTCCATTGCACTTTCACTCTGACTATTCTTCCATAGCCTTCAACTGTTCATAGGAGGCCAAACAAAAACTTGACAAACAACACCACATATTCATCTGGATACTGCAGCCTTTGGAACATTTTATCAGTTTCAATGAATTCAGATAGTTTGTCTTCTCCATTTGTATCAGAACTGGCCAGTTCTACTGTGAAATCTGTCATACTACCTCAAATTATACCTCCTTGTGCAAATCGATGCTTGGTTTCCTCACATACAGACTCCAATCAATTCAGATTGGCAACAACAATTCCACTACAATCTCCATCAGCACAGGTACATCACAAGCCTGCGTGCTTAGCCTTCTGCTCTACTCGCTTTATATTTAGGCTAAGTGAGGCTAACCACACCTCCAATGCTATATTTAAATTTGCTGACAACACCACTGTTGTTGGTGAATCAAAGGTGGTAATGAATCTGCATATAGGTTTGAGATTGGAAATCTGTGTGAGTGGTGCCACACAATAACCGCTCACTCAATGTCAGCAAGACAAAGGAGCTGATTATTGATTTCGGGGGGAGGAAACCAGAAGTCCATGACTTATGAAGGTCACATTGGGGGATCAGAAATGGAGAGGGTCAACAATTTTAATTCTTGGTGTATTCATTTCAGAGGATCTGTCCTCATCCAGTAGAAGTGCCATTACAAAGTAAACACAGCAGCGCCTCTATCTACGTAGAAGTTAGCGAAGATTCGGCGCGTCATCTAAAACTAACAAACCTCTACAGATGAGTCTCTTTAGGAGAGTATATTGGCTGTTGCACTATGGCCTTGCATGGAAACACCAAAGCCCTTGAACGGAAAAGCCAACAACAGGAAGTGGATATGGCCCAATCCATTGTGGTTAAAGACTTACCCACCACATCTACATGGAGTACTGAGCAGGAAAGTGGCATCCATCATTAAGGCCCACCACCATCCAGGCCATGCTCTCTTCTTGCTGCCACCATCAGTGAGAAGGTACAGGAGCCTCAAGACCTGCACCACCAGGTTCAGACACAAGTTATTAACCCTCAATTATCAGGTTCTTGAACTAGAGTCACTGAACTGTTCTCACAACCACTTTCGAAGACTCTTCATCTCATGTTCTCAATATCTATTGCTTATTTATTATTATTTCTCGGTTCGGGTGGATAAAACCTGAGGTACAGGCATAATTAAGCACACTCATTTCTCAATTGCTAAGAACTTTCCAGCTGTTCTAGTGATGATTAGTATTGCGGCTTTCTGAAGATTTACATAGATATTGGGGTGTAGCCCTAATTGTTTAATGCTATTGTATAACCATATAACAATTACAGCACAGAAACAGGCCATCTCAGCCCTTCTAGTCTGCGCCAAATGCTTACTCTCACCTAGTCCCCCCTACCTGCACTCAGCCCATAACCCTCCATTCCTTTCCAGTCCATATACCTATACAATTTTTTTTTTAAATGACAAAATCGGAACTGCCTCTACCACATCTACTGGAAGCTCGTTCCACACAGCTACCACTCTCTGAGTAAATAAGTTCCCCCTTGTGTTACCCTTAAACTTCTGCCCCTTAACTCTCAACTCATGTCCTCTTGTTTGAATCTCCCCTACTCTCAATGGAAAAAGCCTATCTATGTCAACTCTATCTATACTCCTCATAATTTTAAATACCTCTATCAAGTTCCCCCTCAACCATCTACGCTCCAAAGAATAAAGACCTAACTTGTTCAACCTTTCTCTGTAACTTGGGTGCTGAAACCCAGGTAACATTCTAGTAAATCTCCTCTGTACTCTCTCTATTTTGTTGACATCTTTCCTATAATTCGGTGACCAGAACTGTACACAATACTCTAAATTTGGCCTCACCAATGCCTTGTACAATTTTAACATAACAAACGTTTGTACATCCCAACACCTATACTCAATGCTCTAATTTCTAAAGGCCAGCATACCAAAAGCTTTTTTCATCACCCTATCCACATGAGATTCCACCTTCACGGAACCATGCACCATTATTCCTAGATCAATCTGTTCTACTGCATTCTTCAATGCCCTACCATTTACCATGTATGTCCTATTTTGATTAGTCCTACCAAAATGTAGCACTTCACACTTATCAGTATTAAACTCCATCCGCCATCTTTCAGCCCACTCTTCTAACTGGCATAAAAACTCTCTGCAAGCTTTGAAAACCTACTTCATTATTCACAATGCCACCTATCTTAGTATCATTTTCATACTTACTAATCCAATTTACCACCCCATCATCCAGAACATTAATATATGTGACAAACAACATTAAACGCAGTACAGATCCCTGAGGCACACCACTATTCACCAGCCTCCAACCTGACAAACAGTTATCCACCACTACTCTCTGGCATCTCCCATCCAGCCACCGTTGAATCCATTTTACTACTTCAATATTAATACCTAACAATTGAACCTTCCTAACTAACCTTCTGTGTGGAACCTTGTCAAAGGCCTTACTGAAGTCCATATAGACAACATCCACTGCTTTACCCTAAACTTTCCTAGTAACCTCTTCAAAAAATTCAATAAGACTTGTCAAACATGACCTTCCACGCACAAATCCATGCTGACTATTCCTAATCAGACCCTGTCTATCCAGATAATTATATATACCATCTCTAAGAATACTTTACATTAATTTACCCACCACTGACATCAAACTTGCAGGCTGATAATTGCTAGGTTTGCTCTTAGAACCCTTTTTAAACAATGGAACCACATGAGCAATACGCCAATCCTCACCTCGTCTTGTATTGCCACAAGGAACCCTTGTTTCTGGGAAAAGGTCTTCAACTCTGAGCCGGGCGTTTGACGCTTCCTGTTGACGTCTAGTCTGCTCAGATCATGGGATGTCTTCCATGGATGATCATACTCTTTCATTGGTTATTTTTTCTTCTATGTATTTGTTTTCATTTTTCTGGATTGTGTAGTGACT
This sequence comes from Hemitrygon akajei, assembly GCF_048418815.1. Classification (NCBI taxonomy): domain Eukaryota; kingdom Metazoa; phylum Chordata; class Chondrichthyes; order Myliobatiformes; family Dasyatidae; genus Hemitrygon; species Hemitrygon akajei. The sequence goes on from NC_133144.1 coordinate 17,644,707, forward strand.
TTGGGATGATGTCAGTTGTAGATCTTCCAATTTCCTCTTTTAATTCAGCATATTTGTTTTTTTTCTCTCTTATTGATTTCTGTGTGTTTGGAATGGCTATATCTATTAAGTAAGTTGTTCTTGCTTGTTCATCATGTATTATTATATCCGGACTGTTAGTATGGATTGTCCGATCTGTAATAACCAATCAGTCATAATATATTTTGTGGGACTCTGACTCTAAAACTGGATCAGGCTTGTATTTATAGTAAGGTATGGTTTCTTTTATGAATGTATATTTTAAAACAAGATTTTGGTGAATAATGTTTGCCTGTGTAAGTAAGCAATTTGAGTTAAACTGCTGCAGGATCCTCTAATGTGTTGGATTGTTTCTGATTTCCCTTGACATTTTCTGCATTTATTATCTTGAATTTGTCTTTTATTATGTATTTTTGTTTATTTTGATGTTAATCACCTCATCTTGTATTGCTACAAGGAACCCTTGTTTCTGGGAAAAGATCTTCAACTCTGAGCCAGGCGTTTGACGCTTCCTGTTGACGTCTAGTCTGCTCAGATCATGGGATGTCTTCCATGGACGATCATACTCTTCCACTGGTTATTTTTTCTTCTATGTATTTGTTTTCATTTTTCTGGATTGTGCTTTCATTTAAGTTTATGTACTTATTGCTGTAGATTTTCTATGTTTCTAAATTTCCAAATTTTCAGATCAGTTTTAGATCAAGATATTATGTCAAAAGAATATGTTAATATGGGCATAGCAAGAGTGTTTATTGCCTTTGTTATATATTGCTGTGTTTGGCAGATTTTCCAAAACCTTTTACGTAAATTCTGTTGAAAGTTTTCCCTTTATCACACTATGATCTATTTTCTTGCTGGTTTATATCCCAGATACTCATATTTCATATTTGTCTATCAGTTGTATAGTATCCTGCTGCTCTTTTGTATTCTATTAGCTCTACACCTTTCTTTAATTGTTCTGCACTTTTCTAGTCCAAAGTTCAAGTTCATATCTTTTGAAAATATTTCTACTATTTGAGTTAATTGCTTTAGCTTTATTGATGAAGGAATGTATAAGTTCAAATCATCAATGTATAGGTGTGTCAAGGTATAATTCATTTTGGTTGTTTCCGATTTGATACCTAATTTTCGTCCAATTCAGTAAACTAGAGAATGAGTTTAATTATGGACAAAACCATAGTAGGCTTAGAGAGTTGCCCTGAAAAATGACTTGGTTTGTTTTGACAATGGTGGTTGTTCTTGCTTGGTTGTTAAAAGATAGGGTGATTGTACTATGCTAATGCTTCATCAGATGTTGAAGGAATTTCATAAATATTGGGTGTCATTTATATATATTAAGAACTTCAATTAACCATGAGTGTAGGACAGAATAAAATGCTTTTTTGGTAGTCAATATAACAACATTAAAGATTTCTGCTTTTCCCATAGGGCTCTATTTAGAATTATGGAATTTATTATCAGTTGTTCTTTACATCTGTTCATACCCTTACGGCATCCTTTCTGCCCTTCTGTAAGTATATTGTGGTTATGTAAGTGAGTGGTGATTAGCTCCGAGATGCATGATGTTACAATTTTATATATAGCTTGTAAACAAGTAATAGGACAATATTGTAATGAATCATTTTTTGATTTCCCCTTTAGATAAGAGATATGTTTTACCTTTTGAAAAAAATTCAGGCACTTTTCAGGATTTTTAAGAAAATTGTTGATATGTATTAATAGGTAGAGATGAAGACAAGTAAATCTTTTATACAAATAATTATGAATATTATCTCTGCCAGTACATTTCCATTTGTGCATATTTTTAATAAACTCTTTTAAGATATCCAGCTTTAGGTATTTGCATTTCTTCTATAGTGGGTCCTTTTTTCCTCCCTAATCCAGCTTGCTTCTTGATTGTTCGTCACTCTGATCAGATATTAGACCAAAAGCTCATTATCTCTGTGTGTGCTGGTAATTCTGTACTAGGATTGGTGACATTTTGTGCATCAATTTTAGTTTCAATGTACTGTACAAACATTTTTCATTGTTTTTTAACTAATAATTCTGTTTCCTTCATCTGATGTATTTCATGTATCTATTTAGTCTGGCTTTGTATGCACTAAGCTTTTGTTTTAGTGTATCTATAAATTCTACAGTGCTTTTGTTAGGTTGATCGTATGTTGTATGGACCTTAAGTTTCCTTAGTATTTCCTTAGCTTTTCTCTTAACTTTCTTCCTCACGTTATCAAATCAAATCTGGTTTGTCATTAAAACCATACATGGATACAGCCAAACCAGACAGCGTTCCTCTAGGGCCAAGGTGCAAAAAAACATATAGTCATTTAAGAAAACACATTTTTAGTCCAAGACACTGAGCGACGTCCCATAAATTGATGGTTCCTGGCTGTCTGGGTTGTAATTCTGTCGATCCAACACTGACAGAAGAGGCCAACCCAACAGCCAGGCTACAACGCAAGCCTGCGGCTTGAGGCCTAGTCCTCACTACAACCGAGTCGACACTGCCGCCTCATTGACTGTCTCTTCCACCCATTGAGGGAAGCAGGCCTGCAGCAATTAATGTCCAACAGGGTCTTACGATCATAAAAGAAATGTCCAAGACAGTCACTCACAGTTTCACTACATGCCGCCTTCGGGCCAACTCAAAGGCACCAACTCCAGTGCCTCCGAGTAGCAGGCAGCAGCATGGCCTGCACCCAGGTCAGCTCTTCCTGGCCAACCAGGTCTGACTCCTCCTGAATCCCTCGGCACCTCCCTCAGTCTGACCTGACTTTCTTGGGCTGACTCGCCTTCTTCGAAATGTTGGCCAGCTCTTCTAGCACCCTGGCTGGCTACTCTGAACAACATGCAGCTCACTGATGCAGCAGAACTGCTGTACATGTAGTTTCTGGAGTCAAGAATAGTCTATGTATAAAAACACATTTAACAAAGAAAAAAAGCACCTTTGGTTGGGCCCCAAAGAGGCCTCTGCATGTATATGCACTGCCATCTTCAATAGGTTTCAATAGATACATTTAATGTCAGAGAAATGTATACAATATACATCCTGAAATTCTTTTCCATCACAAACATCCGTGAAAACAGAGGGATGCCCCAAAGAATGAATAACATTTAAAGAACCCCAAAGCCCCCCAACTCCTTCCACCCACATACAAGCAGCACTAAGGCAATGACCGCCAGCAAGAAAGCACTGGCACCCCCCCCCCCCCAAGCACTCAAGCATGCAGCAAAACACAAACTTGCAGTGCCCCAAAAACTACTCATTCAGCCGGTATTTGACATACCACAAGCTCTCTCTCCCTAATAAGGGAAAAAGAGGGGTCCCCGTTTCATAGCGAGAGGGTTGACATAACAAAACAACTTGCTGATTTATGGTGTGAAAAGTCTGTTGTGTAGCTTTTTCTGAGCTCTGTGCCGCTGGACACACAGCCAACAGCAAGACTGCTGCTTCCGATCTTCCTTGTTCTCCTGCAACGCATTAGTCGATGGCGGTGACACCAGCCTTGAATCCGCCCACCTCCAGAGCCATGAAAATCCAGCACCCTGAAGGTGCTTGTCTTCTAGGCTGCATTCTTGGCATATCAAAAAGCGGCCAGTCAAGAGGCCCTAAGAGTGGGTCCCATTCCCACAAAGAACCGAAGTTAGAGTGTAACTCCAGGTCAGAGTCTTCAAAAGAACCCTGAAAGGGAAAAAAAGAGACATCAAAGTTAGAAATAAAGCTGTTTCTGAAGATGCAAGCAAAGGAGTTGCCGTTTAGCGCCATCATTACTCAGTTGTACCTTTCGCCTTCTTACCGGAAGGTAAGATTTTATACTCCATTAGGCGGGCTATTTCTCTTCTTAAGGTTTCAATTTTGTTTCTTAATCTCTTCTATCATTTCGGTATTCTCATTTCATTGCTCAGCCTTGAGTTTCTATTAATGAAAGACATTGCTCTGCACAGTTGTTAATGCTGCACAATATATTATTGTGTGTAGCTTTTCAAATGTTTCAAGTTTTCCTAAATTATTATTACTTTTTTTCCCCCTTTTGAATTTGCCCATTCTGTTATCCTTTGTACATTGATTGTTTGCCTGTCCCGTTGTGGCTAGTCTTTCATTGTTTCTATTATGTTTCTTGAATTTACTGTGAATGCCCACAAGAAAATGAATATGGTTTGTATATGGTGACATATATGCTCTTTGATATTAAATTTGAGCTTTGAACTTCAAAATATTGCCTGATCAGTTGGGTATTTTCAACATTATTTTTGGTTTTAATTTTTTACAACTGCTTTGACCTTCATTTCTGTTTTTATAGCTTTTTGTTTTCAAACAGACAGGTTCATGAACAGCCTATCATCATTGCAAGCCTAGTCTTACCCTATCAGAGGTATTCATTTTGCCTTACCTATCCCTCCCTTATCTTCTCAGGAACTTAAAACCAACTCTTATCCGGTTCTGATAAAGTATCTTCATCTGAAAGTTAATTCAGTTCCCCTTTCCATAGATGCTAATCTGCTAAGTAGACAAAATATCAGAATCTATTATTTAGAAAATGGTAATAGAACACTCAGAAAATTAAAAGTTTACACAGATGTAAGATTGAATTAAAAGCAAAAAATGATGGAGACATTCAAGGGGTTAGGTAATACCTGCGGAAAGAGAAACAGTTAACGTTTCGGCTTGAAGATCCTTTATTGGAACAACTAAGTTATTTTGCTGTCCTTCATGGTTATGATGAAGGGTCTTCAGCCAGATTATTACAGTAACTCCATTTCTCTTTCCACTGATGCTGCTGAACCTCTAAATCTTTTCAGCATTTTCAGTTTTTATTTTGGGTTTCCAGCACCTGCAGTTCTTTAAAATCTTCAAATTATGTTTTCTTAATACTGTAGTTAGAAAAATACTTGAGGGTGATGGTGAATTTAGTATATTTAGACATTTAGAGGGCCTTCAATAAGGTGCTGCTTAAGACGATGTTGAGTAAGAAAATCTATTCAGAATCCATATCATTTAATTTGGATGAGAGCACCAAGGTTAATACATCTAAGTTTGCTGATGATGCAAAACTGTGTGACAATATGGGTTGTGAAAAGGGAGCAAAGGATGTGGATAAATTATATGATTGGACAAGGATATCACAGATAAAATATACACAATTGATAAAATATGAGTTCATCTACTTTGGTAGAAAACAGAGAAGTATTTTTAAATGATTGAAAGGTGTTAGTTTTCAGAGAGAATTGGGTGTCCTTGTAAATCAACAACAGAAAATCATTGAGTAAGTATAGCACACAATTAGATGGGCAAATGATATCAAATCCTTTATTGAACTACAATGTGTATGACTGGGATTATAAAGGACTCTTCCTTGTGAGACTGCACCTAAAATATTGTATACAGGTTTGGTCTCTCTTCCTAACAATGCATATATCTGTGAGGGAGGGCCTCATAGATTTGTTCCTTTTCATTTTGCTTCCTATGATGAGATGACTGATCTTTGAAATGAAAATAAGCAGACTAGGCCAATATTCCTGCGAGTTTAGACAAGTAATATGATCTCATTGAAACATACTAAGTTCTTAAGGGGATTGACAAGGCAGATGCTGGAATCTTGTTTCCCAAAATAAGGATTTGCCATTCAGAATTTATATGAGGAGAAAATCCTTCACTCAGCAAGAAGCAAGTCCAGAAATTCTCCATGAAAGATGGCTCAGTCGTTATAGAGCCTCAGTTTTAACAGCTTCTCACTTGCCAGATTTTCCTTTACCTGGAAAGAACCTTCAGTATATTTTACCTAAATTCCACCTACACATCAGCATGGTCACTGGGGGAACAAACAGACTGAACCATGTTTATACGCAATACTTACAAAGCCACACCCTCATTTTGGCTTTTCTGACCACATCTCCATAATGTTATCCCAGCATAGTGACTGCTGCTAAAAATGGAGAAAGCAGAGAAGAGGATCATCTCTGTATGGCCTAATGAAGCAACCTCATGCATCAGAACCATTCTGAACAGACAAACTGGCAGATGTTTAATGAGGCCACCACAAATGAAGAAGGCAACAGACTTTGAGGAATTTCCCTCATCTTTCACTGGACACATCTGTAAGTGTGTAGACAAAGTTGGCACCTCAAAATGGTCATCTCATGGCCCAACTACAATGAGAGGTGTGCTCCCTACTAAAAGCCCAGATGCTGCCTTCAAGTCTGGAGACAAAACAGCTCTCAGTACAGCCAGGAGAGACTTCATCTTAGGCATCAACTGGCAAAAACAGCCTATGTACAAAAAATTCAGGAACACCTGTTCAATAGCGATCCCTGGTGTATGTGGCTCGGCATCAAAGGCATTACTGACTATATAAGGAAAAAACAGCATGGACTGTACCAGTGATGCCTCCCTCCCTAATCAACTCTTATGCATGCTTCAAGACATGCAACACAACGCCTGCCACGAAAGCTAACCCCCCCCCCCCCCAAAGACACTAGCCACTGTCTGTAACAGCAGCTGACGTGAGGAGGACTCTGCAAAGAATAAACCCAGTAAGGCGGCCAGGTCAGACACCATCCCAGGTGAACTACTCAAGGGAATATGCAACCAGCTCACTTACACCTTCATGGACATCTCCAACACTTCACTCATCTAGATTGCTGTCTCCACATGCTTCAAAGGAGCCACCATCATCCCTGTACCAAAGAACTCTACACTTTTGGAACTAAACAACTACCATTCAGTGGCATGATGCCAATCATTATCAAGTGCCTTGAACAGCTAGTGAACGCACATATCAAAACTTCCATTCCTGCCATACTGGACACTTACCAATATGCTTATTGACAGAACTGCTCTACGATAGATGCTATAGAATCTGTATTGCACCTAGCCCAGACACACCTAGTAAACAAATACAGTTATGATTCTTGGTCTTCCAGCCAGGGTCAGGCCGTGATTATAACTGACGTTTCAATGACAAATTCTACCAACATCATCAGGGATCTCTGATGCAGATGGCAGAGTCTGTCATCAAGATGTCGGTTATAATTGATACTCGTACCCGGCTGGAAGCCCAAGAAGAGTTTATTCATCATATATGCCAGGAAAGCACTAGATCCTTTTTCAAAGACACAAGTCAGAATACTATTTCTGAATTTCAATTCATGTTCAGTATGTTGGGACACTATTGTCCCAATATACCTTGATGAACAAACTCCTACTCCTTGGTCTAAATACACCACTGTGCAACTGGGTATTGGACTTCAGATAGTCAAGATGCACAACTGCTCCTCCCTCCCTACCATTCTTCAAACAGGGGTGTCCCCCCCAAGACTGTGGGCTGAGCCCATTACTGTACACTCTGCTCAAACATAACTTCATGGCCAAACAGTGGAGTAATCATATTGACAAGTTCACCAATGACACGACAGTGGTGGGGTTCATCACCAATAATGACGGCCTACAGAGGTGGAAGAGCTCAAAGCCTGGTGCCGGGCAAATAACCTCTTCTTCAATGTCAACAAGACAAAGAAGATGGTTATCGATTTCAGGAGAACTCACATCGCTCACAACCATCTTTACATCAGCAGCACAGCAGCGAAAACTATAAGGAGTTTCAAACTCCTGGGAGTGCACATCTCATACAACCTCTCATTGTCCCAGAACATATCCTACATAATCAGGAAAGCTCACCAATGCCTCTACTTTATGAGGAGGCTGAAGAGAGTTGGACTATATACATCTATACTCACGTCCTTCTACAGACGTGCAGAAGAGAGCATCCTGATATGCTGTATCACTCGGTGGTACAGAAACTTCACTGTTCAACACCTTTACCCATTAACCTACCTTTTTACCACCCCCCCACACCACCACTTTATCATTTCCTGTCAGTGTCATCTTATGTACAGTACAGACACTCCTGTGCCTAGCATCATTTTATGGACATACAATCAATATATGTATATAAGCCTATTACGTATTTGTATTATTATGTTCTTTATCTTATTGTTTTTTCTGTGCTGCATCGGATCCACAGTAACAATTATTTCATTCTCCTTTACACTTGAGTACTGGAAATGACATTAAAAAGCTCTCCCACTCAAACTTTGCAAGTTTCTTTCCAATGCCTACAAGAATTGTCTTGCCCAAATTTAGGGCTTTAACCTATGGACCAATTCTGTCTTTTTTCATAACTATTTTAAAAATATATAATTATGTTTGCTGATTCCAAATTGCTCCCTGACTGACACTGCAGTCACTTGCTCTGCCTCATTTTCCAATAGAAGGTCCAGTGTTGCCCCCATTCTATGGTTGTCAAAGCTTACCTGAGCTGCCAGAAGTCTTGGTACATATTGGCATCAATGACATAGGTAGGAAAGGAGAGGAGGTCCTGAAGAGAGCTTTTAGGGAGCTAAGTAGAATGCTGAAAAGCAGGTTGTAGCCTCTGGATTGCTGACTATGCCAAGCTCCAGTACAGGTAAGAATAGGATGATTTTGCATATGGTGTGTCACTGAGGAACTGGTGCTGGGGCAGTGGTTCAGATTCCTGGATCATTGGGATCACTTCTGGGTAAGGCACAACCTGCACAAAAGGGTTGTTACCCAAGGTGGACCAATATCCTTGAGAGCATGTTTGCTAGAGCTGTTCAGGAGGATTTAAACTAATTTGGTAGGGGCATGGGAACCTGAGTGATAGGGCTGAGGATGGGATGGTTGGTTTACAAACAGACGCAGTATGTAGTGAGACCGCTAGCAAGGACAGGCTGATGATAGGGCAAAATTGCAGTCAACTTGATGAGTTGCAATGTAAATAGGGACAAAATCAGACAGGGTGATGAATACAGGACTGAAGGTGTTATATTTGAATGTGCACAGTATACCCAATAAGGTAAATTAACTTGTAGCAGTTACAGATAGGCATGAATGACGTTGTGGGCATCGTTGAATCTTGGCTGAAAGAAAATTATAGCTGGAAGCTTAATGTCCGAAGATATATATGTAGATTGTTTCTAAAGGACGGGAAGACAGGCAGAGGGGGTGGGGTGACTCCATTGGTAAAAAATATCAAATCATTAGCAAGAGGTGTCATATGATCAGGATGTATAGAATCATTGTGAGTAGAGCTAAGAAACTCCAGGAGTAAAAAGACCCTGATGGAAATTATATACAGATCTATGAAAAGTAGCAAAGTTGTGATCTACAACTTTAAAAAGTAAATAAAAAATGCACGAGAAAATGGTAATGTTATATAGTCATTGGGGATTGCAATATGCAGGTAAATTGGGAAAATCAGGTTGGTGCTGGATCCTGGGGGGGGGGGGGGGGGAGGTGGGGGAAGAACTTGTAGAATGTCTATGAGATAGCTTTTAGAGCAGCTCATTGCTGAGCCTACTAGGGCATCATCTATTCTGGATTGGGTCTTGTACAATGAACCAGAATTGGCTAGAGAGCTTAAGGTAAAGGAACCCCTTGGGGACCATAATATGATAGAAATCACCCTGCAATTTGAGAAGGAGAAGCTAAAGTCAGATGTATCAGTATTACAGTTGAGTAAAGGGAATTACAGAGGCATGAGAGAGGAGCTGGCCAAAATTGATTGGAAGGGAACTTTAGCAGGGATGATGGCAGAGCAGAAGGCACAGGATCGATACATTTCAAAGAAGCAGTAGTATTCTAAAGGCAGGATGATCCAACCATGGCTGACAAGAGAAGTCAAAGGCAAAGAAAGGGCATACTGTATAATACAGCAAAAATTAGTGGGAAGTTAGAGGACTGACAAGCTTTTAAAAACCAAAAGAGGCCAACCAAAAAAGTCATAAAGGAGAAGATGGAGTACAAAGGTAAGCTGGCCAAAAATATTAAAGATACCAAAAGTTTCTTCAGATATATAAAGTATAACAAAGATGAGAAAAATAGATAACAGATTGCTGGAAAATAATGCTGGAGGGTGGTAATAGAGGACGAGAAAATGGCAGACAAACTGATTTAAGAATTTTGCATCAGCCTTCACAGTAACTAGCAGTGTGCTGGATGTTCAAGTGTGTTAGGCAGCAGAAGTGACTGAAGTTGCCATTACTAGGGAGAAAGTGTTTGGGAAACTAAAAGGTCTGAAGGTAGATAAGTCACCTGGACCAGATGGTCTACACCCCAAGGTTCTGAAAAAGTGGCTGAAGAGATTGTGGAGGCATTAGTAATGCTCTTTGAAAAATCAATGATTCTGGCATGATTCCAAAGGCCTGGAAAATTGCAAATGCCACTACAGTCTTCAAGAAGGGAGAGGCCATTTAGTCTGACTTCAGTGGTTGGGAAGATGTTTTAGTCAATTGTTAATTATGTGTATCCACATACTTGGGGGCACAAGATAAAATAGGCTAAAGAGGAAATAAATGGCCTACTCTTGCTTAATTTTCTTATGTTTACAGGGTCCAGTAATCCATGTTTTCCTGTACTCTTCCAAGATATGGTCTACCTGCAACCTGTATCTCAAAGCACAGAAGAACTATCAGCAATACCTTCTCTGCAAAATGTTAGTGTCCTCCCTCTGTCAATAATCTCGGCATCCAGCTCTGGCTAGTAGATCACATTACACTTGATACCAGGCTCTAGAAACAGGAACTGAAATTTGAACTCCATTATGACAAGAAATTACCAGGAGGTCAAAGAAACACCTTCAGAAATATTCTGAAAGCCACCTTGATGAAATTCTCATTGATGAAGGGACTTGACTCAAAATATTGACTGTCCATTTCATCCACAGATTCTGTGTTCCTTCAGCAGATTGATTTTTTGCCCTCCAGATTCCAGCATCCGCATTCTCGTCACCTGTGTATTCTCATTGAGTGATGTCAACTCCTGCTCCACGATCATTCAAGATGGAAAAGCATACTGGAAAGACCTGAAATTTGCGCTTCTTTGCTGGACACATAAAGAAACCAAGTGGAAACAGCAGGTATGCACATCTCTTAACATCTGCCCACCCTGGGCAGAAGCTCCAGTAGTCTGAGGATTTCACAGGAAGCTCATCAACAATGTCAAAACTGGAATCATATGGTATCCTGATGCAAGAATTATGGTCGCTAGTCCCAAAGTGTTCTCCTATTCCCCCAACAGCATTTCAGTCTCCTTTCCCAATAGGTAGTCCAGCATTGACCTCTCTCCAGTAAAATCATCTACTTATTAAGAGCTTTCCTGGATACATTTAATACATTCTACCCCAAACAAGCCCATGCACCATGTCACTCCCAGTCCAAGATACTCACATAATCATTATTACAGAGGCCCAGAGATGATGAGCATTGAGGAAAAATTGGTTTCATGTTTTTTTTTTGAGGTGTCAAGAATAAGTGACCTTTTGAGTCATGGCAATGAAACTATTGACTTCTTGTAGCATGGCCGACCCAACAAAGAACATATTTAAGTACCAAACCAACCTATCTCTAACTATGGGCAATGTTCATATTTAAATTTATTATTTTCACAGGCTTATATACGCAGGGTAAAAACGTTATAAAAATTTGCTTTTTGCAGGAGCAACATGGTAACGAGGAAAACATGAAACAAGGGAAAAAGTTAACGTGAGCGATCGTTAAGAAACAGAAATTCCAGCAGTAGTACACTGAAGGGGTAAAGATGCCGCTGATTGGAACTCCGTGGGTCGGGCAGCATCTACGGAGGGAAACGGCCAATCGACGTTTCGGGCCGATTTTGATCCCCTTGTGGATTGTATTGCTTACTAAGTGATAACACTGTCAAGTAAGGTCCGAAAGCGAGTTTGCCTGACGCTGTTCCGTCAACTCCTCTCACGGATACTGGGCTCTCTGCGCGAAACGCCGACCCCGACCTCCCCCGGCTCGCCAAGCGCCTCACGAAGTCGACGCCGCCGCCGCCTCCTCCCCGCGCAGTGCCAGTTGGAACCCGCGCCGGCGGCCGCTCTCGCGAGAACAGGGCGCGCATGGTTTGGGAGGCGGGTGGAGGGAAGGTAACGGGGCGCGAGCTGTGTGCGAGCGGACTCGCGCGCAGCTGAAGTTCACGCAGTGGAGCAGCGGCGGCTTCGCGAGTGCCTGCAGTGCATGAGGCGGCCGCAGACAGATGCAATTCTTTCTTTCAAAAGATTAAGTTAGTTTACTTCCACATGTTTTACCTCTGTTTCTCAAATATATCTGGACGGAGAGTCTGACTTTTTTTCTCTCTCTATAAAATTTCCTAACTTACCCCTCAATTTGTTTCTGAAGGACATTGAGGAGTTCCCCCCCCCCCCCTCTTTTAAGTTCGTTTTACTTTGCTTCGAAGATCTGGGTTGCAAGCAACTAAAATTCAGCTGTGTTTAGTATCTCCTCCCTCTCTCTCCCGTGGAGTACGGAGTGTTTGGTTGAGACGAGAGGGAGCCCAACCCCGACTACATTATGTGGATTCGGTGGTTGCTTAAGGTTTACGTGGGATTTACAACGTTTTTATCCATTACGGTGCAGACAAGTGTAGGTGCGGCAGAGCATAATCCCACTCCTGTGAAGTCCAAATACCCGAAGAATACAAGCAGGTCAAGAAGACTAGGTGGATCAAACCAGGATGCACTGAAAGGGTAAATATTTCCGTTACTTTTTATGTATAAGGAAAGTCTCTTTCCTGCGTTGTTAATTTCTGTAATCTTTCCCTGCACGTAAAAAAATTATTTCAGTCAGAAATTTAACAATGGGTCGAAAAGAATAGAAATGTTGCTTCGTGCGCAGTAAAATGTAGGTCGGACATCAAGGCAGACTTTTTAATTAAAACCATGCAAATTGTTTAAAAAGCATTTGGCGTGTATGATGTTTTAATGACAGTTTATTTTAAATAAAAACTATCAGTTTGTGAGTTCTGTTGGAAGGAGCTGTTGCAAACTCGTATGTTTAGCCAGAGGAAGCCACTTGAACTAAGTTTTTGGTCGAGTTGATGCATTTCCACATCAGCAAATCTGTGGCCGTGTTTTTTTCCCGTCCTCAGCACACTGGTTCCTGGATGGGAGGCTGTAGGGAGGTGGAGGTACAGAGAAGCCCCCCTCGCCTGTACCTCCGCTTCAGCGCAGCCTGTTAACCCCTTAGCAGATGGATGGAAATCTTCTGACAGTGTTCCTCCCTACAACTTGTTTTTGCAGTGTAGCATTTGGTGCCGTCGTGAAAATCCCTGAAGTTCGACCATTTAAAAAAAAATTGTGATTGCAAATTATTCTGAACGTTGAACACTTCACGACGGACTTCGTGGATGAATTGTCTGGACCCAGTTTTTTTAAAAAAAATCATTGATTACTGAATTTTCCTGAACTGGCCGAACTGATTGCGATGCTTGATTGACATTGCAACGTTTCTACTGATAATACGGGGACAAAGAAATACCATTTAAAACGCCCCGCTGACACAGAGCCGCTCTTGTGTTATCGCGGGTGGTACAGTATTTAGTAACTAATATTGCTCACTGATCTGGGATTTACGGAGTTTGCTCCGTTGTAGTTGCCAGTCACGTCCCGCAGGCTGGATGTCCCGTCCGCGGACACTCCTTCAACACCTTGGGCTGGCCATTGAAATGAAAATGAACAGGACAGCCCCGCTCTGCAGGACTCCGTGTCTTACTTTTGGGGGGGGGGGGGGTTCTTTTAGTTCAGTAACAGGGGAAAAGTTTGCAAAAAAGTCTGAGCTGAAAGCACCTCACCCGAACATGTTCAGTATTTTCCTTCACGATTTATGAAACTTGTGTTTTACATATCCTGCTTAATGTTCAAATATTCTGTGAAAACCGTGTTAACGTCCTTAGCCACAGTATTAAAAATGCTCCTCGATTATATTTTTCGAGATTTTAGGGAAGCCGACCCTTTATGGTGGTGCGGGGTTTGTGCATCGTAATAGATGAACCACTGAACATCCTATTATACAAATAGACTTTACCTTTCATCTTTCTTCCAAAGGAGTGCGCAATATTGATATCCAGAAGCCTTCGTTCACATTGATTTAAGGGAACGAAGGGAAAGAAAAGGAATTGGATCACCCTTTCAGAACTGGCATGAATCTGATAGGCGAGCTTCTACAATCCTATGTTTAAAGCTTGCATTTTTAGTGTTCCATCGATCTTCGGGATAATGTTGTTCAGTTAACAACCAATCCATTTATTTTGGAAGCGATGTTGATCCTCCAATACTGGCATATGTAGCAGACTGTTGAACATTAGTTTATGCATATAGTCCCGTTGACTTCACAAACATTAAGTTTGTAAAAATCTTTTTATTTTGATAATGTATTACATCTTCCACCAGTGGGAAGTTGGATTCTATTGGTTAAACTCTATTAATTAAAGAAAATAAAAGGCAAATTTTAAAATTTATTTGTACTCTTAAATTTAATTTCCATATTTACATTAAGCATTTTTGAGAAGCTTTCTAAACTTGGATTGAGGTTCCATTTCATGTGTATTTAATCCAGTGCTTGGATTTTTTTTTGACACTGTGTTGAAAGGCTACTAAATATTGTTGAGTAGGTCCTTCTGGTTTCTTTATGATTTGAGGCTTGGTTGTGATACCTTCTTGAAGCAATCAAGTCCTCCCTATCACAGTGCAGCATGCCAGTGCTGGCAATGGAACTCTTTCTGCTGTTAATTGTACTTAAATGCATCAGCTTCTGCATTATCCACTTGTTCATGCCACAAGAACGGTGACTGCTATTTGGAATGCTCATGCTATGGAACTAGACTGTTGACCATTGGTTTGTGCATGTAGCCTCTTCAAAACATGAAGTTTGTAAAATGTTCTTATTTTGAGTATATATTGCATCTTCTGCCAGTGGGAAAGTTGGATTCTTTCTGTAACCTCTATTAATTAAAGTAAATAAGAGCCAAATTGGAGACCAATAATTTGAAATGGGGCGGGGGCTGATGTCTTGAAATGCTGCAATATGTAGCAAAATTCTTTACCAGCTGTCTTCCAAAACCTGGCTTTCCTTGCAAAGTCCCCAAAAGCTAGACTGGTATGGGTAAAAATTGTAATGTATAATCATTTTGAGAAGATGCCCAGCAATATTGATGCACATTTCAAGTTCAAGTTTATTGTTAATCAACTGTACACATGTATGCAGCTAATGAAACAATGTTCCTCAGGGACCAAAGTGTAAAACAGAACATATCACATACTGTTTTTAAAAAAAACTAACAAACTTGAAAATGTATTTTGTAGATGTGCAAGTTGTTTTGAAAAATCTGAGTACTTTAAGAATAAAAGTAGTTAATTGTTTTTTTTAGGCCAAATGTTTGTGGATCACGTTTCCATTCATACTGTTGTCCAGGATGGAAAACATTGCCGGGAGGAAATCAATGTATTGTCCGTAAGTGAGACAAGTGGAAAGTTGGTTAGCACATAGCTATCAATTAATATCAGAGTCAACAACTTTCATTTGAACAAGTATTAATAGTTTAATAATTTCACATTCAATGAAACCTTTTCATTTTAAGATCTGTATTCGATTTTGTAATTGGAAAAAATAGCTATAGTATTTGGATTCTTAAGCAAAGAGTTGCATTTAGGTCGTCTCTTTCCTTATTTCAGCAATTTGCAGGAACTCGTGTGGTGATGGGTTCTGTTCACGACCAAACATATGCACATGTCCGAACGGTCAGATAGCACCCACCTGTGGTTCAAAATCAAGTGAGTTACTACTGATTTGTTTATAAAACAGTTTTTTTTCTATAGATTGTTAACTTCCTATTGTTACCAGTGCTTCAGTTAGTAGTACATTGACTTCGAATCAGATGCTATGGATTCAAGCTCTGGATTTGGAACTTGAAAATTAAAATTTGATCTGACTGTCCTGAGTAAGATGAAGAAAGTTGAATATTTCATTATCCTATATCAGAGAACTGAGGCTCCAAATGTGTTCTCAGGTGGAAGTAAAAAATTTCATTGCACTATATGAAGTGCAGGGAGTTAACTCTGGTGACATGTCCATTGTGTTTACTAAAATCAACATGAATGTAATACTGAATACATTGTTTTGTTATTGCTGCATGCAAGGTGGTTGCTATGTTTACTAATTATAAGCGACTGTACTTCAGAAATACAGCATTGACTGCAAATTGCTTTGGAATGACAGGATGTCATAAAATTGCTAGATAGGTGCAAGTATATTTGTTGCTTTTCACAAGCTCTTTAACTTCTGGATTCGCACACCTAATCTTTTCTAATTCATTTTCTATACCTCTTTGAAACCAGCCAGCTTGAGGTCTCTTGTAGGGAAGATGATGAATTCCTAAATAAAAGTAAGGGGAAAACCAAGCATAATGAATATCTATAGATTTAAGAATTTGTTAATTTTTAGTTAATAAAGGTATAACAACTACTATGGTGACCTTGCAGCTCTAGGGATCTGGGTTTGATTCTGATCTTGGATGTTTTTTGTGTGGAGTTTCCATATTCTCTCCATTATCATGTGCAATTTTCTTTGCCACTCTGGTCTAATCAGAATCAGACTTTAATCGCCAAGTACCTATGCACATACAAGGAATTTACTTCCAGCAGATGTTGTCTCTCTGCTCATAACAATAATAATGATAAATATAAATGAAAATATAAATTATACATACAGGTAGTGCAATCCAAGTAATAGTTAGCTGACAGTTAACCGGCAGTTAACTGTTCAGCAAAGTGACCGCAGTAGGAAAAAAACTTCTCCAGTGCCTATTAGTCTTAGTCTGGAGGGATCTGAAGCGCCTACCAGACGGAAGCAGATCAAACAGTCCGTGCGCAGGATGGGAGGAGTCCTTTATGATGTTCCCCGCCCTCTTCTTCAACCTGGAAGAGTACAGGTCCACAATAGAGGGCAGGGAGGCTCCAATAATGCGCTCGGCAGTCCTCACTGTGCGCTGTAGTCTGGTTCTATCTTGCTTGGTGGTGGCTCCAAACCACACAATGATGGAGGTGCACAGGACAGACTCAGTGACTGCAGTGTAGAATTGCAGCAGCAATTCCTGAGGCAGACCGTATTTCCTCAAGAGCCGCAGGAAATGCATCCGCTGCTGGGCCTTCTTCAGGATGGAGCTGATGTTCTGCTCCCACTTCAGATCCTGAGAGATGGTGGTTCCCAGGAACCTGAAGTTCTCCACGGTGGACACAGGGCTGCTGAGGACTGCATAGAACAGTATAGGCATTTCAGCCCATGATTTTGTGCTGACCTGATAAACCTACTCCAAGATCAATCTAACTCTTCCCTCTCATATAGCCCTCCATTTTTCATTCATCCACATGCCTATCCAAGTCTCTTAAATAATGTGGCGACCAAAACAGAACACAATACTCCAAGTGTGGTCTTGCAAGGTTTTTATGGAGCTGCAACATTCCCTCCATCCCCCAACTAATGACGGTAAGCCTTCTTAACCACTTTCCTCTGACATCCTAAAGGTGTGTTGGGAGATTAATTGGCTAATGTAAATTACCACCTCATTTAGTTAAGTGACAAGGGGTATATGAGGAAGAATAAGTAAGAGGTACACTAATGAGGTTGGGAAGATGGGATGAGCAATTAGTAAAATTTAGAATATTATGTGATCAAGCTCTCTAAAGTCTAACTGGGGCAATGCAATAGGTAATTTATCTTTGTTTTTATAAGGACTTATGAATAGTAGTTTAGACAACGATCAAATCATGCAATGTTAAATGATTATTAGCAGAACAGATAAGACAAAAGACAGTAAGGACAAAAGACAGTAAGGTAAAAAGAATGTGGAATCATGGATCAACTCTGTAATAAGTGTTCACTATTTATATTAACAATTTAGATTTTGGAATTGGAAATGTTTGCAAAATTTTAGAGGTAGGCTTATCAATATTGAGAAGGAATTAAACAAATTGTAAGTTCATAATGACTTGTAGAGTTTGCATACGCATAGACATTTCAGCACAAATGAGTATAAATAATTACATTTTGGTACAAAAAAAGAAAATACAGTGGATTCCAATTAATTGTGACACATTGGGACTAGTATATTTGGGCCCAATTAAGTGGCTGTCCCAATTATCCAAAGTTTCATGGAAATAGTTTAACAAAAGTATAAAAAAGACAAATTAACACTTAGCTGAGTAACAAATTATGTGTTTAAATAAAGTGCAGAACAAATTAGAATACTATAAATACTACTACAATACTATAAAACTTAGTTCCTAATGGTTATGCTGCCATATTCTATTGATTGCAAACGAACAAAATCATGCACCTAGTGCAGATAACGGATGCCTTCATACAATGACATCGACAATTGCTTCCATCAAATCTTCATTTTCATTGTAACATTCAAGATGATTGTTGATATCTTCAATTTTTTTTGTAGTTTCTAACTTGAAGTAGTGAAATCATTTCATTTTCACTCCTGCCAGTTTCTGGTGTCTCTTAAGCTTCAATGCTTGAAAACGCAGTGAGCAGAACAGTTCTGAATTGTCTTGCTGCTTAATTTGTGCCAACTACATGTGATTTAAAATAAAATCACTGTTTTTTGAACATAAACACACACCACTGGTGCGATTTAAAAACTATTCGCTCTAAGCATGGTGTAGTGTCTCATGGCCACACAAGTGCATGCGAATGATGCTAGTTAGAAACTGTTTGGCGATTGTCCTGCCCCAATTAAGCGGCATAGTGTCCCATCTAAATGGAGGAAATCCTGGCTATTTTACCAGTTAGTTTTTGTTCTTTAAGAGTTGCCCCAAGTAAGCGGCTGCCCAAATTAACCAATAGCCCAGTTAACCGGAATCCACGGTATTCTAATATGGCTCTTAAATAAAAGGATGTGAGTATAAATCTTTAAAAGAAGCAGTACAGACTAATGCTTAAAGAAGGCAAATTAATCTCAAATGGTTAATCTGGAGAGAAAGAAGGAGGGGGGAAGAAAATGTATGCCACTGGGGCGGCATGATAGCGCTGTGTTTAGCACAATGCGTTACAGTACAGGTGACCCAGATTCAATTTCCACTCTTGCCTATAAGGAGTTTGTACTTTCTCCCTGTGACCACGTGGGTTTCCTCCAGGTGCTCCAGTTTCCTCCCACAGTCCAAAGGTGTACTGGTAGTAGGTGAATTGGTCATTGTAAATTATCCCATGATTAGGCTCTGATTAAATCAGGGGATTGCTGTGCAGTGTGGCTTGAAGAGCCTATTCTGCACTGTATCTCAATAACAGAGTTGTAGTTACTACCTGTTGGAAATGGATAATTTGACAGGATTGCATATACTCATGTCAACTAAGAGGATCTGATTGAAGACTTTAATATTGTAAATGTAGCTGCTTATTATTATTATTATTGCCTTTAAAAACTTTCTTGTGAATTGCTTCCTTAAACTTCTGTAGTAAATGAAACTCCATATTGCTGTTGGGTAGTGGGTTCTGTATTTTTGATGGAATAGTCTCTGTCACAAAGATATAACTTGTAGGGCAACTTGGAGGTGATTTTCCCATGTGCAGTGTAGGGAATGCAATAGAGATGCCCTTTCATATTGCATAGAGAGAATTATGGGCATTTGCAGGAAGGTAATTAAGCATGAATAAAAAAAGAATAGAATGCTGCTGTGATCAAAAGTAGATGAAAAAAATAGGAGTGTAGTTTTAAAAAAATATTGATTAGGCCATATATGGAGTATTGTGTGCAGATTTTACGCTATTGGAAGGATGTGATTATGCTGGTGAGGATTCTGCCTGGATTGCAACATTTCATTTATATGGAGTGATAATTCAATTTGGTTTCTTTGGAATAGAGAAGGAAAGAGATGATGGTGTCCTGAGAGGTAGGTAATTGAGGATGGACAACAGCCTATTTCCCATACTGGTTGTGTCCAAGATGGACAATACAAAATGTTGGAGGAGCTCAGCAGGTCAAACCATACCCATGTAGAGGAATAAACAATGGTTTGGGCCAAGACGCTTCATCAAGAAGGGGGAAGAAACTAGAATAAGGTGGGGAGGGGAAAGAGTAGAAACTGTTAAGTGATAGGTAAAACCAGATGAGGGTAGTTAAGTGGTTGGGGGAGGGGGGATGCAGTGAGAAGCTGAAAGGAGTCTAAGATAGCATAGTTTTGAGATGAGAGAGAAGTTTAGATGGAATATGAGCAGAATGTTTCCACACGCATCGTTGTTGGAGCCCAACAGGCAGTGGAGGAGATTACTCTTACGACAATTACCTGCATTGCCAAGGCCTAGCAGGCTCTGGATTCTAATGTGGGTGAATGGTATTAGAATAGTTGGATGCAGTGGTCATAATGGGCTGAAGGGTCTGTTTCTGTTGTATGACTTGTAAGTATAAAAGCTGGTACGGACTAGTTATGTAAAAGTGACTTGTGTCTGTTCAGTATGTTTTATGTGATTCCATAGAAGCACAGTATAATTAAGTGAATTCCCTTTGGATTCTTCTCTCTCCTTTTCTTGGGAAACGTTTGACCTTGGCTTACTACTACCTCCTGGTGTTAAGAACAGAAACTGTTGTGTGATTAAGCATTAATTTCTATTGCACCTCTCTGAGAGAATGGGCATTCCTTAAATAAACTTTATCCTGTTCCTGTAGTATTATACTTATATCTGACTGCATATCGCTCCTATGTTATTCATATCCATTTCTTTAATGGTTGTGCAACTTCATCTTTTTAAAATACTTTCGGTAACTTAAGCATTTAGGGATATATCGCAGTGCTTAAAGGCACTCCATAAATTAGAGGTTTGTTCTGGTACAAAATTTTAATCTGATTCAACTACTCAATCTGAACTAGCTCTGATCCTAAGTACCTACAATTATTCCATATCTGATCCAACTCGCCCAAGAGGAATTTTGGAGAAAAATTGAGGTAAAAAATATTTTTGTGTTGCATATTATTGTGTTTGGTCAAGAATTGAGGGCAGATGTAGTACTACTAAACAAACAGCCTGATCTAGATAAAGCCCTGAGCCAGGCTGGCATCACCATAGCATAGGAAAGATCCAAATGTTTTATTATAATATACACCTAGACTGAACAAAATTGAAATAGGTCCTGCCGTGTTAAGTAGATGGGGCCTAATTTAAGTACATGTTTTTATACGTGCTCTACAGACTGAACAATGTCATTCTAATTCCTAGTGAGCATACTGAAACAGAAAACTACTTTAATTGGTCACTATCGATCAATTTCACCAAGGTCCCAAGATTCTGAAAATTACATTGATAATTGTAGTTGCAGTACCACTAAGATTACTGATAAGAATGGGTGTAATCATGGACTTGGAAGATAATCCTATTAGAAGGAACACTCTAAATCAATTTGCAGAATTTTAAATGGTGTTACTTTTGTAAAGCACATTTTATATTCAGATTTTATGAATATCTCCAACACTTATACTTTTGTATATACTTAAAGAAAAACAATGTTTTAAGTACAATGCAAATAACTTCAAATATTATTTAAGCTAGATGAAGTAATCCAATAAACTAGTGATTTTGTAATGTTAAACAGGAAATGGTTAGATGTGCAAGTTTCATAATTTTAATATATTTCCTATGGTTATGTTGGGAACATTCATGTTTACATAAACAGTACTTCTTTTGAACCCAAGAAATGACTTTTTGCTGCAGCGTAACAGAGAAGGAATGCACTGATGTAGGAAAATGTGTCTTTTTGGCAGGAGCATGTCAGTTGGAATTTGGCGAAGCAGATTAGATCTGCATTTACGCCAAGTGAGTCTCCACTGTCTGTTGTTTGTTTCATAGCCTTGGGATAGAAGTACTTTAATGCAGTCCATAACCATTCTATTTTATCCCAAATAAATAATTGGAGCTATATCTTTTCTGTGAATGTAGAATTGTATATTGAAAAAGAAATGTTAATGAATGGAAATGGAAAAGCTGGATCTTGCAAATAAGTTTCAGGCAAGTGGGAAAATGTATGTTGCTTACACTAGTTAAATCAGTGGCAAGAATTATGTAAGAGGTAGCTGCTTACTGAGGTTTTGCATATGGTATTCATGCTTAACAGAAGGTACATTAATATAAAAATAGCTATCTTGCTTCAGGAATTGATTTTTCCAACTTGCTGTAGTGTGAATGGATTTAAATGATTTTATAGAGTATGTTTATTTTTTATGAAATCATTCATGATGGTGGGGACTAAAGCATTTGAGTCACTGATTTTTTTTTCTTCATATTTTTGACCTCACTAGATGTCCACCTACAATTTACCCCTTCTGTGGCTGCATTATTTGTTCTTTAGCCAGGTTTACATGAAAATAGGCAAAATAATCTTGGGTCTTTTCCAAAGCAACACTATGGCTACTTATTAAGAAGTGCTGAAATATTAACCAAACTGGAAAGTTTGTAATTTTCCTTGCCACTGATTATGTTCTAGATCTCTATTCGGTGATAGAATAGCTACTGGAGGAGGGGAGACAGAGCTGGGTGAGGAAACCCTTCAACTATAGTGGTTCTATACTACCCCAGAGTGCCACATTAGTTGCAGCAGTACTATTGATGTGTAGAAATGTAATACAGTATGGAAAGCATTGACTATGAATGCTAAGAATTAAAAGGCATCACAAGGTTTGTTCTTGTATACGTTAACACCAATAAAATTTATTTTGTTAGAAAGAGTTACATCTGGAAACGTGAAAACGAAGACCATCTGACAATGGGATTTATTTGAGAGTTGACGCATGTATTTGTAATTAGTTATAGCCTGTGCATTTTCTCAAATTCCCATGAAAATAAACATTAAATGTTAGCATTTTTCTAATCAGCAGTAAATCTCTGGAAATGCTTTATAGAAACCTGCATCTCCTTAATTTAAAAATAAAGGTGTATACATGGTTATTTTTATCCAATAATAACTGAATTATAAAGGCTACAGCTGTAACTTCCAAACTTTTTTGAACAGCTTAGGAGGGAATCATCCTCTTTATTTTTAAACTTGCATGGATTCTTGTCCTATTTAAATGAACATGTTTATAAATGTTATCAATTTTTTTCATATTCATTTAAACTAACTGCTTCAGACGTGTCTTTGGTACAATGATATTATGTAGAATGTTGCATTTTTGTATTATTTGGCTTTTCATTTTTTTAATTTGTAATTACTGATACAAGTTTTTAAAATGCATGAGGATAAGATAATTATTACTGTCTTACATTGTTCTTTCAATTGTTTTTATTGCAGTCCAGCAGTGCAACATCAGATGCATGAATGGTGGCTCTTGTGCTGAGGATCATTGTATTTGTCAGAAGGGATATATTGGAACTCACTGTGGGCAGCGTGAGTATTGCTACAGACTTTATGAAAAGTGTTGCATGTATTAAAAGTGCTCCATTTAAGATGACCAGAACACACTTCTGAGGGGCAATTCTGAATCACCTGCTTTCTGCCTTGGTACTCCTCAGCTATACCTTCAGCATGTGATCCAGAAACATTTTATAGGAAATGTAGCTAAGTACATGAACCATTTCAATAATTTGTGTGTATATCAGCAGCTATACTTTTGATTCTACATTTATTTATTTGTATGACATAATTCTAGTTTACTTCCCTATTTAATAGATATTTATAAAAACATAAAAATTACAAAAACGAAGTGCAAAAATGGAATAGCGAGGTAGTGTTCATGGATTGTTCAGAATTCTGATGGCAGAGCAGAAGAAGCTGAGTACAGGACTTCAGGTTTCTGTGTCATGCAAAGAGGACATGCCTCAGATGGTGAGAGTACTTAATGATGGATACTGCCTTCTTGAGGAGCTGCCTTGTGGTGCCATCTCTTGAAGATGTCCTCATCGGTGGGGAGAATTGTGTCTGTGATGAGGTGGCTGAGTCGGTAAACCTCTGCAGCTTCTTGCGGTCCTCTGCTTTTGAGCCTTCATACTAGGTTGTGATGCAGCAAGTCAGAATACTGTCCATTGTACATCTGTAGAAATTTGTAACAGTCTTTGGTGACATACCAAATCTCCTCAAACTTGTAGCTGTTGGTGTATATTCTTCATAATTTGATTGATGTGTTGGACCCAGGACAAATCTTCTGAGATGATGCCCAGGAACTTGAAGCTGAAATCAGTATCAGGTTTACTATCACTGACACATGGCATGAAATTTTTTTGTTTCATGGCAGCCGAACAGTGCAATACATGAAGATTACCAAAATTTACAATAAGAATATATGCTAAAAATAGTGAACGAGATCTAAATAGTGAGGTAGTGTTCATGAGCTTGTAGATCATTCAGAAATTTAATGAAGCAGAAGAAGCTGTTTCTAAAGTGTTGAGTGTGCCTCTTCAGGCTCCTGTTTCACCACATTGATAGTATTAATAAGAAGTGAACATGTCCTGGATGGTGAGAAGGCTAGTACCCATGGTAGAGTTGGTTGAGTTTACACTTCTCTGCAATGTTTTCCGATTCTATGCATTGGTGCTTCCAATGGGACCAGTCAGAACGTTCTCTGTGGTACATGTGCAGAAATTTTCTGGACTCTTTGGCAACATCCCAAATCTCCTCAATCTCAGAATTCTTTGTAATTGCATCAATATGTTGGGCCTAGGATAGATATTCAGGATGTTGACACCCAGGTACTTGTAACTTGAAGTTTCTCAGCCTTTCCATTGCTGACCCATTGATGAGTACTGCCGTGTGTTCTCCTGGCTTCCCCTTCCTGAAGTCCCCATTCAGTTCCTTGGTCTTACTGATGTTGAGTACAGCATTCAAACAACTGATCTGTCTCACTCCTTTACTCCTCATCACCATCTGAGATTCTGCCAACAACAACTGTGTCATCAAATTTATAGATGTCCTTGGAGCTGTGCCTAGTAGCTACAGTCATGAGTGTAGAGAGAGGAGAGCAATGGGCTGCTTGAGGTGTGGCTGTGTTGATTGTTAGCAAACGAGATGGTATCTCCAGGGATCAGCATAGACTGTGGTCTGCCAATGAGGAAGTAAAGAATCCACTTGCAGCAGAAGGTATGGTGGCTCAAGTTTTGAAGCTTGTTGATTAGAACTGAGAGGATGATGGTGTTGAATGCTGAGCTGACACTTGCATTGATGTTGTCCAGGTAGTCCAAGGTCGGGTGGCAAGCCAGTAAGATTGAACCTGCTGTAGACCAGTTGTGGCAGTGGGCAAATTGCAGTGGGTCCATGTTCTTGCTTAGCAGGCAGAAATTGATTCTAGCCATGACCAACCTGTCAAAGCACTTCATCGCTGTAGATGTGAATGTTACTGAGCAGTAGTTGTTGACTGTGATGATGCCCTTGCAGACTCCGTCCAGTTGGGACTTGTGTTCAGTGCCCTGCCAGATACACCTGACACCTGGTGAGAGTTCACCCTTTTGAAAGATGTTCTGATTTTGGCCTCTGAGTGAGTCTTTACAGGGTTGCCAGATGCTGCAGAGATTTGAAAAGGGTAGTCTTATTCTCTCTTTCAACTCATGCATAAAATGTGTTCAGCTCATCAGGGAGTTAAACATCACAGCCATTTATGATAAATTTTGCCTTGTAGGAAGTAACTGGCTGCAAACCCTCCAAGAGCTGATGTGCATCCCATTTCATTTCTAACGTCACTTTATCATTCTTAAGATAGACTTCCATAGGTTGTATGTGGACTTGTGGAGTTCTGGATCACTGGTCTTGAATACCACAGATCTGGCCCTTAGCAGACTGCAAACCTCCAGATTCATTCATGGCTTCTGGTTTGTGTATGTCCGGTATGTTCTTGAATGCACACACTCAGCCACACAGGTCTTGATGAAGTCGAGCATAACTGTGGAGTAATCATTCTGATCCAAAGCTGAATCCCTGAATATAGTCCAGTCCACCAGTTCAAAGTAGTCACATAAGCACTTCTCATCGTCGTCGTGTCTATCCCTCAATGTTTGTCTGATGATTGTCTTCATTCCGTTTCCATACAGCGAAGACGCCTGTGCATGTATTTGTTTAACGTGTACTTGATGTTGCACTCCAAGAAGCACACGATACTTCACAAATCAACCAACTGATTCCAATGGCATGGAAATCACGACGATTGGAACTGATGGATTTGTTGCAGCCTTCATCCATCTTCACAGATGTTGAGTTTGAAGTAACTTCGTCCGCCTGTTCCATCATTGAGGTCTTGGTTAGATTGTTCTTTGTCAGGGACCTCACCCTCGATCTTACCGCCACGGGTGACCCTACCAGGAGCATAGCTCCAGCTGCATCACTCTCGGGATCTCAGGACCACACAAGCTTCTCCACCACGACAAGGTGACAATCCATGGAGAAGATAAGCACTTCTCCACCTCCCCTGACAATACCTTCATAGTTCTCACTGTTGGTCCTCAATCTCTGCCTCTATATTGGGAGTAGAGGTATGTTCAGCCAGGTGATCAGACTTACCAAAGTGCATGCATGAGATTGCACTCTAAACGTGGTGTATGTAGTCAAATGTGTTGGTTCCTTTAGTTCCACAGGTGACATGCTGCTAGTCGGTTAGAAACTTCTTTGAGCTGGCCTGGTTGAAATCTCCTACAATGACTGGGAAGGCATCAGGATGTGCTGTCTCATGACTGCTGATCACTGTAGTCAGCACCTTCAGTGCCAGCCTGAAGTTGACCAAGGGTGGAATGCACACTGCAACCAGGATGATGGCAGAAACCTCTTGGCTGATAGAATGAACAATATTTGACCGTCAGATGTTCCTAGTCAGGGGAGCAGGACTGAGTCACATCTTTCAACCACGATCAGTTAATCATGAAGCAAGCAGTGCTGCTTCTGCCTTGATGTTGCTATTCAGTCCATGCAGTGGAAGGTGAAGCACTGTGTCCGAAGTGTTGGGAGTGATCCATGTCTCTTGGAAGCAAAGTACACCGCAATCTCTGATGTCTGTCTGGTACTACAGTCTTGCTCTGATGTCTCCAATTTTATTTTCTGGAATCTGTACGTTAGCCAGGAGATTGGTAGGGAGTGTGGAGTTTTCCCCATTCCTTTCCAGTCCTGAAAAAGGATCTTGGCCTGAAACATCGACTGTTTGTTTATTTCCATTGATGCTGCCTGATCTGCTGAGTTCCTCCAGCAGTGTGGTGTTTGTTGTTTGGGGCTCTGCATTTCAGTTTTACTTGTAGCCCAGTTCATTGGCCTCGCTTTCTTAAAAGGAAGCTGCTTTCGCTGCCTGGGTGGTCTCCTGTCTAAAGTCTGGTGTTCTTTGATTTTGAAGATCGAAAATTTTTTAAAACATTTTGAAGCAATGTTGCTTACTGAAGTACCTATGATTGTGACCATAGATTTCAGCTGCAGTAGTCCTAAATTGGAATACAGTGGATTCTGGTTAAGTGGGCTATCAGTTAATTGGGGCTGTTGCTTATTTTACAAAAATTAATTGAGAAAATAGCCGGGATTCCCCTTGTCTATTTGGGACACTGTGCCGCTTAATTCAGACAGGAGGTCGTTGCCAAACAGTTTCTAACTAGAAACTAGTTTCTAACAGTTTGTAACCAACTGTTACGAACCCCGTAACTGGGTCACTTACCAGCAAAGATAGAGAGGTCCTTTGAAGTCTGATGGTACTATTTTTAACAGTATTAGTAAAAATACACAAAAGTAATGTCAATGCAAATATGCAGATAATATACGTCGTCAATACTAAATCTAAAGGTGAGAGTATAATAATAATCAATAAGAAATAAGCTCTATCGTTGTCTAGGGGATAATGTATTGTCCGATGGAAATATAAAAGTCACTCAGTTCATGCAGGCTGTAGCCTTTGGTTGGAGAGAGAGAGAGATTTTTGGGAGAAAAACTTGCCGACTTTTCCTTTTATGATTTCAATCCGTCGGGAGTCCCGTTGGTGTGGCTGTTCACTTGTGGCCTCTCCTTTAGCTAAAGCCGTTCTTCCGTGGTGAGGCCGCCAATCCCAGGCAAGGGAAGGACATACACGAGCCCCCCACTGGCTGTCGCTATTAAACGTTGTCACGGGATTTCTAGCGTTTCTCCTGGTGCGTCTAAAGGGGTTGTTCCCCAGACCCTCTTTTATCCTTACTCACGGGGTCTCAGATGTCAATCAGGTTGGGATGATGCAGTCCCTCAACCAGCCCACTCTGGTCGTCCCCTGAGGGCTTCAATGAATAGTACAGTACTCAATACACAATTCCGTCTCCAAGAGACAATAGCCGTTATCAGGGGGTTTTGTTTCGCTGAGGCCAGGACACATTCCAAACCTTGTGGGTTCTCTCTCATTTCCTGGGTCCCAGACCCGAATTAATAGCGATCTTGTGATTCTCAAAAAGGAGGGGGCGACTTTGTACCCTTCGGCCCCTCAGAGTTGTGGCACATTCGTAACACAACGCACTCAATACACAAAAAAATGCCTGAAGAACTCAGCAGGCCAGGCAGCATCTATGGAAAAAAAGTACAGTAGATGTTTTGAGCTGAGACCCTTCAGCAGGACTGGAGGAAAAAAAAGATGAGTAGAATTATAAGGTGTTGGGAAGGAAGAGAGAAACACAAGGTGATGGGTGAAACCGGGAGGGTGAGGAGGGATGAAGTAAAGAGCTGGGAAGCTGGTTGGTAAAAGAGATACAAGGCTGGAGAAGGGGAGTCTGATAGGAGAGGACAGAAGGCCAAGGAAGAAAGAAAAGGGGGGAGGAGTACCAGAGGGAGGCAATGGGCGGGCAAGAAGGTAAGGTGAGAGAATGGTTGGGGGTGGGGGCATTACCAGTAGTTCGAGAAATTGATGTTCGTGGTATCAGGTTAGAGGTGACCCAGACGGACTACAGGGTATTGTTCCTCCAACCTGAGTGTGGTTTTATCACAACAGTAGAGGAGGCCATGGGTTGACGTATCAGAATGGGATTGGGAAGTGGAATTAAAATGTGTAACCACTGGAACATCCTGGTTCTTCTGGCAGACAGAGCGTAGGTGCTTGGCGAAGCGGTCTCCCAGCATTCGTCGGATCTCACAGATATACAGGAGGCCACAGCAGGAGCACCGATCACAGTATATGACCCCAGCTGACTTGTAAGGTGAAGTGTCACGTCACCTGGAAGGACTGTTTGGGGCCCTGAATTGTAGTGAGGGAGGAGATGTAGGGGCAGATGTAGCCCTTGTTCTGCTTGGAAGAGTAAGTGCCAGGAGGAAGATCAGTGGGCCGTCAGAAGGAGCGGGATCTCCCAGTGGCACCGACTGTATTTTTATCCATGGATGCTGCCTGGCCTGCTGAGTTCTTCCAGCATTTTGTGTGTGTTGTTTGGATTTTCAGCATCTGCAGATTTTCTCTTGTCATTGAGTTTTTATCTAGCGTCAGTGGTGTGCGCTTCTGTGGCTGTTGGACACCACATTGTGCTTATAGCTGGCAGTTATTAAATAGAGACAGTTGCATGTGTTTGTGTTCAAAAAGCAGTGATTTTTGTCACTGATAGTTGGTGAGAAATATTCGGTAAGACAATTCAGAACTGATTTGCTCTCTGCTGTTTCAAGCATTCAGATATGGAAATGCCGAAAATGGCTAGGAGTGAAAATGAAACCATTTCATTACTTCAAGTTAGGAATGATGAAGAATTTGAAAGTATTATTAATTATCTTTAATGTTACCTTTGGTTCCCACTGAACTCGCAACTTCCACCTGTGGCTCCAAGTAGCTGTTTGCATGAGACTGTGGCTGCACATGATACACTGCTGCAACAGGTGGGCCAAACCAGGTGAGGGTAGTAGGTGGGTCTCAAACCCCAGTGAGATGGTGACATGCATGTCCACCATTCCAAAGTCAGCTTCACAAGAATCACTGGGTTGATGAGATCTGCAGTGAGATCCAACAGCCAGGGAGGTGGTTCTGCAACGCTACATGGGGAGCGAAGGGCATGACAAGGCACAGAAATCATGGCTATACACTGCAACCAGGGAAGACCACAGCTATGATGTCTACTTGTATCACTGGACCTTGGCTTTCAAAGTTAAGTGCAATGGCTTTTCCACTTTAAAAGCTCTCCCACACAGGCTTCCTGTCATCATCGGATATGATGGACAGCCACTGGTAATATTGGTAGTATTCTAATTTGTCCTGTACTTTATTAAAATACATAATTTGTTACACAGTTAAATGGTAGTTTGCCTTTTTTTACCTTTTTTTAAACTATTTCCATGAAACTTTGGCTAATTGGTGCAGCCATTTAATTGAGCCAAAATGTACTGGTTCTGATTATTGTGGGCCCAATTAACTGGAATCCACTATATTTGATGATTTCCTTGGGAGCTGCAAGGAGTTGCCTACCTCTGGCACCATCTTGAAGGTATTGTGAAACTCATCACCCTTTCCACTGCTGACCTCTCTATGAGGACTTGTGCATGTTCTCATGACTTCACCCTCCTGAAGTCCATAATTGGTTCCTTACTTTTGCTGACATTGTGTGCGAGGTGGTTGTTGTGACACTACTCAAACAGCCAATCTATCTCTTTTTTTAAAAAAAATTTTAATTGAATTTTCAAATAGGTTACAGAAGGAAAAAAATTATGAAAAAAATTATCAACCCTTCCCCCCTCCCCTTAACCCCTAACATATCCCTATAGAAAGAGAAAGAAAAAGAGAGAAGAAAAAAGAAAGAAAGAATGCCTGGATATCGGAAGTTCCCCACATGCTCCATGGAGTTCATAATAGCTTTAGTATATATATTTATTTCTTTCCCCAGATAACCAATAATTTTATCTTTGGAGCACCTATATATTTAATCCTATCTTTTGTAAATAAGGGCGTCAAATTTTCAGAAATATTTCATATTTATCTCTTAAATTATAAGTAATTTTTTCAAGTGGAATGCAGCTAAAAATTTCATTCTTCCAACAATCTATACTTTAATATGAATCCGATTTCCAAGTAACTGCAATAGCCTTTTTGGCTACTGCCAATGCAATTTTTATGAATTCTTTCTGATATTTATTCAGTTTGGATTTCGGTTTTATCTATTCAATATCGCCTAGTAAAAATAATGTTGGATTATGTGGAAGTTGTGTTCCAATAATTTGTTCCAATAAAATTCTTAAATTTGTCCAAAAAGGTTGAATTTTAAAACAAGATCAAGTAGAGTGTTAAAAAGTACCAATTTCTTGATTACATCAGAAACATTGATCAGATAAATTTGGGTTTAATTTTTTTTGTGGTGTAATATATAATTGATGTAAAAAATTATATTGCACTAATCTTAACTGGACATTTGTTGTATTTGTCATACTGTCAAGACATAGTCTTGACCAACTTGTTTCTTCAATTTTAATATTCAAATCAGTTTCCCATTTTTGTCTTGACTTATGAATTCCTTGTTTAATTGCCTGTTTTTGAATCAAACTATACATACAAGAAATAATTTTTTTAATTTTTCCTTTTTGAATTAAAGTTTCTATTTCAGTAGGTTTCGGTATTAACATTGTTTGACCCAATTTATCTCTTAAATAAGCCCTTAATTGGAAATAACAAAAAAGAGTGTTGTTTGATATTTTGTATTTATTCTTTAATTGATCAAATGACATTAATATACCTCCTTCAAAACAATCTCCTATATATCTAATCCCTTTTTGAAACCAATTGTATAAAAGTTGGTTATCCATTGTAAAAGGAATAAGTTTATTTTGAATTAAAGGTCTCTTTGCTAATAAAGATTTCTTTATCTCATCATCAACATTTATCTTATCCCATAAATCAATCAAATGTTTTAATACAGGAGATTCTTTCTTTCCCGTATCCATTTAGATTCCCACTTATATATAAAATCTTCTGGTATATTTTCTCTTATCTAATTCTATTCTAATCCATGCCGGTTTATCTTCATCAAAAAAAGATGCAATAAATCTAAGTTGATTTGCTTTATAATAATTCTTAAAATTTGGAAGTTGTAACCCTCCTAGGTCAAATTTCCATGTCAATTTTTCCAACGATATTCTTGACATCTTACTTTTCCAAAGGAACTTCCTCACACATTTACTTAACACTTGAAAAAACTTCTGCGGTAATTATATTGGTAGTGTTTGGAATAAATATTGTAATCTAGGGAATATATTTTACAGCATTTACTCTGCCTACTAATGTTATTGGTAACGTCATACATTTATCAAGATCTTCTTGAATTTTTTTCAATAATGGTAAATAATTTAATTTATATAAATTCTTTATATCATTATCAACTCTTATACCTAAATATTTTATACCATTTATCGGCCATCTAAATTGAGTTATTAGTTGACATTGACTATAATCTCCTTTAGTGAGGGGTAGAATTTCACTTTTATCCCAATTTATTTTGTAGCCTGATATTTTCCCATATTCTTCTAATCTAGAAGATAATTTACGTAGCGAATACAATGGGTTTGTTAAATAAAGCAAAACATCGTCAGCAAATTAATCTTATATTCTTCCTAGTTAACTCTGAAACCCATAATATCTGGGTCCGTTCTAATTAATTCAGCTAATGGTTCTATCGCCAACACAAATAAAGCAGGTGATAATGGACAACCTTGTCTAGTTGACCTTGTTAACTGAAATGATGTTGAAATTTGACCATTTGTCACTATTTTAGCTTTGGGATTAGTATTTAAGGTTTTAATCCATTTTATAAAGGATACTCCTAATCCATATTGTTCCAATACCTTAAATTTAAAAATCCCATTCCAATCTATCAAATGCTTTTTCTGCATCTAAGGCAACTGCCACACTCATTTCCTCCCTCTTTTGTGCCAAATGAATTATGCTAAGTAACGGAGTTACATTATCTGCCGATTGTCTATTTTTGATAAATCCTGTTTGATCCATATGTATTAATTTTGGTAAGTATTTAGATAATCTATTAGATAAAATTTTTGCTATTATTTAGTCAGTATTCAACAAAGAAATAGGTCTATATGATGTTGGTTTTAAAAGATCTCTATCTTTTTTTGGCAATACTATTAAAATAGCTGTCGAAAAAGATTCTGGAGGTTTATGCGTTCTTTCCGCTTGGTATATTAACTCCATAAAAGGAGGAATTAGTAAATCTTTAAACTTTTTATTAAATTTGGGCAGAAAACCATCTTCTCCTGGGGATTTATTACTCTGAAGTGATCATAGAGCTTCTTCGACCTTTTTTAATGTAAAAGGCATATTTAATCCCTTCTGTTCTTCCAAATTCAATTTTGGAAGAGTTATTTGTGATAAAAACCTTTCTATCTTGACATTATCATTTTGTGATTCTGATTGATGCAGTTCAGAATAAAAATTGTTAAAAGTTTCATTAATTTCTAAAGGTTTATAAGTAATTTTATTTACACTTGTTCTGTTTACATTTATCGTTTTGGAAGTCTGGTCTGTTTTTAACTGCCAAGCAAGAATCTTGTGTGATCTTTCACCTAGTTCATAATATCTCTGTTTAGTTCTCATAATTGCTTTTTCTGTTCGATATGTCTGAAGTGTATTATATTGTAACTTCTTGTTAACAAGTTGTCTTCGTTTTTCTTCTGTCATATATCTTTGAGATTCTTTTTCTAGTTTTGTAATCTCTTTTTCCAATTGATCTATTTCTACCATATATTCCTTAATTTTAGAAGTAGAACTTATTATCTGACCTCTCAAATATGCCTTCATTGCTTCCCATACTATAAATTTATCATCAACTTTGTATCTAAAAAAAACTGAACCTGCTTTTTTATGAAATCACAAAAATCTTGACGTTTTAATAATATTGAATTAAATCTCCATCTGTAAATCAATTCCTCTTTATCCATCATTATCATTGTCAAGGGGGAATGATCTGACAATATTCTTGCTTTATATTCCATATTTTTCACTGTCTTGAATATTCATTGATAATAGGAAAAAATCTATCCTTGAATAAGTTTTATGTCTATTTGAATAATTTTATGTCTATTTTATGTCTTTCTTTTGGATTAATTCTTCTCCATATATCAATCAAATTTAAATCTTTCATCAATGATAAAGTTAATTTTGCTGCTTTTGATTTTGTAACAACCTTTGTTGATCTATCTAAAACTGGGTCTAGACAAAAATTAAAATCTCCACCTATTAATATTTTGTCATGTGCGTCAGCCAAATTCAAAAAGGCCTCTTGTATAAATTTTACATCATTTTCATTTGGTGCATAAATATTTATAAGAGTCCATAGTTCTGAAAAAATTTGACAATGTATAATTACATATCTCCCCACAGAATCAATTAATGCATTTTGTATTTTAATTAGTAAAATTTTATCAACCAAAATTGCAACTCCCCTCGCCTTTGAATTAAATGAAGCTGCAATAACATTTCCGACCCAATCTCTCTTTAATTTCTGATGTTCTATCTTTGTTAAGTGTGTTTCTTGTAAAAAAAAAGCTATATCTATTTTCATTTTCTTAATTGTATGTTAAAATTCTTTTTCTTTTCACTGGTCCATTAAGCCCATTAACATTAAAACTTTAAAAATTCAGTAAATTAGTCATTATTTTTTAACAGGGTTACTCCAATCTATAGTAATACCTAACCTTTTAATTTTTGTAGTACCTTGGGGAATCTTTTTAAAATTGTCCATGTTGCTATGTGTCTCTCCCCCCTCCCCCCCCCGATTGTCCATGCAAAGAAAGAAAGATAAAAGAAAAATAGATTATAAAGAAAAAAATAACAAAATACCCCCCCTACTAAAGTTGTGAATAAATAAAAAAGCACAACATTACCCCCCTCCGTTGTACGGGTCATGGCAGTCACCATGATTACACACGTGAGTCCCGTAGCAATCGATCCGAAGTTCCCCCAGCTCCCCCGTAACATAAAAAAGTATATATAAGAAAGGAAAAAATAATATCACTACTCTCGATTAATATTTTTCAAAATTTTACCTTTCTCCCCCTGTATCATATAATTAAGAATATATTTTTATATTCTTCTGTCCTTAAACATCCATCAACTCCATTCACTGTCCCTGTCTTCATCTTTAATCCATTTCACTTTTGAATCTTTAGCTGTAGTTAGTGAATATTTGGGAGTTCTTGTGCAAATTCTTCCGCATCCCGATAATCAGTAAAAAAAAATCTTCTTTTTCCGTTATCCAAAAAAATTATCAGGGTTGCCGGGTGGCGCAATATAAATTTATAATCTTTTAACCATAAAACTTTTTTTCGCTGGGTTAAATTCCTTCTTTCTCTTCAAAAGGTCATAACTTATATCAGGATAGAAAAGAACTATTTTCCCTTCTATCATCAATGTCCCGTTTCTCTTTCTGTCACGTTGGGCAGCTGCCTTCAGGATCTTTTCTTTATCTTGATATCTTAAGCATTTTATCAAGATTGATCGTGGGTTTTGATCAACTTGAGGTCTTAGGCTCTGTGAGCCCTTTCAATTTCAATTAACTGGGTTCCTTCTTACATTTCCAAAATTTCCAGAATCCATTTTTGAAAAAAATTTATTAAATCCTCTCCCTCTATACCTTCTTTAAGTCCAACAATCTTAATATTATTTCGTCTGCTAAAATTTTCAAGTACATCCACTTTTTCCAACAACCGTTTTCTTTCTGATGTCCAGGCAGAAATATTATCTTCCATTTTATTCACTCCATCAATGGTGTCTCCGGTTGTTTCTTCCAAATTTTTAATTTTCTTGTCCATTTTGTCCTGTCTTTTCATCATTTTATCAAACATAATCTTCATATTGTTAATATCATTTTTTATTACTTTTAATGCTTTTAATTCATGCATTATTTGCACCAAAAAATTTTTATGTCTCCAATATCACCTCCAACCTCTTCCTGTTGCACTTCTTTGTTTGTCTCTTCATCTTTGTCTGATTTATCCAGAGAATCTGATTCCACCTCGTCTTCACTTTCACTTTCAGTTCCGATCATAGCTGGGATTTGTAGTTTGGGTTGCTCCCCTTCCTTCACGCATGCGCAATTCCTGTTGCTCTCTTTTTTTTGGAAACGGTTGATGTTGCCGCAGTTTCCTGTTCTGTATCGCCGGAGGTAAATTGCACTTGAGCCCGAGGCTCTTTCATGGCAGCCAGCCTTGATTCTTTTCCAACTTGTGTTGTCTTCAAAGTAGTAGTTTTCTTCTGCTTCTGTTTAGGAGGCATATCTTAAGACAATCCTGAGTAGTTTATAAGTAATTTTTAAAAGGTATTTACTAACTTTTCTTCACTTAAATATTACTTTACTGGTTTTTTACGGGAGAGCTGAATTTCCACATCTCGATCCTACGTCATCACGTGACGTCCCCCTCTATCTCTCTCTTGTAAGCCTTCTCGTCAACTGAAATCCTACCATTGTCATTAGCAAGTTTATGGATATAATGTAAGTGACTAGGTGATGACTTTTTGGCATAATTTTTATGTTTGGGTTTATTTTGACAAATATGCTAAACATGTTCAATCCCTCCATATATAGTATGGTTTAGGCATAAAACCTATTAAACTGTGAACGTTTAAGCATTTTTTGCACTTTTAATTTTTAACCGTTACTTTCCTGAATGAACTGGAATGCTAGTGCATCATATGCTGAAATTGTTGATGTGACCAATTTATGAAAAATTGTCTTGTATAGTCTTGATATCTTTGTTCCATAATTAAGATTCCTGCATAACTTTTGGTATTCGTTGCAAATTCTGAGTTCTTTTGTTCAAGCTTTTTTCCATCCTGCCCACACTTAGATTTTTTCACATCTTGACAGTTTTTAGCTTTGTTCCTATCTTTGAGTATCATACCAAAGGTGTGAGTCAACTTGCAATGAGGCTGTTTTTAAAAGGCTGTTTGCTGAGACCTCTTCAAGTGCAATTAGTGAAATAATTTTGTAGAATTTGTAGATTATCCATTACATGAAGCAATTTTGTACCTTGACCTACAGATATTTGTATTCATGACAACTTGTGTGATATCTGTTTACCTGCTAAATTATGAATTTGAATGATCAAGTCACATCAGTTTTCTTCCATTTTAGCAAGATAACATTTCTAATGCAAATGAGCCAAAATGAGTAATTTCAATTGATTTGCTTGTAAGTATAAATGGAAAAAGAGAGCTGTTATATTATTAAGAGCACAATCTCAGGTTAATATAGATTGTATTGCATAGCTAATGATCAAAAATTATAATCCTGCTAAATATTAAATAGTGCTTTGAATTATTTTTGCTGATCTATATATTAATTTTGTAAAACCAATTAAAGCTGCACTTTATCTATCAGAAAATACAAGGCTTTATACTTTGCTTCCTTAATTAAACATGAAATTTTGAACTACAAATGACAGCTTTAACACTGAAAAATATTAATTGCTTAAGTATGCAAACACTAATTTGTTTTTAAGATAGCAGATTTTAAATAATCTTGTTAATTAAAAATATTTTTCAGCTGTCTGTGAGAATGGGTGTTTGAATAATGGAAGATGTGTTGCTCCCAATCGTTGTGCTTGTACATATGGATTTACAGGAGCACAGTGCGAAAGAGGTAAAGCATCTTCATGCATTAACCAAGGGTAAAATATTTAAAAGCATGTTAGTGTTTTTCCCATTTTATTTGCTGTTGCCTTGTAATTATTTCTAACATTGGTTATGTTGGTTTCTATTATTTAATTAGAATAGTGGTTTATGTTTGTGCTGATTATAGTGCCAAAAGAATATTACAAAAGTAGAGGGAATACAGATGAAAGCCTTCAGGATGGAGAGATTAGGCTATGAGTAAATAATAATGCATATTTGAATAATGTTGTGGTGTGATGCAGTGCTCTTCCTATTTTACCTTTTTTTGGGAGCTGTTGAATATATATTAACTATTCACTGTAATCAATAAATTCAATTGTCAAAACATGACTAGGATGACAAGTAGTAAATGAAGTGATTTTCTTTTTATAGAATCTAATGGTGATAATAGAAAGCATTTAGCTGTAGTTCTGAAAGATCAATACAGTTCAGTCCCATGATCCTCCTTTCCCCATGTTCTGGATATTTTAAGTTGCATTCCTATGGAATCTTAATGCAACCTTTGTGGGTGTATTGAAGATATTAACAACCTTTTGTGCCAAGATGCTTTTGTTGGTTGATTATTTTACATTGTAATTTCTGGTTGCTGATGCATGCCATAATAAGTCTAGCAAGTTGAAAGAAAATATCAAGACATTAATTCTTGACCTGCTTTAAGAGAACATTTCCATCTTCTTGAGACTTCACATAATTAAAATCCTTTATCCCTGACAATAGCTTGATAAAATTCTTGTCTGCCCTCAGATATGTTTTCGTAATGGTAGATCTGGGGATGGTCAGACATGGGTAATTTTGAAATTGCCAAACATCTACTGAATCAAACTGGAATAGTCTTATCCATGAGCATAAGAATGATTTGACTGCATTTTCCATCTGTTTAACAAGCTGCAATTTCAAAGGTTGAATAGGTTAGGACTTTATTCTCTATAGTGTAGAGGAATGAGGGGAAATTTAATAGAGATATACAAAATTATGAGGGGTATAGATAGGGTAAATGCAAGCAGGCTTTTCTCACTGAGATTAGGTGAGATTAAAACCAGAGGTCATGGTTTAAGGGTGAAAAGTGAAATGTTTAAGGGGAACAAAAGGGGGGGTCTATTTTCACTTGGTGTTTGGTGAGAGTATGGATTGAGCTGCCAGCGGAAGTGGTAGATGCAGGTTTGATTTCAGTATTTAAGAGAAATTTGGAAAGGTACAGTACATGGATGGGAGGGATATAGAGTCCCGGCCGCATGTTGATGGGACTGAGCAGGTTAATAGCTCAGCATGGACTAGATGGGCTGAATGACCTGTTTCTGTGCTGTAGTGTTCTATAACTCTATGAAAGTCCTTCCTTTTTAACAACTGCTCCTGTTTTTGATGTGGATTGATAAAAGAATCTCTAGAAGTAGGCAGTAGTTGACACCCTAATAGTGATTTCAGATGCCATCCCTGAAGTAATATGTTTTGATATAAAATGGCATTTACATCCTTGTTTTCATACATAAATAACTAGGGTGTTTAAAGTGTTTACTTTGCAAGAATTGTGATAAAACTTTAATTGAAGTGTGCTATTTACATACACTTTATGAGACACTTTGTCCTGAGACAGTAAACCAGGGAAGATGCATCAGCTGGTTACAAAGCTAAATCCTCTATTTGGTTCAAAGGATGTAGCTTTTATGGTAAAGAGGAATTGTTGGTTAAATGCCATTTCATTTGTTGTTTACTTACGAGTCATCTGGAGATTTTTAAACACACTTCACATCAGATCTGTATTCAGTAGTATCAATGTACAGCTGCCCATAAGAATTCTGCTGGCATTTATACAAAGTGACTAAAGTAACTAATGTGTTTGCAGAACTAATTTGCTCTACATCTCATTGTATTGAAGATTTGTGTAAATAAACAGAGTAATTCAACACATTGTTGCTGGACAAGTTTTGTTGACCTAAGTGGAAAGTGTACAATGTTGTTAATATGTGAAAGTGCACTGATCTTCCTATGAGCTGGTATTCAGAGGCAGAATGAATTTGATTTTAAATGAATTTTGCACAGTTATCAGGTTTAGTGCTGTGGCCTGGCAGCAGTACAATTAACGGTGCATCAGCAAAAGTATGAAAGAGTAGCCAGTGATGTCAAATGAAGACTATATTGTGTTCTACATTAGTGATAATGTATTTTGCCTGACATACCTTGCAGAATTAAGTCATTAATACTAGCGTTGACAATGTTGTGTTCCAGGTTCAGAAATATGAGAAACATGGAGGAGATTGTATATTGTCAAGATTCTCATATGTTACAAGTGTGGCCTCCTTATAGCTCACTGTCATATTCTCTATTTTTCTATGTGCAATCTTGTGGTCCAGGATAATTAAGGATAACTCAGTAATAGCGTGTGATTGGTTAGAAGGTTAAGTGTTTATGTTACATTTCTGGGACTTGGGTTTTGATTTCAAATGGATGGTGGGGAAAGAAAAAAAGGAGTTAAGTTCCTGTTGAGCGTTAGATACTTGTTTTATTTTATGTATACATTTTGATAAAGAATTTTAAAGTATTTTGATGTTATAAAACATACACTATATAATATAAATCTGTAATACTGATGACAAACTGCTTTAGCAGTTATCCAAGTATAGTGAGGTTTTAAAATTTGCAGTTTTCTTATTACAATTTGTACAATGAACATAGTAATTGAAGCATCACAAGTTCAGTGGCTTATGTCTGATAAATTTTCAGTCATTTATTGAAAACATTAGATTTGTTCATAATTAATACAACTGTCCTCTCTTCAAAGTTGAAGGATTAAACAATCATATATCCTGGGTCTTTACCTCAAAGTTTACTCTTAATTCTCAGTACCTAAAATCAGCTAAAGAATATCTTAAAGAAGTACACAATCTGGGCTTAAACTGCAATGCAATTATTCATTGAAAATGCTTTTATGGTATTTATAACTACTACAGCAGAAATCTGCCACCTGCTTCTTGGCAGACTGCAATCAGACAGCTGTTCCTTCAGTATGTATCTACTCTGTCCCTTAGTATTTGCCAGAACTTGCGATGCACTTTACGAGTCAATTATGTTTATGTTGGTTATTTGACACAGTCACAACAAATAACAAATACATAGCAAATAGAGGTTGTGGGTAGTTAGAATTCTTAAGCAGTTTGGGGGCAACCAGAAAGTACTGGAGTACTGACCAAATGACACATGATGTTTGGGAACGCCTATTGCTTCTCATGCACACTATTCAGCTTGTTCCATGTTCTCAACCTTGTTATCTACTATGTATATTAGCATACATTGCCTCTGCAGGGTGTGGCAAAGCTCATGATAATGGCTACTTTGAGAGATTCCAAGCATTTTGTGACATTAAAAGTACTTTACAAATGGTGTGATTATTGGGATGCTCACAGTGTTAGCAGAATATCTTCCAGTGCATTTAAATGATTTGTGATCTTGGAAAGGTTGCTCTTCTGTGTCATTGCTTAATTTGGATTACAGTAAATCACCTGAACAGTATTTGCTATGTGTATGGTGGACACTTTCTCTGGCCTTGTAGTTTTCACATTTGACTGCCTGAAAGAGGCAATGCATAGGAAATAACTCATTTCTGAAGTATTGTTCCTAATAGCTTGAAGTCATTTTGTGGCTATATATGTGGAAATTGGACCTGGGAAAACTCTACCAAGTAAAATATGTGAATTGGTAATTGTCTGAGGCTATCTGTTCATTAAAATGTTGTGTAGTTTTGTCATCTTGCATTCTTATTCTGCATTCAATTACATTGAATAGTGGTACTTAATGTAGTTAATCATATTATACTAGGGGTATTGCAATGAGTTTATCCATTTATGACTATCAGGGTCAAACAATTTATTTTTGATGTTTAATCAATTTTTAAGTAGATGGGCACGGTTCTTCAAGTTTTAATTATATTTAGATGAATCGTTTGTCTAGCTAGTGGTATTGTAAATAACTACCAGTGAGGTAAACACTAAGTGCACTGCAGATGCTGTGGTCAAAGCAACATGTACAACAAGCTGGAGGAACTCAGCAGGTCGGACAGCATCTGTGGAAACGAGCAGTCAATGTTTCGGGCCGAGACCCTTCATCAGGACTGAAGAGGGAGGGGGTAGGGGCCCTATAAAGAAGATGGGGGAGGGTGGGAAGGAGAAGGCTGGTAGGTGCTAGGTAAAAAAACAATCAGAGGGAAGATCAAGGGGTAGGGGAGGGGATAGGTAGGAAAGGTGAAGAAGGAATGTAAGAGGAAAGCACTGTGTAGTAGAAGGCAGAATCATGAGAGAGGTGATAGACAGCTGGAGGAGGAGGCAGAGTGAAACTGGGATGGGGGAAGGGAGAGGGAGGGAATTACCGGAAATTGGAGAATTCAATGTTCAAGCTATCCCCTCCCTGCTTCCCCTCCCCCACCCTTTGATCTTTCCTCTGGTTTTTCACCTGGCACCTACCAGCCTTCTCCTTCCCACCCTCCCCTACCT
This sequence comes from Hemitrygon akajei, assembly GCF_048418815.1. Taxonomy (NCBI): domain Eukaryota; kingdom Metazoa; phylum Chordata; class Chondrichthyes; order Myliobatiformes; family Dasyatidae; genus Hemitrygon; species Hemitrygon akajei. The sequence goes on from NC_133144.1 coordinate 17,686,618, forward strand.
TCTTTATAGGGCCCCTGCCCCCTCCCTCTTCAGTCCTGATGAAGGGTCTCGGCCCAAAACGTTGACTGCTGGTTTCCACAGATGTTGTCCGACCTGCTGAGTTCCTCCAGCTTGTACGTGTTACCAGTGAGGTGCTCTTTGCAGCTTAATGTGTTCCTGTCTTTCACACTGCAGAATGAATTCTCTGGCGACCTAATGTTACAGTACTTCTGAAATTCTGGAGGTGTAGAATAATTATGTACCTTGTCACTATGGCCATTCTACACTTATTCCAGTGGAAGAAGATGTATTTTGCCCTCAGCTAGTACTTGTAGCACAACCCCATTTTAAAGGCTTACCAAACTGGGTTGAAAATTCAAGTATAAGTGTTTTTTATTCAATATTTTAAGTGTACTAGTTTTATTATTTAAAAAAATCCTTTCAAACATCAGAAACATTTAAAAGCAGTTTGCTGGAATCTGTTTTAAAGATGTCAAAAGACCATTGGAATGGTGACCTACTGTTTGATAGACACTGCTTGCAGATTACCTTGTTTCATGGGACAACTGTGGCAACAAAGCCAGGAGTTTGGACCTGTGGGGATGCATATGGTTACTGTGGCCACTGGGGGGGGGGGGGGTCAAAATCTGGAGCATGGGTCAAATTGAGCAGTATTTGGTCTGTTTTTTAAGAAAATGCTTCTCACTTTATTCTCCTTTCTGCTTGGCTCTGTGCCCTAGTTAACATTGAATTTGTTTCTAGTTGGGCCATCTTGGTTTTTAATTGATAAGTTCTAGGAAATTTTTGAAAATCTTTTTAAAATGAGTAAATTCTTTAAATCTGCAGTGTCTTGTACCATAATTTTAAAACATTAATACCAAAGCATTCCAGTGGCTCTCTAGATCTTGTGTTTAACCTTTGGGTAAGTTATCTTATACTGGGCAGTTAACACAAAGGCATTCTGCCTAATTAATTCCATTATTCATTTAAATATTGGAAACATCAGATGACCCGGAGAGAAACACTGAATCATTGACCAGTAACTTCTAGATTTTGATGTGTGTGGAAATTTCTGAAGTTGGTTTAATCTCAGGTGAAAAGTTAATCCTGATTCTTTTATCATATAGCAGTAAAATCCAAACCATTATTTGGTCATCAGCTGAGACTCAGTAAATGGAGATTTACAGACAATGGAAGTTGTAAAGCCATGTCCTATTCATTGCTAGGTAGTATTTATTTTCCTCCTTGAACTGATTATCTGATCTAGTTGTATTATTTAGAAGTAAAGTCTTGTGATCTTTATGTTGACAAAACTTATTTTAGGAAATTTTCAGTTGATCCTGTACCTGTAATTTTTTTGGATGGTATGTGGAGAAGCAGAATTTCAATTTTTTTCCCCTATACTTTGCATGGAGTAAAAATATGCTTCTTGATTTAATTCTTCTATTACATAAAGTACAGTGACATCTCTTATTGCCACCTTAGAGATGTTGATTTAATGTTCAGTCTTAATAGAATACTGCTTTCCATCAGAATAGCACAAAGACTTTGAAAGTTTCAGTCAAAAGTAATTGATGTTAAAATCACTAGAGTAAGTCATGCTTCCATGATCTTCCATCTCAGTTCAAAGAACCAGAAGTGAGCAATCCTCAGTGAGAATGAAGGAAAGAATAAACATAGGCTTACTGAAGTTCAATAGGAAAATAATAGATTTGATCATAAAGCATATAGTCAAAGATTATCTGCTTAACAACAACCTACTAAACAACAGTCCCTGTTGCTGCAAAGGAAGGAATTTGGTCACAATCCAGTTCAACTATGACATGAGCCTTAATCTAAAAATAACTGGTAAACCCTACAATATGGTTTAAATCAGATACAAACAATTGGTTTATAGAACTACACCAAGATTAGTACAGTAAGTTTAAAGCAGAGGTTATTCACAATTCTCAAATTTATAGATTGGAAGAAAATAATAGAGCAACAGGATTTCATGCTTGAAGTTATGGAAAAGTAAGTCTGGAATATTAATTGAAATATTTGTAATTAAGTTCATCATTATATCCCTTTTATCCTATGCCTTAAACTCATCCCTCTAGTATTAAATACATATGCTATGTTCCTATTACCTATCCTATCTTTGTCCATGTTTTTAATACCTCAATCATCCTCCTACAGCCTTTAGTCAAAAGAAATACTAAGACAACCTGTCAATTCTTTCATAATTGAAATGTATCATCCCAGGCATCTTGTTTGCCCCCTTTCAAATGCATTCACCTCCTGCAATAATGTGGCAAGTAGAACCTCACAGTACGAAAGCTGTGCTATACTTAATGTGTTTGTAAAATTATAGTATAACATAAAACAGTTCAGCATAATACTAACCCTTCAGTTCACAGTGCTGTGCTGACTTTTAACCTACTCCAGTGTCAATCTACAACTTCCCTCTCACATAACCCTCCATTTTCATTCATCTATGTGCCTGTCAAAGAGTCTCCCATATGTATCTGCCTCTACCACCACCACTAGCAGCATGTAACCTTCCTCAATCTCCCTGTTTTGATTTCATTTGCCAAGGCATTGAATTCCATATGTTTTCACCTTATATACCTGGGCTACCACTTTCAGGATGTATTGTACAAGGTCTATATGTTCCCCTCAATTCCCACATCCTACCCTTGTAAGTACTCCCAAAGTGCATCACCTTCTACTAAGATTAAATCCATTGCTCTGCCAATCTTACAAAGTAATCAATATCATTTATCTTAATAGGAGCAGGTGAAAGAAAGGGAAGCTGCAGTTTCTGAAGTTTCCAGGAAAAAGACTGTGTCAGATTTCAGAGCACTTGTACATAAAATTTGAACAACCTAGTTAGTCTCAGCTTTTGGAGCACCTCAGATTGCACTTGTAAAAGCTGTAAATAAACTAAAAAGAACATGGGGAAGAAGAGTGCAATGTACAGTGCCTATAAAAAAATTTCACACTCTCCCACCCCACCCTGGAAGTTAGCATGTTTTATTCAGCATTGAATCACAGTGGATTTAATTTGGCTTTTTTGACACTGATCAATAAAAAAGACTCTTTTGTGTCAATTTCTACAAATTAGTTTAAATGTATTACAATTATTAAACACAAAATCATTGATTGCATAATTACTTATCCCCTTCAAATCAGTATTTAGTAGGTGCCACTTTGGCAGCAATTACAACCTTGAGTCTGTGTGGATAGGTCTCTATTAGCTTTGCACATCTGGACGATGCAATTTTTCCCCATTCTTCTGTCCAAAATTGCTCAAGCTGTGTCAGATTACATGGGGATTGTGAGTGAACAGCCCTTTTCAAGACCAGCTACAAATTCTCAATTGGATTGAGGTTTGGACTCTGAATTGGCCACTCCAGGATATTAACTTTGTTGTTTTTAAGCCATTCTTGTGTAGCTTTGGCGTTATTCTTGGGTCATTGTCTTGCTGGAAAAGGAATCTTCTCCCAAGTCGCAGTTCTCTTACAGACTGCATCAGGTTTTCCTCCAAAATATCCCAGTATTTTGCTGCATTCATTTTTCCCTCTACCTTTACAAGCTTTCCAGGCCTTCTGCAGTGAAGCATCCCCACAGCATGATGCAGCTGCCATCATGCCTCACTGTAGGGATGGAGTGTTTTTGATGTATGGTGTTTAGTCTGATGGCTAAAAAGAATAGTCTTCGTGCTGACTTCCTGAGTCTCCCACATGCCTTCTGACAAACTCTAGCCAAGATATCATGAGTTTTTTTTTACCAACAGTGGCTTTCTCTTTGCCGCTCTCCAATAAAGCTGTGACTGGTGAAACACTGGACAACAGTTGTTGCATGTGCTGTCTCTGCCATCTCAGCTGCTGAAGCTGAGCTGTCATAGGTCTCTTGGTGGCCTCCCTCACTCATCCCTGTCTTGCACGGTCAGTCAGCTTTTGAGGATGGCCTGCTCTAGGCAGATTTGCAGCAGTGTCATATTCTTTCTATTTCTTGATGATTGACTTAACTGTACTTCAAGGAATAATCAGAGACTTGGAAATCTTCTTGTATCCATTTCTTGACTTGTGGTTTTCAATAATCTTTTCACGGAGTTCCTTGGAGTGTTTTTTTGTCGTCATGGTGTTGTTTTTGCCAGGATGCTGACTCACCAGCAGTAGGAGCTTCCAGATACAGGTGTATTTTTACTATAATCGATTAAAACACCTTGACTGTGCACAGGTCTCCAAAAGCAGACCTCCATTGAAGTAATTCTGTGGCTTTTAAAACCAATTGGCTGCACCAGTGATTATTTATTTATTTATTGATTGCGATACAACATGGAATAGGCCCTTGTGACCCTTCAAGCCAGCAATTTCTCAATTTAATCTTAGCCTAATCATGGGACAATTTACAATGACCAATTAACCTACCAACTGGTATGTCTTTGCACTGTGGGAGGAAACCGGCACATCTGGAGAAAGCTCATGTGGTCACGGGGAGAACATACAAATTCTTTACAGGCAGTGGCAGGAATTATACCCGAGTCACCTGTACTGTAAAGTGTTGTGCTAACCACAACACTGCTGTGCCACTCACTGTGTGATTTGGTGTGTCATATTAAAGGCGGTGAATACTTATGTGATCAATTATTGTGTTTTATATTTGTAAATAATTTAGAAGACTTTGTAGAGATCTTTTTCACTTTGATATGAAAGTCTTTTTCAGTTGATCAGTGTAAAAAAAAGGCCAACACTGTGATTCAATGTTTTAAAACAATAAAATATGAAAACTTTTGGGGGGTGGGGGGTGAATACTTTTTTATAGGCACTGTATTGTTTGGGCTTGGTGCAATTGGAGACTATATTGAATTAAGCATATAGACTAAAATCTGAAAGATCCATGACTTTAAAACAGAAAGTACCACAAATGTTCAGTATTTATAGAGAGAGAGAGAAATTGTGTTAAGGTTTTAGGCCATGACTTCTAATTGCAACTGCGTAAAGTTAGAAAACATGCTTGTTTTAAGTTTAGAGAAGGGGAGGGTTGGGAGAACAAGAAATATCTATGACAGAATAGACCCAATAGAAAATGGATAACAGTGATGATGAAGAAGACATGATAATGTCCATTGACCTAATGCTGCCTGATATGATTTAGAACATAGAATAGTACAGCACATTACAGGCCCTTCAGCCCACAATGTTGTGCCGATCCTCAAACCCTGCCTCCCATATAACCCCCCACCTTAAATTCCTCCATATACCTGTCTATTAGTTTCTTAAACTTCACTAGTGTATCTACCTCCACCACTGACTCAGGCAGTGCATTCCACACACCAACCACTCTGAGTAAAAAACCTTCCTCTAATATCCTCCTTGAACTTCCCTCCCCTTACCTTAAAGCCATGTCCTCTTGTAGTGAGCAGTGGTGCCCTGGGGAAGAAGTGCTGGCTGTCCACTCTGTCTATTCCTCTTAATATCTTGTACACCTCTATCATGTCTCCTCTCATCCTCCTTCTCTCCAAAGAGTAAAGCCCTAGCTCACTTAATCTCTGATCATAATCCATACTCTCTAAACCAGGCAGCATCCTGGTAAATCTCCTCTGTACCCTTTCCAATGCTTCCACATCCTTCCTATAGTGAGGCGACCAGAAATGAACACAGTACTCCAAGTGTGGCCTAACCAGAGTTTTATAAAGCTGCATCATTACATCGTGACTCTTAAACTCTATCCCTTGATTTATGAAAGCTAACACCCCATAAGCTTTCTTAATTACCCTATCTACCTGTGAGATAACTTTCAGGGATCTGTGGACATGTACCCCCAGATCCCGCTGCTCCTCCACACTACCAAGTATCCTGCCATTTACTTTGTACTTTGCCTTGGAGTTTGTCCTTCCAAAGTGTACCACCTCACACTTATCCGGGTTGATTTACAGTATTTTGTTTTTATTTCACTTTTTGCTTTTTAATAACCATGAGATTAGTGAGCTGTTCGGCAAAAGGGCCTTTGACTTGGATGCATGGCAGCTTTAGAATTTTTTGTGGTTTTTGGAAATAATTTGCGATGCATTATCATCATAGGAGATATGGAAGCATTCATTTCAATCCCCAGGATGTATATTAATACAGCTATAAATGCCATATCAGTGATGTGGTTGACATCCGTCTATCTCAAAGAACAATGGGTGATGATGATCGTCACAAGTCTGGGCAGAAGGTATGGAGATCCTGAGATGCCCAGTCATCAAGTTCCCCCTCTTGGCCTCACCAGTGTAGACCAAAGGAAAGCTTATTAAGCAGTACGTTTGGCACCAGCTTGGCTACAGGAGCTGCTGGAAGGATGTTCAATGACATCCAGCCGCCTTAGGGGCTCCACTCCGGATTTGCTGTCTAGGTTTACTCCTGTAGCCTTTGTTTCTCTAGATACTCCCCACAAGGCAGTGGGGCTATTAACCATTAGCTGGGGATCTGGTTCATGCGCACAAGGGCATGTCCACACACCGGTGTTTCTGCATGCTATGTGTGCAGGGGCCAGACCTCCTCTCCCCCACCCCCACCCCCCCAGCAGTTCAGCTTCTGTGTGTCATCAGTGAGGAGACAGTACACAAGGCCAGCTATTGTAGAGACGAGGTACTGGTAGGGAGAGACTTGCACATTTAGCTCTCCTTTTCACGAGATTTCCAGCCAGCAGTGGAAGCTGAAAGTGAGAGCGACAAGCACTACCATTATATTAACACACAAGATGCATCACAACAACCATTTTGATGCTGTGATGTATGGTGAGAATAAAAGTGAGGGCAATGGCTGGTATGGAAGTTTTGCAATTTCTTCTAGTAACTTTGCTTGAAAATTCTGGGAGCATTCAAAGTCGTGGGCTAATCTGATTCTGTAAGCTGCATGGTTGCTTGATTTAAAATATATTTACACTGGTTAATCAAAAATATATTTGTTGGACCCTTGCCACTTAGACACATTTTAAGGTAGTACAGTTGCCTTTTACTTGCTCAAGGTAACATAAAATCAACTCCATGAATAATCCCAAAAATTCAAATGGGAATATGGAAAAATTAAAGGTCATTCAGTTTAATCATGGGTGATCTTCTGTCTCTGTCATATTCCAGCTCCTCCCAAATCTCTTGATGCCTTTGTGCTTGGAAGTCTGTGTACATCAAATTTATTCAGGTACTTGAGGTTCACAGCTTCCTTTGCTAGGGAATTCCAGGTAAAGTGATAATGTAAAGAATAAGGCTAAGTACATTCAGAACATTAAAAATACATAAATCATTGCCTTGAACATTAGTTAAATACTTGGGAATATTTATTTCATTGTTTTTCATGTTTCTGACATTTGTCTGGATCTTGGCATAACTTTTCATTCAAGGTTACAATATCTGCATAATTAGGTAGTGCAGTCAGCACAATTGGAAGGGATCTTGTCAAGAAACAACTCCGCATCACAATTTCACTTTCAACTCTCAGACTAACTTGCTTTTCGTATTTCCTCTGCAGCTTCATGCTTTTAGAGAGATACTTATACCCTTGCAGCTTGTGTCCTCTGATCCTCAGTTCATATTAAATCTGATGCTTCTACTGACTTTTCAGTGGCCTTTCAGAAAATTGTGAGCTATTTATCATGGGTGTCTATGTAGTATTGTTGATAAGCTATAAGGATTTAAACCAGATGATATGATTTCAGGGATCTAAATTCCTATCTCAAAACATGAAATTGGAGGAGGAATAAGACACCTTGCGTTTTGAGCCTGTTCTGCAATCCATTAAGGTCATTGCTGATGTACCTCGGCACCCTTTCCTAGCACCACCTCCACATCAACTGATTCACTCAGTATCCAGAAATCTATTAATCTCTGTTTTAAATAAAACCTGATGTAAAATCTGGCACTGCCGTCTGGCACCAAGAATTCCAATGGTTTGCTGTTATCCAAGTGAAGAAATTTTCCTTGTCTCAGTCCTAAATGCCCCATGCTTTATTCTCAAATGCCACTGGTCCTACAGTTCATATTCGGAGGTAATATCCTCCTGGCATCTAGCTCCTCAAGATCTTTAACAGCATAGAGTATTAATGTGATTTCCTGTAAACTCTCTAGAGTACGTTCCCAATCTATTTGTTGTCTCGTGGAGTAAACCTGATGGCCCTGGATCCAGTCCAGTGAATCTTCGTTACATTTCCTTTTTGCAAGTATGTTCTTGGGCAAACTGCAGGAAATACTACAGGTGCCCTATACATTTGCAACAAGACTTCCTTACTCCTGTATCTAAACCCTTTTGTAATACATCCTAACATACTGTTTGTTGTTTTAGTCGCCTGCTGTGCCTTTATGTTGGCCTTTGAAAATGTGTGTTTGGGCACATCTTGCACAGTAGCATGTTTGTAGTGCTATTGCTTCGTAGCTCCAGTGACAGGCTCAAGCTTGATTTTTGGTGCTGTTACTGTATTTTCACATTTTCCTTAGATTCGGGTAACTACTATATCAAAAGCATTAGCCACTATAAATTGCTTGTAGATGACTAGTATAATCTCTGTAGTGCGGGGGGGGGGGGGGAGAAAATGGGTGAATGATGGATGACATTTACTTGATGGGCAAATAGTCTGTTCCAATTCTGTATGAGTCAGGTCCCTTTGAATGTCATTTATACTCTATTACTGACAAAACAAATACAGGATCTAGTAAGAAAAAGTCATATGTTGCTGGTCTGAGGAAATGTGAGCTTCTGCATGACTGCTTTGATTTGGTAGACTGGTCCATGTTCAAAGCCTCATCTGCTAGCCTTGAGTAGTATGTCAGCACCATCATGAAGTTTATCAGTAAATGTTCTGAGGACTGTGTACCAAATCTGTGTGTTGCCAATCAATAAACATGGATGAACTGGGAGATCCATTCCCTACTGAACCCTAGGTTTTCAGCATTCAACCTGGTGGCCCTGACCTTTACAAGAAACAAAGATACAATCGCTAAAGCTATCAGAGATGTTAGGAGACAGTACCAGTCCAAAATAAAGTCCCAGACCAACCTGTTAGTTGTGGCAAGACTTGCATGCAATAACGGGTTACAAAGTGATGTTGGTCAGCTCCCAATGAGCTTAATGCATTCTATGCATGTTTTGAACAGAAGGGAATGGGTATGTCACCACCTGCCCCGACAGCTTCCAATGCATTGAACCTATAGTCATCATTGTGGATGTAAGGTCAGTCTTCGGAGAGTGAATCAGCGGGAAGCATCAAGCACAGATACATTCCTGACATTGTTTTTTGATCTTGTGTAGATCGGCTGGTCAGAGTATTTGCAGACATGTTTAACCTCCCTGCTTCACAGTACCTAAGTAAAATAAGATAAAGTGCCTTAACAACTATCATCCAGTGGCTTTGACATGCACCATCATGAAGTGCTTGGAGAGGCTGGTCATTTCACACATCAACTCCAGGCTTCCAGATAAGCTCGGCCCACTGCAATTCACGTATTGCTGAAACAGGTTGATGCCACCTTCCAGACACCACATTCTGAAGCATCATGATAGTAAAGGCACCTACATCAGACTATTTATTGACAATAGCTATGCTATTATTCCAAGCAAACTCATCACCAAACTCTGGACCATGAGAGTTAATGCCAATCCTTCTGTAACTGGGTCCTTGACTTCTTGACCAACAGACCAAAATCAGTAAGGATAGGCAGTAACACCTCTGCCATAATTATTCTTAACACTGGTTTTTCATAACATTGAGTCCTCAGATGTCTGCATGTTCTACAGAGTCTGTTCTATCTCTAACTTAAAATTAGCCTGCATAATCAAAAACCCCACCCACACTGGACAAACTCTCTTCCTTCAGGTAGAAGATAAAAAGCCTGAAAGCTTGTATCACTGGCTCAAGGATAGCTGCTTCTTCACTGTTATAAGACAAGTAAATGGTTCTCTAATACGATAAAATGGTCACTTCCAATCTACCTCCCAATGATCTTGCAGCTTATTGTTTACTCGTGCTACACTTGCTCTGTACCTGTCATACTTTATTCTGCATTGTTATTGTTCTACTTCAATGCACTAGTAATGATTTGATCTGTATGCACTGTAAACATGACAAGATTTTCACTATCTCAGTATGTGTGACAATAATAAACAATTCTGATTCCACCTGTTTTTTATGTAAGCTAAAGATGTCCTATTTTCTACATTATGTTCCATCAACCATGCTCTTATCTATTTGTTCAACTTGGCAAAATTTCAACTTATAGAGTGGTAACTGTGGAGGTAAATGTTTAAGATAGTTGCCACTGAGATACTATCAATTATGCCATCAAGTCACAGTTTGAGATCAAAGTCACTGTCACTGTTTCCTAGCCTTGGGATTAATCCAGGTTTGCCGCTCACCACAGCTCTGCCAGGATTATCGATACTCTGTACTTAGAGGAAATTATTTGTGGTGGAATTTTGATACCACTACCTGCTTTTTGGCTTAATCAATTGCACTTTGGGATCTATATTAGAATTTGGAGGTCTTTATGAATAGTGAGGTTTCCATTCAGTGCTAGAGATTTGGTCAACTATGGGACACGCCACCTTGAAATCATTGCAAATTATCCTAGGAGTTCACATGACTGCTTTCTTGAGAAGTAGCAGTTACTTAATATAATTCTATGGTCACAGTACTTCAGTGCATGGATATTGGAGGCACCTGATTATCCCTTGTATACAGCCATTACAACAGAGTGCTAGTACAATGAAAGCCCAGCAATACTATGATCATTATAGACTCTTAATGCCCTTTAAATTTAAACCTCAGTAGTTGCCTTGCCCACCATCCTTTCCCACCTGCTTTATCTATTGCTTGTTATAGCGGTCAATTCTAACCAAGCCAAATTGCTGTTGCTGGTAATCCCCACAGATTTGTTGTATTTGTATGTCTCACTCTCAGCTCCAATAATGATTGTTCCAAAAGTCGATATGTATTCAGTCCTTTATTAGCAATTAGCAAACATACAATCTTGAAGTAATGAAACTTAAGCGTACCTAATTGAGTGGTCAACAAAAGACACCATTCCTGAAAATCTCTCTGATGAGAAATGTTCCCTTTGTAGACAGGCATGTGTTCCTGTGTATAGATTTTCACTATCTAAGCCAGCCACTTCCAATCCTGAAATGACATAGCTACTCACAACCTTCTCTTGACCCATCGTGTGTAAGAGACTGCATTTTCCTTTTCCTGTCAGGTTGTGCTTGTTCATGAAGCTCACTGTACAGAACACTACTGTACTTTCCTGATCTAGTAAAGCATAAGTAATCACTGTCTTGTTACTCTTCTTAGTCTTTACCTGAACTAGAATTATAGAAAGCTTACAATCATATCACCAGTCCCTGTAAGGCCATTAGATACCAAGGCATTACTCGCTACTTTGTGTTTGATTCCTCCGTGGTTTGTTGCAAATCTGCACTCTTTGCATCATTTCTGGGCTCAGTTGTAGTTTCACTTTTCAGTATAGCCACAGTAGTGGCAAAGCTGCTTCCCTTAACTTGAAAATGAATTTGTGATCGAGTTTTGTTTGCACCTTGGCTTACCGCCGATGATGTTACATTGCATACTTTCCCAAGCATGGGGTATGTAGCAATTTTTACTTGCTTTTTAATAAATCAACAATGTCAGTGAAAGTTGTTCTGGCTTTTGCTCCTGGTTTCTCCAAAGCTGTTCCATCTTTTCTTCCAATGCGTGATTATCCCTCAATATTTGTTGCCTTGCACATAACTCAGCTAAATCAACGTTTGTTCTAATGCAATATCTGATGTACGGGACACTCTGCTAGCAATAGAACCTGCTGCACATACATCAGACCTACTGTGTTCAAGGTGTATGTCATCCTGGAAATCATCAGCTTTATATGTAGTCACAGCATGCTCTGTACCTTTATAAATATGTTCATTTTGTTCGGTATCTTGACCTTCAACCACACGTTAGCTTCAATCTTTGTTCAGCCTCTGCTGTGACTGTATTAATAAGCGTATCAATGTTTACATAATTTTCAATTTGTTTATCTTGCTCAGAGATGGGCATTAAAGATGACAGCAAGTTATGTTGTTTAGCAACATCTTCATGAAGATTTAAATCATCCAAATGAGATTGCACTCATGAAACTTCTTGTTGCTTTATTTGTAAAAAGCTTCTAATTAACAATATTAAATCTTTAATCTTACTAATTTTATTGTTGACCTTTTGAACATTGTCAATTCTAATTATGAAAGCTTTCCCAGTAAACTTAGTCCTGACTTCAAGGTCACTGCTTCCAGCTTGACTAATGTTGTTGTCCAAGTTGCAAACCAGACAAAGCAATGGCATTCACTTCAGCATTTCAACAGAAGCAAACTCTACTGTACAGATTACAGTCCCAAATAAGATAGACTATTCAAAACTATGCTCTAAATCCCAACACACAGTACAAATCAACAAAAGGTCATTACTTGCCACAAGCTGCTCCAGGTTGCAGTACTTCTGATTTCGCAGACACATTCGAATGTTAATGTTCATTTGGTGTACCTGTTGAAAACTTTTGTTGACAGAATATAGTGGTTAATTCTAACCAAGCCAAATTACTGCTGCTGATAACCTCCATGGATTTGTTACACTTGTATGATATGCCCTCAGTTCCAGTAATTGTTCCAAAAGTCAAAAATATGTATTCAATCCTTTAGTAATTAGCAAATATGCAATCTTGAAGCAATGAAATTTAAGTGTACCCAAGTGTAATTGAGCATAATTGAGTAGTCAATAAAGTATTCGACATCTGTCAATCCCCAGCTGCAAACTGCCATGAACAAAGCAGGAAGGCGTAACTTATTCCTTTTGGTTTTACCACACTCCCACTCATGTGACTATATACCATAATAAAAGCCCAACACAGAATACATTGCAGATAGAGAACAGATGCACAACTCCTACACTTATTGCATACACCAGAAAATTGAGCCATAGAAATTATTGGAGAAGATACTAAAGGATAGAATTTACTCATATCTGGAAAGGTATGGGCCCAGGATAGTTAGCATAACATTGTACAGAGTAGGTCATGTCTTACAAACTTTATTGAACTACATGGATTTTAGTCAAACAACATCCATTGTGGTAGGCTAATCCGGAAGACTTAAGGTGCTTTGGGATTCATATGCCTCGAACAACATCCAAGATGGCAGCATGTACAGTTGCAGCAGTTTACAGATCTCCAGTCCAACTAAACTTTTTCTTAATTAAATGGTACAGCCAACAGGAGCTCCTTAGGATGCATACTGGGTGCATGCAGTTCACCTAATTCGAACATTTAGAACATCTGCCATTTGAGATAACGAGAATGCTACCAACCAAGCTTGTTACAACTCCACTGTGAGTTCAGACACTAGCTGGAAGATGCTGACGTCGGCACTATGAGAAAAGGCAAGAGCACGGCAAGAGAGCCGGTATACACACCAGACTAAAAGGCTCACCATTCAAGCCCCTGCTCCTGAGTGTTGTTAAATGCATGGTGATTGCTAACAAAATAGACAGGATTTGACCAAGATTCACCTTGCAGTAAGAACTTACTAGAGTGCTGTACTGTGATCTTCACAGAAAAGTAGTTGGACGATGAGGTACTCGACGCAGCTTTTGGGCTAGCAGGCTGAATGACCTTCTGAGTCGATAGAATGCTCGATTTTTTTTGGCAAGAAATCAGATGGTGGTTTATGTATTTATGTTAACAATGCCTGGTGTATTAATTCAGTCATTATTAAAAGTTCCTGCTATCCCAACCTGGAATACCTTAATAAAGTACAGGCCCTTTCACCTACTGAGAGAAATCACTGTTGTTTATATTACAGCAGCTTGTATACCTTCGCAAGCCAATACCTAGTTAGTAGCATTAGCTCAACTGCATAATGCTATTGTTAAACATTGGCTGCTCACCCTGATGGTGCCTTTCATTGTAGCTAGCAATTTTAATCAGACTAACCTTAAAACCGTATGTGTGTGTGTGTGTATATTTTGTAGTGGTTCAGTTTGTTTTTTGCATTTTGGTTGTCAATCTTTTATTTTGTGTAGTTTTTATTCTGTTGTGTTTCTTTGTTCTATTGTGAATGCCTACAAGAAAATAAATCACAGTAGTATATGGTGACATGTACTTTGACAATAAGTTTACTTTAACTTTGAATTCAATCAACCAATCTATCACTCTCTTGTACATCGCCTCATCACCATCTGAGATTCTGTCAACAACAGTTGTCATCTACAAATTTATATTGGTGTTCGAGCCATACCAAGCCATGCAGTCACAAGTATAGAGATGGTAGAGCAGCAGGATAAGCAAGCATTCTTGAGGTGCACCCTTGTTGACTGTCAGCAAGGAGGAAGTATTATTTTAAATCCTCACTGACCATGGTCTTTTAATGAGCTGGTTGCAGAGGGAGGGGTTAGAGGCCCCTGTTGTAAGTATATGGATTAGTACTGAGGATGACAATATTGAATGTTGAGCTGTAATCAATAATCAGCAGCCTGATGTACGTATTGTTGTCCAAATGATTCAAGGCTGTGTTGGGAGCCAGTGAGATTGCATCTGGTGTAGACAATTGTGGCAGTTGGCAAATTGTAGTACGTCAGGTCCCTAGGTAGAAGTTAATTCTAGCCATGACCAACCTCTGAAAGCATTTCATTACAGTAGATGAGTGTTGAGGTAGCTCACCCTGCTCTTCTTGAGATTCGGTATGGTTGATGTCCTTGAACACTCCAGCCTGTTGTTTGGCACAGGTTTTCATTGCCTTGCCAGGTACACCATTGGGTCCTGAAGCCTTACAAAGTTTCACCCTCTTGAAAAATGTTCTGACATCGGCCTTTTGAGACAGATATCACAGGGTTATCAGATGCAGCAGGGATTTGCACAGGTACGATATTCAAGCTGGTTGATAGTAAATAGACATTTGAGGATAAAAAGGACAAGAGAGGCTCTAAGAAAAAGGCAATTTAAGCTTTCAGAGGCTGCAAGATGCTAAAACAATCAAAAGGTAGTAAGGATAGATGATAAATTGCAAATTGAGGGTGGCACAGCCAGTAGTTTCAAAGCTCAAAGTAAATTTATTTTCAAAACATAAATATCACCGTAGACTACCCTGAGATTCATTTTCTTGTAGCCATTCACAAGAAATACAAACAATAGAATCAGTGAAAAACCACGCATAAGCACCCAATGTGCAAAAGACAACAAATTGGGCAAATACAAAAAGGAAAAAAAAAGCCCATAATAATAATAATAAATAATAAGTATTGAGAACAAATTGTGGAGTCCACGAAATTGTGGAATCAGTTCAGTGTTGGGGTAAGTGAAACTATCTACTCTGGTTCAGGAATATGATGGATGGTTGAGAGGCAATAACTGTTTCTGAACCTGGTGGGACTTAAAGCTCCTGTACCATCACCTTGATGGCATCAGTAAGAAGAGAGCATGACCTGGCTAGTGGAGTCCCTGATGATGGATGTTGCTTTAGTA
This sequence comes from Hemitrygon akajei, assembly GCF_048418815.1. Classification (NCBI taxonomy): domain Eukaryota; kingdom Metazoa; phylum Chordata; class Chondrichthyes; order Myliobatiformes; family Dasyatidae; genus Hemitrygon; species Hemitrygon akajei. The sequence continues at coordinate 17,702,096 of NC_133144.1, forward strand.
CAACACTCCGTGTAGATGTGTGCAGTGGGGGGAAGGATTTACCTGTGATTGACTGGGCTGTAACCACCACTTTTTGTAGGATTTTCTGTTCAAGGGCATTGGTGCTTCCATACCAGGCTGTGATGCAGCCAGTCATTATACGCTCCAGCACACAGCTATAGAAGTTTGTCAAAGGTTTGGATATCATGCCAGATCTTTGCAAACTCCTAAGGTAGAGGCGCTACCATGCTTTCTTTATAATTACACTTACGTGCTGGACCCAGGACAGCTCCTCTGAAATGATAACAGAGAAATTCCACCTCTGATCCCCTCAGCACGTACATAAATTGAAGCCAGGTACAGAGTGTCTGTAGATAAGGAAGACTTACAGGAAAAGTATTGATGGTGGTATGGATTACTGATTGGGAAAAGTAACTTTTCTGAGTCTGGTGGGCCTGGCATGGATGGTACATGGCTTCCTCCCTAATGGTAATGGGAGAAACCAGGGTGGATGGGGTCCTTCATGTCACCTTTCTGTATATATACCTCTGATGGAGATTAGGTCAGTTCTAGTGATGCATTGAGCAATTTGGCAACCTATTATAGAGGCTTCCTGTCTGCTGCAGTGCAGTTTCTGTACCATGCAGTGATGCAACATGTTATGATGCTCTCTACTGTGCATCCTCAGAAGGTCATGAGCATTGATGTACATAGTCCAGCTCTCTTCAGCTTCCTCAGACAGTAGAGGTATTGGTGAGCTTTCTTGAGTCTGTAGGATGTGTAGAACTCTGCAGAAGATATGAGATCAACTTAGAAATACTAAAACTAGGGCAATTTGAAAGATTACAATTTGGTTGTTAAAGTCCATATTGCCAAAGGTAAATTAATGTGATCATCTAAGAACTTCTGTCATGTAAATGAGAGTCATGTGTTTCCTTGCCTGTTACAGGTCATATATCCCTTGTTTGTAATAATATTTAAATATTGAGGCAAAGATTTTGCCAGCAGCCTTTCAAAAGAAATGAATGGAATGTGGCTGAAACTGTAGAAAAGCTAGTTCCCAAGAGGTTAAAAAAATGCTTCTGAAAAAAAAAATTCACGGAGAATGTGTGAGCAATATTCAAATTTATCTAATTTTAAAATGGATAAGAAAGTAGTTTAAAGTGTTGAAAGTGTTATGACAGCAAACATTATTGAATATGCTGTTAACAGTGTCAAACAATTTGAACTAAATCAGAATCAGGTTTAACATCACTGGCATAGGTCATGAAATTTGTTGTCTTTGCGGCAGCAGTTCAATAAAATACATAACGGAGAGAAAAAAGCGAATTGTGTGTGTGTGTGTGTGTGTGTGTGATAATTAAATAAGTAGTGCAAAAATAAAAGTTTTTTTTAAAAAAAAGTACTGGGTAGTGTTCATGGGATGGGTTCAATGTCCATTCAGAAATTAGGTGGCATAGGGGAAGAAGCTGTTCCTGAATCGTGAGTGTGTGCCTTCAGGCTCCTGCACCTGCTTCCTGAGAGTAGCATTGAGAACAGGGCATGTCGTGGGTTATGGGGATCCTTAATGTTAGATGTCACTTTCTTTAGGCATTTCTCCTTCAAGACACAACGGAGGCTAGGGCCCATGATGGAGCTGACTAAGTTTACAAGTCTCTGGAGCTTATTTTGTTCCTGTGCAGTAGCCCCACCCTATACCAGACGGTAATGCAGCCAGTTAAAATGCTCTCCACACTACATCTGTAGAAATATGCTAGTCTTTTGTGACATACTAAACCTTGTCAAACTCCGAATGAAATATAGCTGCTGTCGTGCCTTTGCAGCTACATCAATATGTTGGGCCCAGGATAGATCTTCAGAAACATTGACTCTTCGGATCCCTCTGAAGACTGGTGTGTGTCCCCTCGTCTTACCCTTTCTGAAATCCACAGTCAATTCTCTGGTCTTACTGATATTGATTGGTTGCAAGGCTGTTGCTGTGGCAGCACTCAACTAACTGATACATCTCGTTCCTATACGCTTTCTCGTCGTCATCTAAAATTCTGTCAACAGTAGTTGTTGTCAGCAAATGATTAGATGGCATTTGAGCTGTGCTTAGTCACACAGTCATGGGTGTTTTTTTTTGTTTTTTTTGTTTTTTTAAAATATTATTTATTGAATTTTAGAAATTACAAAGAATAAATGTAATAATAAAATAGTAAGAAAAATGATATTAACCCTCCCCATCCCCTTAACCCTCCCCCCCTTAACCCTTATCTAAAGAAAGAGAAAAAAGAAAGAAAAGAGAAGAAAGATTGCCTGGATATCGGAGGATCCCCACATGCTCCATGGAGTTCAAAATAATTTTGATATTTATTTTCACTTTCCCCAATTACTATAATTTTATCTTCAAAGGACCTATGTATCTAATCCTATCTTTCGTAAGTATGGTGACCAAATTTTCAAAAATATCTCATATTCATTTCTTAAATTATATGTAATTTTTTCAAGTGGAATACAACTATGTATTTCATTATTCCAATGATCCATAGTTAAATTTAAATCAGATTTCCAAGTAACTGCGATAACTTTTTTGGCTACTGCCAAAGCAATCTTCCGGTTAGGAAGCAGAGGATCCAGTTGCAGAGGAAGGTACAGAGGCCCATGTTTTGGAGCTTTTTGATCATAACTGTAGGAATGATTGTGCTAAACACTGAGCTGTAGTCAATAAACAGCAGCCTGACATGGGTATTTGTATTGTCCAGGAGATCCAAAGCAAAGTGAAGAGCCAATAAGATCGCATCCGCTGTAGACTTATTGTGGTGATAGGCAGATTGCAGAGGGTCCAGGTTTTTGCTGAGATAGGTGTTAATTCTAGCTGTAGACAACCTCTCAGAGCACTTCATCACTGTAGACGTAAGTGTTACTAGATGATGGTCATTAAGGCAGCTCACCCAACTCTTGAGCACTGGTATGATTGTTGCCCTTTTGAAACAGGTGGGAACTTCCAACTGTAGCACTGAGAGATTAAAAGTGTTATTGAAAGCACCCGCTAGTTGGTTGGCACAGGTTTTTTGAAACCTACTAGGTACTCCGTCGGGGCTTGTTGCCTTGCAAGAATTCACCCACTTGAAAGACAGTCTGATGTTGGCCTCCAAGACAGATCACATAGGGTCACCGTGCGCAGTAGGGATCCTCATAGCTATAGTTTTATTCCCCCTTTCAAAATATGTATAAAAGGCATTGAGCTCATCTGGGAGTGGAGCATCACTGCTATTCATGATTGTTAGGCTTTGCTTTGCAGGAAGTAATGACCTGAAAACCCTGCCAGAGTTAACGTGCATCTGATTCTGCCTCCAACCTCATTTGAAATTGTTCCTTTGCTGTTGAGATAGCCCTCCTAAGCCATACCTGGTTTTCTTGTATAGTTCTGGGTCTCCAGGCTTGAATACCACAGATCTAACCCTCAGCAGATTATGAAACTCCTGGTTCATCCACAGCTTTTGTTTCGGGTATGTAGAGTATGTTCTCGTAGGCTCACACTGATCCACACAGGTTTTAATGAAGCCACTGAAAGCTGTGGTGTACTCATTCAGACTGTAAGATAATCCCTGAATACAGTCCAGTCCACCAATTCAGAGCAGTCCTGTAAATGTTCTTGAGCTCCCTCATACATACGTTATTGATCCTCATTACCTGCCCCTCCACCTATCTTTGTATTGTCTGCAAACTTTGCAACAAAGCTGCAATTCCATCATCCAAATCATTTGACATATAACGTAAAAAGAATTGGTCCCAACACAGATCCCTGTGGAACACCAGTGGTCACCAGCAGCCAACCAGAAAAGACTCCCTTTATTCCCATTCTTTGCCTCTTGCCAATCAGTCACTGTTTATCTATGTTAGAATTTTTACTGTTATACCATAGTCTTGTAGCTTGTTAGACGGCCTCATGTGGCACCTTGTCAAAAGCCTTCTGAAAACCCAAGTACACGACATGAACCAATTCTCCTTTGCTTATTATTTCTTTGAAGAATTCCAACAGATTTGTCAGGCAAGATTTCCTTTGAGGAAACCATGCTGACCGTGGCTTATTTTATCATGTGCCTCCAAGTACCCTGAAACCACATCCTTAACAGTTGACTCCAACATCTTCCCAACCACTGAGGTCAGTCTAACATGCCTATAATTTCCTTTCTTCTGCCTCTCTCACTTCTTAAAGAGTGGAGTGACATTTGCAATTTTCCAGAACCATTCCAGAATCTGGTGATTTCTTGAAAGATCGTTACTAATGCCTCCACAATCTCTTCAGCCATCCTTTTCAGAACACTGGCCCAGGTGACTTATCTAGCTTCAGACCTTTCAGTTTCCTAAGATCCTTCTCCCTAGTAATGGTAACTTCACATACTTCATGATCCCTGACACCTGGAACTTCCACCATACTGCTAGTGTCTTCCACAGTGAAGACTGATACAAAATGCTTATTCAGGTCATCATCCTTTTCCTTGTCCCCCGTTACTACCTCTCCAGTATCACTTTCTAGCGGTCCAATATTCACTTTCACCTGTCTTTTACACTTTATGTAGCCAAAGAAACTTTTGGTATCCTCTTTAATATCATTGGCTAGCTTCGTATTCCATCTTTACCTTAATGACTTCCTCTTGGTCCTGGAGGAATGCTGTCTCATTCAGCTGTATCCATATATGGTTTGAACGACAACTAAACTTGATTTAATTTTTATTTGATTTGATTGTCACTATTCAGTGATTCCTAGAAGACTTTTGCTAGACTTTCTGCAGTTCCCTCCCGTTGTTCCTTAAGGGTCTTTAATGTATCTTTACAGCCACTGAGATTAATTTGTCAGAAATTTTCACAGCTGTTTGGCAACTATGCTAGTAGTAATCTGGAAGAAAAATGTCTCCACTTATCTCCAGTTCTTTTAATTTTTTGTTCCAGTTACCTCTGGTCACTTTGGTGATGGCTGAAAAATACTGTTTATTAAATTTATTTTGGAATTCCATCTGGCTGACTAGAGGGGTGTTATGTTTCAAATAGTGTAGTGTTCCTTTATTGCCTGTATACAACTTTTTGTTTTGAAATGTAGTGGCTGTTTATTGTATTCTAATTCTATAACCTTTCTGCAGCCAGAGCTCATTTTAAGTGAAATAAAATTGTGTGGTGTAAATAATATTTGAATTAAGTTATTATATACATAATAAATTTTTTGATACACTAGATAACTATTTTATCTGTTTTAATCCAACTTCTGCTCCACATTTTATCTTTGGAATAATTTGTGCATTTTAAATGTAAACATTTTCATAAGGACAGAATATCTATACCAATTGCTCTTGATTTTGGTGGTCTCTCGCACTTCACTATAAGTGTAAATTAAATTCCAGTTGGTCCAACAAAATTCAGAGTAAGTTTTACATTCACAAATCTCAGACAGGTCAGACAGGTTTTTTTAATTCTCCTGTATTTGAATAATATCTTAGTTTTGCAAATAAAAATCACATGCTTCTCCCTAGTCAATCCAGAAACTATTTGAGAATTAAGAGATGGCTTTACTGTTCAGTGACATAAGGTTGATACTTTATTGTTGATTTTCAGAAATAAAACTGGCTAAAAAAATTCATTTGGTTCTGCGAATAGATGTTGGCATGAGGTTATCCCTTTCCCATCTGTTTTTTGACATTTTCTGCAGAGGCTTTACAACATTGACAACAGTGATGACAGTGAATGTGGTTCAAACAGTCAAGCGGACTGAAGAATATCTACAGACAGCAAATCAGAAAATAAAATGCTGCAGATTTTATAACATTTTTAAACCCTGAGATGTACAAATTGGTCATGATGGAATCTGAAGTATCAAACATTTTTTTAAATATTCTGTGGATATTGGATTTAAAGAATTGGAACTAGCTAAAAATAGTTTCTCAGAGTCAAAGAGGTCATGTGGCTTTGTGCACTCTTTTTCTAAAACAAAATCCTTTTCAATTTATTAAACAAGATGCAAATTATTTTAGTGTTTCTTGTAGCCCAGAAAGTATGAGATTGAAATTCATTAATTCAGCATTGGCTGCAATAATTTATTTGATGGAGAAGTGATACATAAATGTCAGAAATTTAATTTTACATATAATAATTTAGCGCTAGATTTGCTCAATTGTAATTGGAATGTTGATATTCTGTGTAGACCCCAGGATACTGTTCATTTAACCTCTGTTTTAAGACAGTAGATATAGCACTAAAATAAGGTTTGTTATACTATATAAATATTGTTATAAGTAAATATAAGAGAAAAGGAAAATGCAGGATGTCATAATTTGAGAATCAAGTTTCTCACTACATTACCAAGTTACTCATTGCAACATTCTGGCCTATTAAAATAGGCCAAGTAGTTCTGTCACCCATTTGATGCTTTTATCAGTTCCTATCACTCAGCATACAGTGCCATGCAAAGGTTTGGGCACCCCTGGTCAAAATTTCTGTTACTGTGAATAGTTAAGTGAGTAGAAGATGAACTGATCTCCAAAAGTCATAAAGTTAAAGATGAAACATTCTTTTCTACATTTTAAGCAAGATTAGTGTATTATTTTCGTTATGTACAATTTTAGAGTGGGGAAAAAAGGAAAGGAGCACCATGCAAAAGTTTGGGCATCCCAAGAGATTTGAGCTCTCAGATAACTCTTACCAAGATCTCAGACCTTAATTAGCTTGTTAGGGCTATGGCTTGTTCACAGTCATCGTTAGGAAAGGCCAGGTGATGCAAATTTCAAAGCTTTATAAATATCCTGACTCCTCAAACCTTCTCCCAACAATCAGCAGCCATGGGCTCCTCTAAGCAGCTGCCTAGCACTCTGAAAATTAAAATAAATGATGCCCACAAAGCAGGAGAAGGCTATAAGAAGATAGCAAAGTGTTTTCAGGTAGCTGTTTCCTCAGTTTGTAATGTAATTAAGAAATGGCAGTTGACAGGAACGGTGGAGGTCAAGTTGAGGTCTGGAAGACCAAGAAAACTTTCTGAGAGAACTGCTCGTAGGATTGCTAGAAAGGCAAATCAAAACCCCTATTTGACTGCAAAAGACCTTCAGGAAGATTTAGCAGACTCTGGAGTGGTGTTGCACTGTTCTACTGGGCAGAGACACCTGCACAAATATGACCTTCATGGAAGAGTCATCGGAAGAAAATATTTCCTGCGTCCTCACCATAAAATGCAGCATCAAAAGTTTGAAAAGGAACATCTAAACAGGCCTGATGCATTTTGGAAACAAGTCCTGTGGACTGATGAAGTTAAAATAGAACTTTTTGGCCGCTATGAGCAAAGGTACGTTTGGAGAAAAAAGGGTGCAGAATTTCATGCAAAGTACACCTCTCCAACTGTTAAGCATGGGGGTGCATCAATCGTGCTTTGGGCTTGTGTTGCAGCCTGTGGCACGGGGAACATTTCACTGGTAGAGGGAAGAATGAATTCAATTAAATACCAGCAAATTCTGGAAGCAAACATCTGGCAGTTGCCCATGCTGCAAGTCTCCCCTCTCCACACCACCGATGTTGTCTAAGGGAAGGGCAAGGGCTGATACAGCTTGGCACCGGTGTCATCACAGAGCAATGTGTGGTGAAGTGCCTTGCTCAAGGACACGACACGCTGCCTTAGCTGAGGCTCGAACTAGCGACCTTCAGATCACTAGACCAACGCCTTAACCACTTGGCCATGCACCAGCATCATCAAAAATCTGTGGATAGACCTCAAAAGAACAGTGCATGCAAGATGGCCCAAGAATCTCACAGAACTAGAAGCCTGTTGCAAGGAAGAATGAGTGAAAATCCCCCAAACAAGAATTGAAAGACTCTGAGCTGGCTACAGAAAGCGTTTACGAGCTGTGATACTTGCCAAAGGAGGTGTTGCTAAGTACTGATCATGCAGGGTGCCCAAACTTTTGCTTTGGGCCCTTTTCCTTTTTTGTTATTTTGAAACTGTAAAAGATGGAAATAAAAAAGCAATCTTGCTTAAAATATTAAAGAAATGTGTCATCCTTTACTTTATGCCTTTTGGAAATCAGGTCATCTTTTACTCGCTTAGCTATTCACAGTAACAGAAATTTTGTGTGGGGTGCCCAAACTTTTGCATGCCACTGTAACTGCATATAGTTTTCTTGATTGAATTGTGCACCTTTAAATTTGACCAGGTATTCCCTAATACAACCAATCATCAACTGATTGAAAACATGCTAGCCATTGGTCACCCCCTTCTTCACTCGGTTTTTACAGTGCTACTTACTCTGTGATTTTTATGATTTAATGAGGACATTCTCAGACATAGTCCAAACTGGTACAGAGAATTCAACTCTGGTAGGGTGCTTTTACTTAATACCTTTTCAGAAGTCCTCCACTGTGCTAAATCACATTCCCAATTTCTCCTGTCCTCTTTCACTGGCAAATCACCTGTTGGAGAATAGTAGTATAGTAATATACACTAAGTGTTTATCTGCTTCTTAGTGCAAATATCTAATCAGCCAACCATGACAGCAACACAATGCATAAAAGCATGAAAACATGGTCAAGAGGTTTAGTCGTTGTTTAGACCAAACATCAGAATGGGGAAGAAGTGTGATCTAAGTGATTTTGACAATGGAATGATTATTGGTGCTAGATAGGGTGATTTGAGTATCTCAAAGAATAGTGTGAAGAACAAAGAAACATCCAGTGAGTAGCATTTCTGTGATGCAAATGCCTTGTAATGATAAAGATCAAAGTAGAATGGCTGGGCTGGCTCAAGCTGACAGGAAAGTGACAGTAACTCTCAAATAACCACGCATTATAACAGTGGTGTGCAGAAGAGCATCTCTAAATGCACAACACATTGAACCTAAAAGTGGGTGGGTTAAAGCAGCAGAAGTCCACAGACATAGACTCAGTGGTCACTTTATTAGGTACAGGAGATAATAAATAAAGTGGCTACTAAGTGTTACAGGCAGGATAACTCTAGGAGTCAGTTGATTCCAGGCCTTGTGAAGTCTTGTAGCAGCAAGTCAAATACCAGAAAGAAAACCACTCCAAATTACATTTGCCATCTTCTCTTAGCTTCTCTATATTGTACAATAGCTGGAAGAAGGATTGAAAGTACCAAGGTCACATTGTACTCTGGGTGAGGAACTTCAATGTCCAATACAAAATCTGGTCAGTCTAACAGGTAGTGAGTGAACCAACATGAAGGATAACCATCCTTGATCTGGACTCACCAATCTCCTTGTGGCAAGTGCAGTTGATTATGATAATGTTAGTAGAAGTGACAACCACAGTCCTCTATATCTAAGCTGCCTCTAGCCAATCTGTTTCAGTTCAGTGAATGGTGATGGGCAATTAAATGCATAGTAAAAGAGGGGAATCTCCTCTAATATCCAAGTCTTCAGTGCTGATGGGGTCTCTAAGTGGCTGACCATCTCCATTTTCTCCTAAGTCTCTATTGTCACAGTAGCTACTCGTCAACCAATTTGATTTGCTCTCTGTTATCAAGAAATAGCAGAGCACTATGTACAAAGAAGGCTGTGGGAGACCAAGCAACTTCCTGGCTTTAGTACTGAAGGTGTGCTCTGGAGCTCAGCGTGATTTTATCCAGTATTTTTGAGCTAAATTATAATACTGGTATCAATCTGCCAGTTTGTGTTAGTATATCCTATCCATGAAAAGCAGGTAAAATCCAATCTAACTATCACCCAATCAATCTGCTGTCAGTCATTAGTAAAGCGATGAGTAAATATGGTCATTAGTGCCACCAGATAGCACTTACTATCCAATCATGACCACTTTGCTCCTGACATTACATTTGTGGTCCTGAAGTGGACCATAGAGCTGACTTTTAGATTTAAAGTAGGAATAAAAGCATTTGCTATCAAAGCAGCATTCTGAGTATGACATATAAGATTCCTGTTAGAGCCAAAAAATTGAGTCATACCTTGCACAATGGAAGGTAGTTATGATTGTTGGAGGTCAATTTTCTCAGTTGCAGAATATTACTGCTGGACTGAGTGCGATATCCAGAAATATCCTTGAAATCACTATTGAACAAAAACTTGACTGGATCAGCTGCATAAATGCTGTGGTTATGAGCAAGTCAAAAGCTGAGTGTTCTGCAGTGAATGACTCATTTCCTGATGCCTTTTCACCATCTACAAGTCACCAGTGTAATGGAATAGTCTCCATTTACTTGGACAAATGCAGCTCCAATAACATTCAGTAACAACCAGTACCTTTTGATTAACATCCCACCAAACACCATAAAAACCAATTCCCTCCACCACTGCTGATTACTGGCTGCAGTGTATGCTGTAATTAATATGAGCAGCAATTATGTGCCTGAGTACAAGGAAAGGTTGAGTGAGCTAGGACTCTTTGGAGCAAAAGAGGATTAGAGGTGTATAAGATGATAAGAGACATAGATAGGGTAGACAGCTAGAGCTTTTTTTTTCCCGGGGCAACAAGGGCTAATATGGGAGGGCATCATTTTAAAGTGTTTGGAGAAAAGTGTAGGGTGTATGTCAGAGGTAGGATTTAATTTACAGAGGTGAGTGCTTTATGGTAGAGGCAGATATGATAGAAGGTATTTAATTACCTTCACCTAGTACTATCATTTTTCATCATTTATTCCTACCAATGTCAGAATCTTTATTGCCCTGCCTTCACTTACTCTGCATTTTGAAATCAATTTATTTTCAACATTGCCTAGTTAGGATGAAAAATGATCCACTTCAAAAATTGCTCAGTTGCTAATTTCAAGATTGCCATTTGGTTAAGTATTTGCAGTATATTCCATTTGGTTTCTTTTTTATAATTTCCAGACATACTTAAAGTATATTTATTAAAGTGCTAGATATAGTATGTCTACTAGTGTAGTAATATAGTTTTCTTTAAAGAAGCTGCAACCCTCTATTTTCTTATGGTTGTCTTGTATTGCCACTGTTGGGTCATTGAGTTATTCATAGCTTCTAACACAGCACCCACATATTTATAGTCTTGTTTCCAGATGGACATCTATACTTTACAGAGGAGGTAGTACGTGCAAAGAAGCAATCAAATAAGTTGGTAAAACTCAGGTTGGAGGGACAACACCTTATATACCGGCTGGGTAGCCTCCAACCTGATGGCATGAACATTGACTTCTCTAACTTCCGTTAATGCCCCTCCTCCCCTTCTTACCCCATCCCTGACATATTTAGTTGTTTGCCTGTTCTCCATCTCCCTCTGGTGCTCCCCCCCCCCCCCTTTCTTTCTCCCGAGGCCTCCCGGCCCATGATCCTTTCCCTTCTCCAGCTCTGTATCACTTTCGCCAATCACCTTTCCAGCTCTTAGCTTCATCCCACCCCCTCCGGTCTTCTCCTATCATTTCGCATTTCCCCCTCCCCCCACTACTTTCAAATCTCTTACTATCTTTCCTTTTGGTTAGTCCTGACAAAGGGTCTCGGCCCGAAACGTCGACAGCGTTTCTTCCTATAGATGCTGCCTGGCCTGCTGTGTTCCACCAGCATTTTGTGTGTGAAGTTGGTAAATAGTTTTATTTTGTCACGTATATTAAGGTACAATGAAAAACTTGTCTTGCATACTGATCATACAGATCAGTTCATTTTAACAGTGCATTGAGGTAGTACAAGGGAAAACTGATGGAGTGCAGAATATCATATTACATTTATAGAGAATGTGCACTGAAGACTGACTGTAGATGCAAGGCCATAACAAGGTAGAGTGTGAAGTCAAGAGTTCAGCTTATTTCACTAGTTCAATAGTCTTAAAACAGTGGGATTGAAGCTTTGAGCATGGTGGCATGTGCTATCAATGCAGATGCAGTACTTGATTATGACATTCTGTCAGTGTGTTAGTGTTGACTCATGTAGAACTAAGTAGAACATTATACATTATTGTCACATGCACATCGAAACATACAGTGAAATGTGTTATTTGTGTCATTGAACAACAGTTTGAGAATGTGCTAGGAGTAGCTCACAAGTGTGCTAGCATACCATGCCCATAACTTACTAACCATAACCATCTATTTTTGGAATGTGGGAGGAATCCAGAGCATCTGGAGAAAGCTCACGTAGTCAAGGAAAGAATGTACAAGTTCCTTACAGACAGCAATGGGAATTGAACCTCAGTTCAATGGCACTGGCACTGTAATAATGTCACACTGACTGCTATGCTACTGCAGCTGCCCATTAATTATTAAATACTTATTAAATTACTCATTAAATTAATTAATATCATTATTTGGTACCTATTATCTGGATTGCTTGTTATTTTGTTTGTAATATGGAGTATAGTAATGTGAACATTTACATTATGAAATGAGCCTAAAATTTATTACCAGAGGATTAGACAAATTTGAAACCTTCTGGAAATCTGAAATATAAACAGAAATTGCCAGAATACTGATCAGGCCAAACAACACTAAAGATAAATGTAGTTAATATTTCAGATCACTGACAACACTGGACTTCAGCAAGGTGAGAAAAGCAATGGCAAATTAAATTTAATCATGTAAACTGTGAGTTGATGCATTTCAGGAGGATTTACGCTTCAACTTCTCACCAACATGAACTATATTGAAATGTAAGAAGATCAGGAGAACATTTAGTATGCTTATTTTTGTTCTAAAAGTTGTGAAAGCTTTATTCTCAAATTCACAATCTCATTGTTCACATCTCTGGGAAGGATGTACCAGAAGACCTAGAGATACCCTCATATAATTTGATTTAATATAATAAAGAATTTATATAACTATTAGACATAGAAGCAGAATGAGACCATTTGACCCATCGATTCTGCTGTGCCATTCCATCATAGCTGATTTATTATCCCTCTCAACCCCATTCTCCTGCCTTCTCCCTGTAACCTTTGATGCCCTTACTAGTTAAGAACCTGTCAACCCATATACCCAATGACTTGGCGTCCACAGCTGTCTGTGGCAATTAACTCCACAGATTCACCACCCTCTGGCTAAAGAAAGTCTTCCTCATTTCTATCCTAAAGGGAAATACCTCTATTCTGAGGGCTGCATCCTCTAGGCTCCCTCACTATAGGAAACATTCTTTGCGCAACCACTCTTATCTAGGCTTTCAGTATCTGATAGGTTTCAATGAGATCACCCCTCATTCTTCTAAACTCCAGCAAGTACAGGCCCAGTACCATCAAATGCTGCTCAAATGTTACCCTTTCATACCCAGAATAATTCTTGTGAAACTCTTCTGGACTGTGTCCAATGCCAGCACATCTTTTCTTAGATACGGGGCCCAAAACTACTCTCAATACTCTAAGTACTGTCTGACCGATACCTTATAAAGCCTCAGCATTACATCCTTGCTTTTATATTCTAGTGTTCTCAAAATGAATGCTAACATTGCCTTTACCTTCCTTACCACCGTCTCTGTGTGCAAGTTAACCTTTAGAGAATCCTGCATGATGGCTCCCAAGTCTGTTGGTATCTCTAATTTCAGAATTTTTCTCTCCATTTTCTCTCTGCTTTTATTCCTTCTACTAAAGTGCACAACCATATACTTCCATGCAATTGTATATTCCATCTGCCTCTTCTTTGCCCATTCTCCTAATCTAAGTCCTTCTGCATCTCCCTGCTTCTTCAACACTACCTTCCCCCTCCACCTAACTTTGTATTGTCTGCAAAGGTGGACATCAACTTGCAGATTACGGCGCAGGCCATTGGAGTTCAATTATGGCACTGTCTGTAAGGAGTTTGTACGTTCTCCCTGTGATTGCATGCATTTCCTCTTGGGTGCTCCGGCTTCCGTCCACAGTCTAAAGACTTGCCAGTTAGTAGGTTAATTGGTTATTGTAAGTTGTTATGTGATTAGGCCAGAGTTCAGTAGGTGATGAGCTGGTCAGCATGGCTCCTTGGACCTGAAAGGCCTGTTCTGTGCTGTATCTATAAATAAATAAATAAATTCTGACATCTAAATCTTTGACATATAATGTGAAAAGAAATGGACCCAACACTAATTGCTGCAGAGCACCGCTGATCATAAGAGCTAACCAGAGAAGGCCCCCTTTAATTCCCACTCATTGCCTCCTGCCAATCTCCTATCCATACTGGTATCTTTACTGTAACACCATGCACTCTTGTTTTGCAGCCTCGTGTGGCTCCTTGTCAAAGGTGTTTTGAAAAACAATATCCACTGACTCTCCTTGATCTATCCTGTCTGTTATTTCTTCAAATATTTTCAACAGATTTGTCAGGCAAGATTTCCCCTTAAGGAAACCATGCTGAGCTTGGCCTATTTTATCACGTGCCTCCAAGTACCCTGAAACCTTATCCTTAATTATGGACTCCAACATCTTTCCAAACACTGAAGTCAGGCTAATTGGCCTGTAATTTCCTTTTTTTGGCCTTCCTCCCTTTTTAGAGTGACATTTGTAATTTTCCACTCCTTCAGAACCATTTCAATATTTAGTGATTCTTGAAAGATCGCTACTACTTCCCCCACAATCTTCAGCTACTTCTGTTAGAACCCTGGAGTGTAGGTCATCTGGTCTGGATGACTTATCTACCTTCAAGCCTTTTAGCTTTCCAAGCACCTTCTCCTTAGTAATAGCAACTACACACATTTCTGCCCCCAGCATTCTCAAATTTCCAGCATACTGCTAGTATCTTCCACAGTGAAAACTGATGCAAAATAATTATTCAGTTTGTCCACCATTTCTTTATCCCCCATTATTACCTCTCCAGTGTCATTTTACTGATATCCATCCTTGCCTCTATTTTACCCCATATATATCTGAAAAAAACTTTTGATACTCTCTTTGTTGTTGGCTAGCATTCCATCCTATATTTTTTTTCTCCTCATTGTTTTTGCCTTCTGTTGGTTTTTAAAAGCTTCCCAATCCTCTAATTTGCTCTAATCTTGCTATATTATATGCCCTCTCTTAGGCTTTTATACTGTCTTTGACTTTCTTTGTCTGCTATAATGTCTCATCCTCCCTTTGGAACACTGCTTCTTTGGGACGTATCTATCCTGTATCTTCTAAATTGCTCCCAGAAACTTCAGCCATTGCTGTTCTGCCATGATTCCTGTTAGTGTCCCCTTCCAATCAACTTTGGCCAGCTCCTCTCTCATGCCGCTGTAATTCCCTTTACTCCATGTAGGAAAAGAGTTAAGCCATTTGGCTAATTAAGTACTCCTAGTACTCCTCATTGACACTTGTATGTGTTTTGTAATCAGCTTAGTCATTTTTAGTTGAAGTATTGTTCAATTTGCATCAATTTCCTGGTAGTGATCAAAGTGAAACCAGCATCCAGACAATGCTTGTGTTATGGAGCAGTTGCATTCCTGAAAAATGGTCCATATTGCTATTTTCCATAACTTAAAGCTGCATTGACCTGTGCATGCATCAAGAAAATGAGTTGAAAAATAATAAATTTTATGCTTAATTATTTACTTTTTATACATAAATACTATGTAGGATTTTGTTCCAGATCTCAAATTTTTCAGAAGTTTTTTTGTGAGTTAAATAACAGCAAATTTCTGTATCGCAAGCAGCAGTAATATTGGGGGGGGGGTGAGCGTGGTGTAACATTGAAGCAGGTTCACAGGTTTGCTGAGTGAAACAGTAAACAGTGACTATGAACAGGTATATTAATCACAGTAAAAATTTGACCAAACATTCATGTTCCCTCAAGTTACACAAACTCCGAAAGTAAATATTCCACAGATACTTAGAAGTGTGTGCAGCGCATACCTTCTCAAGAGTTCTGTACTGTGAGACAAAGGAAAAGAGAGCAAATCTTTCTCATGTGCTATGTCTGAAACTATACTAATTACCATTACAAGCAAGCCAACCAATGGGAAGAGCAGCTGTAGTTTTTAAACCAACCAATCATAACAGAAGTAGCTTTCCACAAGTAGATAAGCTACACCCCTGCAAGTCACGGGGTCGCTTGAACCTTTGATGAGAAAAATGACAATTGTAATGTAGGATATTGAAGAGTTTTGATTGATGGTGTTAGGTAGGTGATTTTATTTGTAAATTTTACTTGATATTTTAAACTGCTTCATGGTTGTATAATATTTTGTTCTTTATTCAACTTGTATAATCTCATAAACTGATCATTCTAACATATCCTTTCTCAAGCTGTGATTGCTTTATATAACCAACTTGATACTTCCCACACCCACATTTTTTTAATTCACTTCTCGATTAGGACTGAAGTTATTGTAAGCAGGAAAGTTGAGCTGTTATTCCAGCCACTCTTTCAGCCATGTTTCAGTGAGAATTAAAATACTATATTTCCATGTCTTCTTGCTTACAATTCACATTTCTTATTCACCGTACTCCTTACATTTAGATAACATTAAGCAAAGCCAGGAGTTTTTGATCTTATTTTCCCTAATTTTTGTTTGTTCTGCCTTTGAAATTTCCATTAATTTATCTTGTATTTCCAGTTTAAGCCTACACAGCTTTCCTGCTGCTTGTTTAAGCACCAGTAACACTAACAATCCTTTCCATAAAAATATTAATACCATCCTTTTAAGGCATCTGTCAGATCCTACCTTCCCTAGAAACTGTCCCAGTGTCCCATGAATCTAAAGCCCTCTACCCTGTGTTCTCTGCAACCATGCACTCATCTACAGTACATTGCCATGGTTCCTAGGCAAAAGTAATAATCCATAGATTTTTGCTGATTTGAGATTCTGCTGCTTAATCTCATTTCTAGTACCTCCACTCCATCTGCCATAAACGGAACTTCCTAGTGGCCGAACATTATAAATCAGATTCCTATTCCTGCTCCAACATGTCAATCCACAGCCAACTCTTGTGCCAAGATAAGGCTACCCTCAAGTTGGAGGAGCAGCATCTCATATTCCATCTAGGTAGCCTCCAATCTGATGATATGAATATCGACTTCTCCTTCTGGTAAAATAATTACCCCCTCCTATTTTTTTCTATTCCCCACTCTGACCTTTACCTCTTCTCACCGACCTATCACTTCCCCCAGGCCCTCTTCTCCTTCCCTGTTTCCTATGGTCCTCTCCTATCAGATTCATTCCTCTGCAGCCCTTTATCTTTCCTACCCACCTGGCTTCACCTATCATGTACCAACTAGCCTCCTTCCCCATTTTCCACCTTTTTATTCTGCTGTCTTCCCCCTTCCTTATTAAATTTGCTGACAACACTGCAATGATTGGCCTAATCTCAAATAATAATGAGGCAGCCTACAGAGAAGAAGTCATCACCTGATACAGTGGTGTCAAGAAAATAACCTCTCCCTCAGTGTCACAAAGAAAAAGGCTGCTGGTTGTGGACTACAGGAGAAATGGAGACAGGCTAACCCCTACTGACATCAACTGATCTGGGAAGGGTGAACAGCTTTAAGTTCCTCAGCATAAACATCACCAAAAATCTCACATGGTCTGTACACACCAATTAGAAACATAGAAAACCTGTAGCACAATACAGGCCCTTCGGCCCACAAAGTTGTGCTGAACATGTCCCTGCTTTAGAAATTACTAGGCTTACCTATAGCCCTCTATTTTTCTAAGCTCCATGTACCTATCCAAAAGTCTCTTAAAAGACCCTATTGTATCCGCTTACACCACCGTTGCCGGCAGCCCATTCCACGCACTCACCATTCTCTGAGTATAAAAACTTACCCCTGACATCTCCTCTGTACCTACTCCCCAGTGCCTTAAACCTGTGCCCTCTTGTGGCAACCATTTCAGCCCTGGGAAAAAGCCTCTGACTATCCACACAATCAATGCCTCTCATCATCTTATACACCTCTATCAGGTCACCTCTCATCCTCCGTTGCTCCAAGGAGAAAAGGTCGAGTTTACTCAACCTATTCTCATAAGGCATGCTCCCCAATCCGGGCAACATCCTTGTAAATCTCCTCTGCACCCTTTCTATGGCTTCCACATCCTTCTTGTAGTGAGGCAACCAGAACTGAGCACAGTACTCCAAGTGGGGTCTGACCAGGGTCCTATATAGCTGCAACATTACCTCTCAGCTCCTAACTTCAATACCACGATTGATGAAGGCAAATATACCATACGTATTCTTAACCACAGAGTCAACCTGCGCAGCTGCTTTGAGCATCCTATGGACTCGGACCCCAAGATCCCTCTGATCCTCCACACTGCCAAGAGTCTTACCATTAATACTATACTCTGCACAACAATGCCTCTTTCACCTCAGACAGTTGAAGAAGTTTGGTATGGGCCTGAAATCCTAAGAACTTTCTATAGGGGCACAATTGAGAGCATCCGGACTAGTTGCATCACTGCGAATGGGAACTGGACTTCCCTCAATTGCAGGACCCTGCAGAGAGTGGTGTGGACAGCCCAGCGCATTTGTAGATATGAACTTCCCACTATTCAGGACATTTACAAAGACAGGTGTGTAAAAAGGGCCCAAAGGATCATTGAGGACCTGAGTCACCCCAACCACAAACTGTTCCAGCTGCTACCATCCAGGAAACAGTATTTCAGCTTAAAAACCAGGACCAAAAGGCTCCAGGACAGCTTCTTCTACCAGGCCATCAGACTGCTTAATTCATGCTGACGCAACTGTATTTCTATGTTATATTGACTGTTGTACATACTATTTATTATAAATTACTATAAATTGCACATTGCACATTTAGACGGAGACGTAACGTAAAGACTTTTACTCATATATATGAAGGTTGTAAGCAATAAAGTCAATTCAGTTCAATCCTGAAGAAAAGTCTTTGTCCAAAAAGTCAACTGTTTATTCATTTCCATAGATGCTGCCTGATCTGTTGAGTTCCTCCAGTGTTTTTTTGTGTGTTTCTTTAACATCTTGCTATCTCCACCTGCTCTATAACTCTGATACACGGTTATGAGAGGCATCGTTAGGGTAGATAGTCAAAATCATTTTCAGATGTTAGGAGTATAAAACAAAAGAGCATTGATTTAAGTTGAGAGAAACAGGTTCACCAAGATCTGTTGGTAATTTTTTTTTTACACAATTACTAATAACTGGAACATGTTGCCACAGGAGGTGGTAGAATCAGATGCAATAACTACTTTTAAAAGGCATTTGATCAAGCTCTTAAATAGGCAAGACATAGAAAGAAATGATCCTAATGTAAGCAGATGGGATTAGAATTGCAAGTTGGACCCTGCTGACCCTTCTATAGTTTGCCTACCAAACTCATGGAGTGAATGATGCCATCGTCTACCTGCTGCAGAGAGCTCACTCACACCTGGATGTTGCTGGTGGCATTGTCAGAATTATTTGATTTCTCCAGTGCCTTCAATACAATACAGCCACTTCTTCTGAGTGAGAAGCTGCAATCTCTGATTACTGACTACCTAACAGACAGATCCCATTTTCTATGGCTGGATAGTTCTCTGTCTGAGATAATGGTGAATGGCACTGGAGCATCACAAGGGACTGTCCTGTCTCTGTTTCTATTCACAGTGTACACCTCAGACTTTCAGTACAAATCTGAGTCTTTTCACTTGCAGAAGTTCTCTGATTACTCTGCAGTGGTTGGGTGATTCAGAGGACTGGTGGACAGGTTTGTGGAGTGGTGCAGGAGGAATCACCTGCTCCTGTGGTCAAAACCAGGGAGATGGTGATTGATTTTAGGAGGAAGAGGACTGACGAGTCCTGTATACATTCTGAGAGGAGCAGTTGCGTTGGTGGTGGGTGTTCACCTTGACGACAGACTTGACTGGAAAACCAACATCAACGCAGTTGACTCTGTTTTCTGGGGAAGCTGAGAACCTTCAATGTGTGCAGCAGGATATTGGAGATTTTTTTTTTACCAGTCTTTTGTAACAAGTGCCATCTTCTTTATGGCTTTATGTTGGGGGAGCAGTATCGGTGCTGGTGATACAAAAGAACTAAATGAATTCATCTAAAAGGCTGGATCCATCCTTGGCTGCAACCTGGACTCTTCTGAGCTGGTGGTGGAGAGGAGGTCTCCAACAAACTAACATTACGGATAATCTGGCACATCCTCTCCATGACCGACTGAATAAGCTGTGAAGCACCCTTTCAAACCGACTCATTCAGCTCCGCTGTCACAATCATTATTACAGAAAATCTTTCCTACCAGATGCAATAAGCATATACAACAGTTCATCTCTGTATGACAGGAGAACACATAGTACAATAATCTGTTTTATTATTTAATACATTATTATTGCACATTGGTAAGTTAAATTGTATATTGTTTTTCTGTACTTTATTATTAGTTAAGTCTGCACACTGCTAAGTATTTCCCACGGGATGAATAAAGTATTTTTTTTATTATTATTAGAAAGATTGGTTTGGTGGTGTGCCGAAGTCATTGCATGTGTTCTCATCAGTGGGTTCCATGTTTTTAGTGAAAATTGTTAAATTGTGGCTACTGGACAGAGCAATCAACCATCAATTTGATTTTCTCATTTAACCAGCTGAAGGAGAAATGAGAGAACTGTAATAGCCTTTTTGCCTTCCTAGACTTCCGTAAGGCTTTTGACCTTGTTTGCACAGAGCTTGATCAATGTGCTGGAAAAGATTGGCCTCTGTTCAGAATCAGGTATAATATCAATGGCATATGTCATGAAATTTGTTGTTTTATGGCAGCAATATATTGCAATACATAATAAAAACAGTAAATTACAATAAGAAATACAATGGATCCTGGTTAATTGGACCATTGGTTAATGGGGACAGCTGTTTATTTGTGACAACTTTTAAAGAACAAAAACTAATCAAGAAAATTGCTGGGATTCTCCTAGTTTATTTGGAACACTTTGTAGATTAGTTGGGGCAGGAAACTGTTGCCAAACAGGTTCTAACGAACGTTAGTTATACACACTTGTGTGACTGTAGACTATACACCATGCTTAGAGTGATTAGTTTTAAAATCCAGCAATTGTATATATTGGTATTCAAAAAGCAATGATTTTTGTCAGTGATAGCTGATGAGGAATAAGCAGTAAGACAATCAACCGCTCATTGCGGTTTCAAGCATTCAGGTTTGGAAATGGCAGGAACAGCTGGGAATGAAAATACAATGATATCATTACTTTAACAAGTATGGAACTATGAAGGATTTAAAGGTATTGACAATTCTATTGAATATTACAATGAAAATGAAGATTTGGAAGATACAGTTGTTGATAGCATTGTACAAAGGCGTCCATTATCTGCATTAGGTGTCCATACTGATTTTGTTCCTTGCATATACTGGATGGATTCCTCCGTTGAGTACCATTAGAAACTAATATATAATTTTATAGTACCATATTACTATTGTTAGTGCCTAATTTGTTCTGTATTTCATTTAAATATATAATTTGGTACACAGTTTTTCTTTTTTATACCTTTTTAATTATATCCATGAAACTTCGGCTAATTGGGCCAAAGTGTACTGATCCCACTGTTCCAATTAACTGGCATCCACTTTATATATAAATATATAAAAAAATTAAATTAAATAAGTAGTGCAAAGAGAGTGCAAAAAAGAAAGAAATAGAAAGGTAACGTACATGGGGTCATTGTCCATTCAGAAATATAAAGGCAGAGGGGAAGAAGCTGTACCTAAAACGCTGAGTGTGTGTCTTCAGGCTCCTGTACCACCTCTTTGTTGGTGAGAAGTGGGCATGTCCTGAGTGAACTCAGTATTACAATCAAGAAGAGAATAAATAACTTCCATATGTTCTGCCTACAAATGTTTGAACACATTTTGGAAGGATAAAACCAAGTTCTGATGGCCTGGTCGGAGATGATCTCTAATGCCTCAGAGATTGATTTCACCATGCACGTCAATAGTTTGGTTCATAGTAGCCTAAAAATGAACGATAATGTTGGAAGGTATTGTTATACTTTCCTGCATCAATATCGGTGATTATATTTTTAAAACTGTCATATTTCCATACTTAAATCACCATCGACAACTTATCCCCTGCAGAGCACAAAATGCTCAAGGAATTCAGCAGGTCAGGCAACATCAAAGGAGAGGAATAAACAGTCGACATTTCAGACTGAGTCACTTCATCAGGACATCAGCATCAGCAAAATCTCCAGTGTATATACCTTCTATCCTCTGCCTTGCTTGTGCATTGCATTAGGAAGGGCATGGGCTTAAGAGGGGTGATGACAAGTCTCATTATATGTGGAGCTGGGTCATGTGGCAAAATTGGCACAGTTCAACAAAAGTTTGGAATGTGGGAGATATGCTCATTCTCAATGGCATTACAAAGGATTGTCCTGATCTCATTGCTGCAGTGTTCCTCGTTGTTGAACTTTTCTACATTACTTGCCTTTGCAGAAATATTCATTCAAAAAATAAACTTTTTCACTACAAGTCCATCAAACACTGGTTAGCATGGAACATCCTGGAGGCTCTGCAAGAGAAGGTACAATAGGGTCATCACCAGAACCAACAAGCAACAAGATCTTACTTGGTTAGTAGTGAGAAGGGTGCTTGTTGAGGTTCATCTCAAGCAGCTGCACAACAGAAGACTCCCTGATATGTGGGTTGTTTTTAGGGACACATTGAGAGAAACATTGTACTACTGGCAGATTGTTAACTAAGTGAAAAATATGTTTTGATCTGCTGATTGTCTTCCAATACACTGGGAAATCTAAGTGAATGCTGTCACCTGAGGTACTCTGGGCATCAGGAGAATGTGCTAAGGGACATGCTGCAGCTTAGTGCAGTCAACAGAGAGACATAGTGGGGAAGAAATACTATCTAAAGGTCCTGCCACAACACTGTTTAATAGCCCCACAAGCACTTGAAGGGCATATTATTCAAAGAGACCCACATGAGTAGCATTGGTATATGTAGAACATATTAATGTGATAACACTGCAGATGTATTGACTAGACAGCATTAAGACAAATTTCTATAGATGTGAGAGTATATTGACTGGCTGCATCACAGCCTGATATGGAAATACCAATGACCTTGAACAGAAAATCCTACAAAAAAAGTAGTGGATACGGCCCAGCCCATCACGGGTAAAGTCCTATTATTGAAATGGTCCCAAAACCTATGAACTCACTTTCAAGAACTCCATCTCATGTTTTTGATATTTATTGCTTATTTATTTCTTTTTGTAACTGCACAGTTTGTTGTGATTTGCAGCCTAGTTTAACGCCCAAGTTGGTGCAGTCATCAACTGATTCTATTTTGGTTATTATCCTATTGTAGATATTGAGTTGTGAAGAGAAAGAAGATAGTTAAGAACAATGTTGGGCCCTTGAAGAATGAATTGGGTGAAATTGTTATGGGAAACAGAGAAATGGCAGAAGAATTTAATGAGTACTTTAGATCTGTTTTCACTAAGGAAGACACAAGCAATCTCCCAGATGTTTGAATGGGCCAAGGACATAGGGTAACAGAGGAAATGAAACAGATTGACATTAGGAAGGAAACGGTGATGAGACTGATGGGACTGAAGGCTGACAAATCCCCAGGTCCAGATGGCCTGCATCCTAGGGTACTAAAGGAGGTGGCTCTGGAAATTGTGGATGCATTCGTAATCATTTTCCAATGTTCCTTAGATTCAGGATCAGTTCCTGAGGATTGGAGAATGGCTAATGTTATCCCACTTTTTAAGAAAGGAGGGAGGGAGAAAACAGAGAACTATCATCCTGTCAGCGTAACATCAGTAGTGGGGAAGATGCTAGAGTCCATTATTAAAGATGAAATAGTGGCATATCTAGATAGCAGTGATAGGATTGGGCCGAGCCAGCATGGATTTACCAAGGGTAAATCATGCTTGACTAATCTGTTGGAGTTTTTCAAGGATGTAACCAGGAAGTTAGACGGGGGAGATCCAGTGGATGTAGTGTACCTCGATTTTCAGAAGGCATTTGATAAGGTCCCACATGGGAGATTGGTGGGTAAAATCAAAGCTCAGGGCATCGGGGGGAAGACATTGACATGGATAGAAAACTGGTTGGCAGATAGAAAGCAAAGGGTAGCGGTGAATGGGTGTTTCTCGGAATGGCAGGTGGTGACTAGTGGGGTGCCACAGGGCTCAGTATTGGGACCACAGCTGTTTACAATTTACGTCAACAATTTGGATGAAGGCATTGAAAATAACATCAGCAAATTTGCTGATGATACTAAGCTGGGTGGCAGTGTGACATGTGATGAGGATGTTAGGAGAATTCAGGGTGACTTGGATAGGCTGGGTGAGTGGGCAGATACTTGGCAGATGACGTTTAATGTGAATAAGTGTGAGGTTATTCACTTTGGGAGTAAGAACAGGAAGGCAGATTATTTGAACGGTGTAGAGTTAGGTAAGGGAGAAATACAAAGAGATCTAGGAGTCCTTGTTCATCAGTCACTGAAGGTGAATGAGCAAGTGCAGCAGGCAGTGAAGAAGGCTAATGGAATGTTGGCCTTTATTACAAAGGGAATTGAGTACAAGAGCAAGGAAATCCTCTTGCATTTGTACAGAGCCCTGGTGAGACCACACCTGGAGTATTGTGTACAGTTTTGGTCTCCAGGGTTAAGGAAGGACATCCTGGCTGTAGAGGAAGTGCAGCGTAGATTCACGAGGTTAATTCCTGGGATGTCTGGACTGTCTTACTTAGAGAGGTTAGAGAGACTGGGCTTGTATATGCTGGAATTAAGGAGATTGAGAGGGGATCTGATTGAAACATATAAGATTATTAAGGGATTGGACAAGATAGAGGCAGGAAATATGTTCCAGGTGCTGGGAGAGTCCAGTACCAGAGGGCATGGTTTGAGAATAAGGGGTAGGTCATTTAGGACAGAGTTAAGGAAAAACTTCTTCTCCCAGAGAGTTGTGGGGGTCTGGAATGCACTGCCTCGGAAGGTAGTGGAGGCCAATTCTCTGGATGCTTTCAAGAAGGAGCTAGATAGGTATCTTATGGATAGGGGAATCAAGGGATATGGGGACAAGGCAGGAACCGGGTATTGATAGTAGATCTCAAAATGGCGGTGCAGGCTCGAAGGGCCAAATGGTCTACTTCTGCACCTATTGTCTATTGAGTATGTCCTTAAGGAAATGAATGTATATGGTGACATATATGTATTTTGATAATAAATTTACTCTGAACATATATATTGTACAACTAAGAAAGTAAGAAAAGCCATGTACTGTTTGTATTGTATATTTTTATGACTGAAGATCATTTTAAAAGTAAAAGTACATTTTAAACAGTCTTATAACCAAGTGCTGCACACTAACACTCAAAGTTAGGAATGTTTGCAAAGAGACTCACTGAAATTTGATTATTTATTTTGAGGGCTTGGTGGGGAACAGCTCTCCTGCAAATTAGTTAAAATCTATATTAGAGCTCCAGGAACTATTTGCTTTAGGTTTTCAAATTAATAATAACCGATGTGCTAACGTGATGGAAAATAACATGAAATAATGAACATTTTGGCTTGAATGTTCTGAATTAATCTATCTTTGATTTTTTTAATGATTAAAGAATATTCTGAATAAAACAAAATAAAACCTATTCTGCATAAAACTTGGAAGGAATAGAATCACAAATTCTGATGACGTGGATTGCAGTGAATCCCTAAAATTTGTACACCTGGGCTGTACTATATGGTGGTTTGGATATACGAATAATAGATAAATTAACAAAGGTGATAACTGTGGAGTATTAGCTCAGGGAAAAGGCTAATTGATCATCCACAGCAGTGCTTCAAAGACATCTCTAAACAAAGGAAGATATTGGACATCAGCATGGACAACTGGGAAGCAATTGCCCAGAACTACGGAAAATGGATGTACAACCTCTGTTAAAGTCCTTCAAAAGCAAAGAGAAGCGGACACCACCAGGCAAAAACTGATAGCACATAGGCTGATAAAAGAACCAAAGAAGATATAATTTATGATACTTTATTTTGAACATGTATTAATAGAAGTTGTTTGTCATATTGACCTTTCTGTAGAAAATATTTTCATTGCTGTGCAATTTATTTTGTACTTTCTAATTATGTTGGAAATTGTTAATAAAGTGAGTGCTCATTGCCAACCTGAAATTTCTCATAAGGCCATGCTGAGTGGCCACCTTGAGCAAATGTTTTACTTTTGAGAAAGGAACATCTCCAAAGCTCTTGGGCCTGGACCCCACTGCATGGATTCAACCCAAACTTGATCTTATCAATCTGGCCTGCACTTAAATTAGTCATACATTGACTCATTCCTCACTTTTGGGCCTAGACCCTCCTGCTTCAGTACGGTGCATGCCTGCCATGCAGCAACTTTACTGCACCATCAAGGCTCCAGTACACATCGCAAAAAATGCTAGGTCATACAAGCAATTCAAAAGCACAACTCTTGAAAGAGAAATTACAGTCTATTGATTGCAATGATCATTGTCAAATGGTTCAAATAATTCCATTTATTATCAGAGAATATATACGATATACAATCTGAAATACTTGTCTTCACAGACATCCATGAAAAACAGAAGAACCTCAAAAGAATGATAGGTAGAAAAACATTAGGACCTGAAGCCTCCTCCCCATGCAAGCAGCAGCAAGCATTACCCTCCCTCCTGCGCCCACCTGTTTCAGCAAAAAAGCATAAGTGCTCACCACCCACCAAGCATCGCAAAGAAAGACCATGATCTGCAGTCAACAAAAATTAATTATTGTTTACCCGACAGTTCGACATGCCACTGGCATGTTCTCTCTCTCTCTCTCTCTCTCTCTCTCTCTCTCTCTCTCTCTCTCTCCTCTCTCCTCTCTCCTCTCTCCTCTCTCCTCTCTCCTCTCTTCCTCTCTCCTCTCTCCTCTCTCCTCTCTCCTCTCTCCTCTCTCCTCTCTCCTCTCTCCTCTCTCCTCTCTCCTCTCTCCTCTCTCCTCTCTCCTCTCTCCTCTCTCCTCTCTCCTCTCTCCTCTCTCCTCTCTCCTCTCTCCTCTCTCTCCCCCCCCCCCCACACACACACACACACACACACACACACACACACACACACACACACACACGAGATAGCACCCATTTTCACAGCAAAAAGGGAGGTTGACAGTCACTGTTACAATATTACTGCCTGTCATGTCGCTTTTTATTCTGAGATTCTTAGACTTGAATCAGCAGCAAACCCTCCCACCATTTTAAGAGAAAGAGAGCAACCACTCGACTATAGAGACCTCTGTCCATGTATCCGCCACAGCGAAATCCTGATATTCCATCTCCCATGACACCTTAGTCGACAACATTGGCCTGGAATTGGTCGTTTACAAGGCTGCACCCAAAAGATGCCATCTTCCAGGAGAATGTCAGAAAATGGTAGGCTGGCAAGCTCCATGAATGGGATTCATAAGCTGTTTAAAAAAAAAATGCAGTTTAAGTGCCACTTGCCAATTAGGACCTCAGTAGAAGCCCAACCATCTTGAAAAGGAAAAAAGAGACATTAAAGAGAGGAATTTAAGCAGTTTCTGCAGATGAACTCGAAGAGGCAGCCACTTGGTGTCATTTTAACTCTGTTTAGTAAAAGTGTGATTAATAGAATAGTTAGTAGATTTGTTTGCTGCCAGTAAGGCATCACTATGTCTCATAAGCACCATCTTAAGCAAATGGGCTACTGTGTTCTGGATAATGTCATGCTACTTGAAAACTGTTGAAACTGCATTTACCCAGGTATCTTTCAATTGAATATCTGACTTGTGCTTTATAGATAGAGAAAAGGTTTTGTGATGTTAGGTGAGTCACTGTTATACTCACATTATCTGTGTGCCTGCTCCATTTGGGTTTTCTGATAAGTGGTGAGCTGTTGGATGTTCATGTAGATAGACTTGGTCATGGTATTGCCATTGGCTGTAAAGATTTGGATTTTAGATGCCTTCTTGTTTGAGGTGGCAATTTTTGGTATTTTTGTATGGGAAGATTCATAAAGTATTTTTTCTGGATCAGATTTGCTTCATACTTATAGACATATATGTGGATCTGCATCCGGCCACTTGAACCTGCTTTGCGATTTAATAATTTCATTTCTGAATCGATTGCAAGTTCAACTCCACATTCTTAAATACCCACAGTAGTTCTTCATTCCTTGCTTATCAAGAATGTATCTTGTCTAGCTTAGCAATATCCATTGCTGTATTTCCATTGTACTTTGAGGAAGAGAATTATATTTTCAGATCTTTGTTCTCTTAATCTAACTGTATTTCATCAAATCCCGTTATGTTCTCCTCACAATTAACTTTCCTGCCTATCTATTTGTCAACAACAAATTTAGTAACTTTATCTTTAGTGGCTTCTTCAAATTAATAAAATTTGAAAAAAAATGTTCAGGCTTTAACACCAATCCCTGTGGTGCATTACTCCTTACCAGCCATGATCCATTTATGCCTCACTCAATTTGCTTTGGTTTGGCAACTCCTACCACATCAACTTTCATTTTCTTAAATAATCTCTGTTTTTATGAAGTCTGTGACAGCCGTGATGTTTGATGATCCTGTTTGTTTAATGTGTTGCTAATGTGAAGTCTGGCTAATGTCCTGCAATGCCTTGCTTGGACCTGACCATTAGGCTAAATTATACAAATGAAAGAAAAAAAAATAGGAATGGCATGTACAACTGGCCATCCTGATTACAGATGAAAAGACAGGGAAAGTCGTATGGAGAATTTTGTGTTAAGTTTTAGAGGCTGCAGAGTATTCACATGAAAATTAGGTGTTGTTCCCCAGGCTTATTTTGGGTCTCATTGTGTATAAGTGCAGGAGTCTATAGACAGAAAGGTAAATGGGAGTGGGGTGGTAACTTAAAATGGTAGACAACTGTATGTTCAGGTCACTCCTGCTGACTTGAGTAGAGGTGCTGCGCAAAAGTCAAGTCAAGTCACTTTTTATTGTCATTTTGACCATAACTGCTGGTACAGTACACAGTAAAAATGAGACAATGTTTTTCAGGACCATGGTGCTACATGAAACAATACAAAAACTACACTGAACTACGTAAACCAACACAAAAACTACACAAGGCTACAGACCTACCCAGGACTGCATAAAGTACACAGAACAGTGCAGGCATTACATTGAAAAATAAACAAGACAATAGGCACAGCAGAGGGCAGTAGGTTGGTAGTCCGATGGCTTGGGGAAAATCTGTTACATAAATAAAGAGCTGAATAGCGGCATCCGGGATTCCGTCCATTTCTGTATTCCCGCTGAGTATTTCGTTGGCACAGATGTAGTCCAATTTAATGTCCATTAAAAGAGCAGAATGGACGGGAGAGCCGGCCGGCTAGGGCTTGCTTTTTTCCTAACACGGACTCCTGCCCGCTCACCTTGCTTCCGCTTCCTTACACACTGCTTACGACGTCCCCATCTTCGGCCACCAGCATCAGGCGACTCCGAGGACTGCAGGCCCGATTCCCTCAGCAAGCAGACATTGGAGAGCAGAATGGATGGGAGAGCCAGACGGCTAGGGCTTATTTTTTTCCTGGCACGGACTCCGAAGACTGCAGGCTCGATTCCTTCAGCAAGCCGAGGTCACGCAATCTAATCAGCAGACTTTCATGAAGGTTTGTTTTTGGGGGATCTCTGTATTGTCACAGTATCTGGCAATGGGAGATAGTCGCTCTATTATCCATTGCCCTAAACCCTAATTGTGCCTTAAAATTAAATTTAAAAAAAACTAAATTAAAGTAGCATCAGATCTGAAAGGCCGCACCACCTACTGGAGTCCCTGAATCTGAGTTTGTTTTCTCTAGCACAGAGGAGGCCATTTTCTGAGTATCAAATACAATACATCAGATTGGAAGAAGTACAAGAGGATCTGTCTTACTTGAAAAGACTATTTAGACTGTTTAGGTCTATAAATAGTGGGAAGGGAAGAGATTCTTCAGAGATGAAAGATACGGGTTTTATTTGTCACATGTATATTGAAACAAAGTGAAATGCATTGTTTGCGTCAATGACCAACACTGTCCAAGACATGCTGGGGCAGCATGCATCTGTCTCCATGCTTCTGGTGCCAACATAGCATGCCCACAACTTACTAACCCTAACTCATATGTCTTTGGAATATGGGAGGAAACCGGAATACACAGATGAAACCCACACGGTCTTGGGGAGAATGTACAAATTCCTGACAGACAGCTGTGGGAATTGAACCATTATTTTACAGTGGGCGCTGTAAAATGTTGCACTAATCGTTAAGTTAAAGATCATTAGTGAATTTGTACTTAGTAAGCTCCTACATAAAGTGAAGTAAAGGTAAGTATCATTCCCCATTGAGATTTAAATATGGGCCAAGACAATGAAGGATCCCCCCCTTGCTCTTAAAAATAGAGTGATTGAACCTTGGCCTGGCTGGTAGGAAAGAATGCAACATTAATTTAAGGTCTATTTGATAGATTAACTAGAAATGCTTTTGCTCCACAACACAGAAATGATTACTTGACACAGTTGCTCTATACAAGTGTTTATACTCCTGCATCTTTGTATAACTCTTGCACTTTAGCCTTCTGTTTTCCTCTCTCACGTATACATGTGTATCTAATTTGTCAGTACAGTGAGCCAGATTGTGAGAATAGATACCTGACAATTCCTCGAGATAGCAAGTAAATGCAGATTCACAAATTCTCAAATGTGACTGACTCCATAACTTCATCACTTACCCCCATCTGTAGGAATTCCACCTGCCCATGATAAAGTTATTTTGCTGATAAATTCAGTCATAAAATGTGGAGAGTTCAATGCAGTTTTGTAAATAATATATTAATATCGCTATTAAAGGGGAATTGTAAAAGTTTACATTTGTGACTACTATTGTTTGTATGCAGTATTAGTTTAGTTTGAGACATCACAAAATATAATTTTTTCCAGATGTTGCAGAAGCAAGTGGTGTGACCTCTTGGTTTGTCCAGATGGAATATGTACTAACAGCACAGCTGTTTCTCAAATTGCAGGAAATCATGGTTGAAGAATTATAGTATAATATATATCTGAGTATATTATGAGCAAAGTTTGTTATTTAATGACAGTAATTGCAGCAGAAAAGTAATTGTTGGTATAATTATGAAGCAATGAAAGATTTGTGATTGAAAATTAAAATGAAGGTTAGAATTATTTCAGACATTTTAGTCACTTGTGTTGATAAAGTTTGATCCAATCAAGGTACACTAGGGATTTGCTAGTTACTGAGGGTTTTGATTACAATGAATTGTCTAGTGGTAAGCAAGTATTTTTTTTATCATGCCGTGGATAATTTTCTTGGTGATTTCCAGTGGAATTTTATGCCATTTTGAATTTGTTATTGGGTAGTAGAGGTTTTGACTGTTCCCATTCAGAATGCTGGTACAACAGTGCAAAGATTATGGGTCTCAGCTTTCTGCTTGCAGTGTTGAAGTCTTGTGTTCCAGAGCTAGCTATGCCTCTAGTTGAGATGCTCCAGTAAAGTTGCAATGTTAGGACATACTCAACATGAAAAATTGCCCAAAGGGAGTAATTGTTTACAACGAGCAAGAGAAATTTAATGTGGTTAGATACTGACCCATCAAACTGTTCTAATTCCTTAGCAGTGTTATAGAAGATACTGAAGAAAAGCTAATGAAGAACATCAAATGATAATTTAATGACAGTCATAGCAATAATGACAGTTTATTTTCCATCAGGACCTCTTGCCTCCAGATCACATTGTACCCTTGGGCCAAATGTAGATTAAAAAGAGTTTAAAAAAGAAGTAAGTGACTGCTCTTCATATTGAGGCAGTGTTTGAGCTAATGTGACATCAGGATGCTCATTTATAACTGAAGTCCATTGGAAAAAATGGTTCTTTTTGATATGATACCTTCCTTAATGGAACTTTGTTATAGTTGTTGGTGACTGATTGTCCTCAACTTGGCTCAGACATCTTTTTGCTATTTCATTGATGGCATTCCTTCAGCATAAGGCTTGATGTGGAGATGTTTGCTACTTGTTGCAAAGTATGAAATTCCAGTGAACACAAGAACATAAGAAATAGGAGCCGGAGTAGACCACCTGCCCCATTGAGCCTGCTGCTCCATTCAATAAGATCATGGCTGTTCTGGCCACCTGCCTGCCTTTCCCCCATAACCTTTAATTCCCCTACTATGTAAAACTCTATCTGACTTTGTCTTAAATATGTTTAAATATTTGAATATATTTACTGAGGTAGCCGCTACTGCTTCATTGGACAGAGAATTCCACAGATTCACCACTTTGTGGGAAAAGCAGCTTGTTCTCATCTCCATCCTAAATCTACTCCCCCGAATCTTGAGACAGTGTTAGCTCTTCAGATAATGCAGTAAGTGATGCTCCATATAGCAAGATTTAGGTAACAGTAAAGCTAGGCTGTTATGTGGCAGTAACTTTACAACCCTACAAAACCTTAGCCATGACCATATGCAAGAGAGATTAACAGCCTCATTATAACATTCAGTGATAATGTCATGCCAGCTGTCCTACATTGTGCTTACTGCTGTCCATCACTATAATTGTACAGCTCAATTTGTAATAAACGCTGACTAGCCTCCTCAGCGACTGCAATTATCCTTTTACACAATAAACAGTAGGATATTAAGAGTAGAGCCGCAGAAGGATCTTAGAGTACATGTCCATAGACCATTGAAGGTAGCAAAATAGGCAGATAACTTTAAAAAAATCAAACTACGGTACTCAGCTTCTTTTGCTGAGCTTCAGTGCAAATTGGGCATTTGAAGGGACTGACTAAACTGGGTTACCTTTTCTGGAACAAAGTAAGGTGCTTAAACTTAGGAGGCTTGAATAGGGTGGTTAGGTAAAATCTCCCAGGTGAAGATAGGATTGCAGGGGAGTTGAAAAATTGGGGGGACCAGAGCATATCGCTTGAATGGGTGGCGGAGGAAGAAAACCCCATCATATTTAAAATTTAACTGGGTAAATTGTTGGAATTGTAACCTACCAGGACCTGTGAAGCAGGGGAAAGCCAATTTGTTCCATTAGCTTTTTAGGGTTTGTTGGGCTGAATGGCTTTTTCTATGTCATAGATGTTTGACTCTGGGTGACTCACCTTCTCATTTCACCCAGGCCTCTGAGACTGAGGTAACATAATGAGCATTTGAACCAAGTGCATTCCCAACAAGTAAAAAAGGACTACTTCAAAATTTAGACCTGTCCTTCCAAAGATTTTGGGGAACATAAAAATTAAGGTAAGGTAGTAAAGGAAGGCTTAAGTGCTCACTTTATCATATGGTCTCTTTTGAAAAACATGCCTTTAGATTACAGTAGTGACCTTGCAGACCTTGACACTGCATTTAATTTTATATTGTACACACTATAAATATTACCTAATCAGAATCCACATCAATGACTGCTTTGATTTACTGTATTTATTTCTATGATAAATCTGGACAATGTTGGTGCTTGAGTCAGTGTTTGGTTTTTAATGTTGTGTTTGTTAGTTTGCACAACTGTGTGGTCAGAGGAAATTTGCATTTGAATTCCAGCTAA
This sequence comes from Hemitrygon akajei, assembly GCF_048418815.1. NCBI lineage: Eukaryota > Metazoa > Chordata > Chondrichthyes > Myliobatiformes > Dasyatidae > Hemitrygon > Hemitrygon akajei. The sequence continues at coordinate 17,735,481 of NC_133144.1, forward strand.
ACTCTAAGGCTTTATTCAGACTAAATTTGAACGCATATCTGTTATCCCTAATATCAGAGATTCCTGTTTTTTCCTTTTGTGGATGATTCAAGTTTGTTTCAACGTGGCACTTTTGTCAGAAATTTTGGATGTAGAGATCTTGTATTCAGCTGGAGCCAGCATGTCTGTAAGGTGGAGCATTAAGACGGTTTTAAAATGAACACAAGCTGCTTAGTAATCAGATTTGTTCTACAGTATATGCGGAATAATTTGTGATGTTTTGTAAAGCATAGAATCATGGATCAACCCTTAATATATTTGTTGGAAATAGAAATGAGTGATTATGAAAAAAACATCACAAATAGAAATTAGATTGACTTGGGATAAGTAATTTGATGAGCATAACATCTGAACAGGCTTGAGAACTTTGTAAGTTGGAACTGGTCTTATAATTCCATAAGGGAAAGTTATGTTAAGTTAATTATTTGCAGCTACTTGTAGTTGTGTAGTACAGGAAGATGAGGCATGGTTACCATTTTGTACTTCTGGATTTTAGCTATGTAAAATGAAAATAACAAAGTCACTTTGATAGTTTATCCTGATAAAACAACCATTCGTTTTCCTTATGTATACAGAACTTAAGTACAGTTGCTCTTATAATAAATTTAAACATATAGCCATATAAATTAGCAACTGGCTTTGCAATATTAAAACTAAATATGTACAAGATCCAAAATAATGAATTAAACTGCTTGATTACATTAAATGATAAGTGGTATAACTTGCTGATGAAATATAAATATTCATTGTTGAAAACCCTATTACCACATTCATGGTTCAATTAACATACGTAAGACTAGAGTTATAGAATCATGATTCTATGATCTAAAACTGAATATGTCCAATTTTGTCAGAGATTTTGGAAATAGAGATCTTGTATTCATTTGGAGCCAATATGTCTATAAGGTGGAGCATTAAGTCTGTTTTAAAATGAACACAAGCTGCTTAGTAATCAGATTTATTCTACAGTAAATGCACAACAATTTCTTTGTGATGTTTTATGAAAAACGCAGAATGATGGATCAACCCTTAATATATTTGTTGGAAATAGAAATTAGCTATTATGAAAAAACTACACATCACTAACATTACAAAGATTGACTAGGGATAAGTAATTTGATGAGCATAACATCTGAACAGACTGAGAAGTTTGTAAGTGGGAACTGGTTTTATAATACCAGTTATAAAATCATGAATCTATGATCTAAAACTAAGTATGTCTACTTTTGTCAGAGATTTTGGAAATAGCATGATTATTAACATCATTATGTCAAAATTTAGATTAGGACTTGACTTGATTTAACTGTGCACAGAACATGGAACCATAGTAAAATAGTGATTTTAGTAAACGTACAAATTTAAAAGTTACTTAGCATTTCATTCCCTACAGGACTAAATCACAAAGTCTTCGAGTGGGAATATGTATAAGTTATTGTTACAAAACAATAATAAATTGAAAATGCTTAAAAAGGAGACAATGGGGTAGAAGATTCAAACCATTTTAATTAGTTGATGTTATTCAAAATACTGAACAGTATGTAAACTAATGATACATCAGTGATGCTTGAAGGAAGAGGAGAAATTTAGTGCTGTAATAAATCTCATTAGCTTGTTTCTGAGCTGTAAATACTATTTATTCAGATCAACAAATCCAAGAGCACAGTTTGTGCTACCCAAGAACCTCTTTTCAATATTCTTCATTTTATTTCAAATATTTCAAATATTTTCTCCCTCCTCTTTATTTTTCCTTTAGAGCTATCTATACCTTTGAGGCTCATCTGCTTCTTGTTGAGATTTCCACATAGGACATAAGCTAGTACAGCATAGTACAGGCCCTTCAGCCTACAATGTTGTGCCAACCTTTTAACTTATTCAACCCTTCCCTCCTACATAGCACATAATCCTCCACTTTTCATTTATCTATGTACCTATCTAAGAGTCTCTTAAATGTCCATAATGTATCAGCCCCCTACCACCAGCCATAGCAATGCATTCCGTTGCACATAACACAGTTTTAAAAAAAACTACTTATTACATCTTCCCTGAACTTTCCTCCACTTATCTAAAAATAAAGTCCTCTGGCATTAGCCATTGCCACCCTGGGAAAAAGCACTGGTTGTCTACTCTCTCTGCCTCTTATCATCTTATATATCTCTATCAAGTCACCTCTTATCCTGTTTTACTCCAAAGGAAAAAAAACACTTGCTCTCAACATTTCCTCATATGACATATTCTCTAATGTAGGCAATCTCCTAGTTAATCTTCTCTGCACCCTCACGAAAATTTCCACAGCCTTTTCTATAATGAGATTACCAGAAAAGAGCAGAATATGCCAAGTGTAGTCAACCAGAGTTTTATGCAGCTGCAGCATTACCTCGCACATCTTGAAGTCAGACCCAACCAATGAAAGTAAACACACTGTACTCTTTCTTAACCATTATAGCAACCTGTGTGGCAACTTGAGGGATCTATGGACTCGGATCCCAAGATTCATCTGTTCCTCTACACTGCTAACAATTCTGCCATTAACCTTGTATTCTTTCTTCAAGTTCAACCTTCCAAAGTATATCATTTTATACTTTTCCACATTGACCTCCATCTGCTACTTCTTAGCTCATCTTTGCATCCTGTCTAGGACCTGTAGTAACCTACTGTATGATAGCCTTCTACACCTTCCACATCACCATTCTTAGCATCTTAGCATCTTAACATACTACATCTCTGTGTGGTATCTCAGTTGTACAGCAGCTGATAGAAACACACTTCAGTGGGTCGTCTTTAGCGTACAGAAGATCATCGGGACATAGCTCCCAGTCCTGGAGGACACCTACAGCTCATGCTGCTTAAGGAAAGCTACAAGCATCTGTAAGGACAATATACACCCATGCAATCATCTGTTTGAACTTCTTCCATCTGGCAGACATTATAAGACTTTCTATGCCCGCACTTCCAGACTGAAAAATAGCTTTTTCCCCAGAGTTATATTTGCCCTGAACCAATCGATCAAGCATCATCCATAAATTTTTTACTTTTAATACTGGTTTTATGGCTGTCCTGCATCTGAGTTATGCTTTCGTACTGCTGGACATTGCTTATACTGGCTGGTTACTTGATTTTATTTATTGTTTTACAGCATTGAGTACGAGAGTTGCAAACTCATATTCACTGTATTGGTGCATGACAAATTGTACTATGCAATGACAATAAAGATATTTCAATTTCATTTCAAACTTACTAAGCCAGTCTTCCACTTCCTAATCCAAGTGATTTATAAAAATCACAAAGAGCACAGGTCTCAGATCAGATCCCTGAAGAACACCTCTAGTCACCAAGCTCTAGGCAGAAAATGTTTTATCTAGTTCTTCCCTCTGCCTGCTGAAGACAAGAAGTTTCCAAATCTATGCTGCCAGGGTTCTATGGACCCCATGCCTCATGATTATCTAAATGGTTCTCTGCACTAACTGCCTATTCCATTTCTTTTTCTTCACAGTTAACCAGATACCCTCCACGTATAACTTGGGTGCAGCTATCTTCTAGTAACTCCTGCCTATCAACCTCTCAGACTTCCAACTAATATGTTCAGCTCCATTTCCCTAACACAGTCAGTATGCTGGATGCATTTCTCTCAGATGTATTATCACGGGCATTGAAGGTCTCCTACCCACACCCACTAAATTTCCCCCCAAAAATAGTATCAAAAAATCTAATGCTTTGGAGAAAGTCATATACCTGTATACATTTCAATTGGAGTTATATCCTAGCACACTTACCATGTTAAACTGTGTCAGTCCCAAAGATCTCAATTTAACAATTAGATGTTTCCTTTGCATCTCTTAGGAACTACATTCTAATATATCACAAACAAGAGAAAATCTGTAGATGCTGGAAATCCAAGCAACATAGACAAAGTACTGGCAAAACTCAGGTCAGGCAACATCTATGAGAAAGAGTAGTCGATGTTTTGGGCTGAGAATCCTCCAGCATATTGTGCATGTTGTTTGAACAATATATGCTGCACTGTTTTCAGACAAGAGTACTCCTCACATACAATGACGTGCAAAAGCTTGAGCACCCCTGGTCAATATTTCTGTTACTGTGAATAGTTAAGTGAGTAGAAGATGAACTGATCTCCAAAAGTCATAAAGTTAAAGATGACACATTCTTTTCAACGTTTTAAGCAAGATTGGTGTATTATTTTTGTTTTGTACAATTTTAGAGTGAAAAAAAGGAAAGGAGCACCATGCAAAAGTTTGGGCATCCCAAGAGATTTGAGCTCTCAGATAACTTTTACCAAGGTCTCGGACCTTAATTAGCTTGTTAGGGCTACAGCTTGTTCACAGTCATTGTTAGGAAAGGCCAGGTGATGCAAATTTCAAAGCTTTATAAATATCCTGACTCCCCAAACCTTGTCCCAACAATCAGCAACCATGGGCTCATCTAAGCAGCTGCCTAGCACTCTGAAAGTTAAAGTGAATGATGCCCACAAAGCAGGAGAAGGTTATAAGAAGATAGCAAAGCATTTTCAGGTAGCCATTTCCTCAGTTCGTAATGTAATTAAGAAATAGTAGTTAACAGGAACTGTGGAGGTCAAGTTGAGGTCTGGAAAACCAAGAAAACTTTCTGAGAGAACTGCTCGTAGGATTGCTAGAAAGGCAAATCAAAACCCCTGTTTGACTGCAAAAGACCTTCAAGAAGATTTAGCAGACTCTGGAGTGGTGGTGCACTGTTCTACTGAGCAGCGACACCTGCACAAATATGACCTTCATGGAAGAGTCATCAGAAGAAAACCTTTACTGCCTCCTCACCACAAAATTCAGCATCAGAAGTTTGCAAAGAAACATCTAAACAAGCTTGATGCATTTTGGAAACAAGTCCTGTGGACTGATGAAGTTAAAATAGAACTTTTTGGCTGCAATGAGCAAAGGTACTTTGGGAGGAAAAAAAGGGTGCAGAATTTCATGCAAAGAACACCTCTCCAACTATTAAGCATGGGGGTGGATCGATCATGCTTTGGGCTTGTGTTGCAGCCAGTGGCACGGGGAACATTTCACTGGTAGAGGGAAGAATGAATTCAATTAAATAGCAGCAAATTCTGGAAGCAAACATCACACCGTCTGTGAAAAAGCTGAAGATGAACAGAGGATGGTTTCTACAACAGGATAATGATCCTAAACACACCCCAAAATCCACAATGGACTATCTTAAGAGGCACAAGCTGAAGGTTTTGCCATGGCCCTCGCAGTCCCCCAACCTAAATAGGCATCCGTTAGTCTCGAGAGACCATGGATTTGTGCCATGGAAAGTTTCCAGGGCACAGACCTGGGCAGGGTTGTATGGGAGACCGGCAGTTGCCCATGCTGCAAGTCTCCCCTCTCCACGCCACTGATGTTGTCTAGGGGAAGGGCAAGGGCCGATACAGCTTGGCACCGGTGTCATCACAGAGCAATGTGTGGTGAAGTGCCTTGCTCAAGGACACGACACGCTGCCTTAGCTGAGGCTCGAACTAGCGACCTTCAGATCACTAGACCAACGCCTTAACCACTTGGCCACGCACCAGCATCATCAAAAATCTGTGGATAGACCTCAAAAGAACAGTGCATGCAAGATGGCCCAAGAATCTCACAGAACTAGAAGCCTGTTGCAAGGAAGAATGAGTGAAAATCCCCCAAACAAGAATTGAAAGACTCTGAGCTGGCTACAGAAAGCGTTTACGAGCTGTGATACTTGCCAAAGGAGGTGTTGCTAAGTACTGATCATGCAGGGTGCCCAAACTTTTGCTTTGGGCCCTTTTCCTTTTTTGTTATTTTGAAACTGTAAAAGATGGAAATAAAAAAGCAATCTTGCTTAAAATATTAAAGAAATGTGTCATCCTTTACTTTATGCCTTTTGGAATCAGGTCATCTTTTACTCGCTTAGCTATTCACAGTAACAGAAATTTTGTGTGGGGTGCCCAAACTTTTGCATGCCACTGTATGCCCGTATCCTGTATATTAATTTTGAACAAGTAATTATACAGTCTAGTACGTCTAATACATAAATGTGTAAGTATAACTTCCACCTTCCTTTTATACCCATCTCCCAATAGAGCTCCCACCATCCTCTGAATTTTATATAAATGCCACCCGTCCTTTCCCTATTCCAACTTTGTTGCCACAATAATTGAATAGACTTTTTAATTATGGCTTTCACCTCCCCTCTATGCAAAGACACCACTATATTTAAATTCTTGATTTTAAGTGACTGTTTGGCCAGAATATCTGCACTTCATTTTCTTTAACCCCAACATGGACAAGGACTCATAAGAAATGAATACACAAGCCTGGACTCTGCAGCCTCAACAGATGTCCAATCTCAAGAAGAATGTCTGGCCTACAAGTTGAAGTACCTGTTTTAATAAATGTCAAAATCGAGAACAAATCAGAGCATGAAGTACACAATCAATGTGTACTTCTTTGACCCATTCCAAGGCTAAATTGATAGCAACCATCTTAGAGGTCAATACTGATGCTTTGTCTGATAATCTTTTCTTAATAGTCACCTGAAACTTTGGAATATAAACAGAAACACCTGAATGAAATGTCACTGGATCTTTTGAGCCATCTGTATAGTTATGAAAGAAGCTATAATTTCTGCCTTGCATGTATTACTGAACTTAATCTGGCACTAATATACAATCAGTCTTCATCTTGACCTTTTCTTGAAGGCTTAAATCATCTATAGGCAAAAGGAAAAGCAATGGCAGAGCAACAGAAAGGGGTACACTGGGACCATATTCCACATTAAACAATCCAGGATTTTGTGCCCATTTATTTCCCATCCACCCAAAGCTGAAAACCTTACAAATGCAGAGCTCCCAACACTCTACCAGTGTTACTAATATTGGATAACCAACTTATATCCTCTTATGTTAACCCAGTAAACCATTGCTAACTGTAACCTCCGTAGATCTAAGGTTTGTCATCCATTTCTACCAGTAATGCTGAAATATGGATATTTGAATAGCACCACAACATAATCTCAATGCTTCAGTGTGAACTTCATCTAGGGGCTTTAAGACCGCTGGTGAGGTTGACACACAAGCAACACATCTATAATCAAAGACCAATCTGATTAAGTGACCTCCTGCTCACACCCCAATCACAGCCCACTAAGCACCTGAGCACACTAAGGGCTTTTTTCACACTTCTCCAGCATTGTATTCACCTTGTGTCCATCCACATACCAGAAACTTTACCACTGACTCTTGTTTAAAAGATTTACCATGTAACTTGAAATCAGCTGTGGGTGTAATTTTCCTTTTACAAAAACAACTAATTTGAGTCTTCACAACCCAATTTAAAATCCCACCAACATCCCCTACTTCATTAATAGTTGTCTGCATTTTCCTAACTTATATAATGTATATTCCTGCCTCTCACACTACACTGCCATCAGCATATATTGATTTGGGAAAGTATGCACCAACATTTAAGAAAATGCCATCAATCAATGACCTTTCTGCTGACCATAACATTTTTATTGGCTGTTGCCAATTAACTAATTATCCAATTGATTTTAACCTAACAATTTTGCAAATTGCCTCTATTAGGCTCCTGCTTGTTGAAATTGCACGAAAAGCCCTGCAACTCACCAATCTTTAACTCCTCATTCTTGTACCAGGTCCTAGCTCTTGACCATCTCTGAATAAAGAAAATTCTGCATATTTCTTCATTTGTTACTTTTCATTAAAAATTTGAATATTAATACTTGATAGTGTTGACAAGTGAGACATCCTATCACAATGTGCTGATTAAGTAGACCAGTAAATAAGTAATTTTCTGGATTGGATTATTCTTGCATTTTGTTGGCAGGTTATCCCTGAGCAATTTTCCATATTATCAGGTCAGTGTTAGTGTTATGATTGCAGATGACAGCCCAGTTAGAAATGCTGCTGGTTGTGAAGCACATCTTCATCAGTATGATTGGAATACTATCAGAGCCTGTACCCTTTGCTGTAAGCATCATGCTACTCTGTTTCTAGCTTCTGCTATAACATGAACATTTTGAAGACTGAAGGAGGCTGCAATTGATCTTCCCCCAGCTGTTCTGATAATGTACTTGCTGATGTTTTCGCTTGGGACTTTTGCACTAATGCAGAGTTTGCCATTATTGTTGTTGGGAATGTTCTTGAATACCTACCTCACATTAGCAATTTTTATTTTAGAGCATTCTAATTGGTTGCATCTGGTATGGAGGGGGGCACTATATAGTACTGGAAAACCTGCAGTAAGTTGCAAATTTAGTCAGCTCTATCATGAGCACTAGCCTCCTCAGCATCACAGATATTTTCAAAAGGCAATGCCTCAGAAAGGCGGCATCCATCATTAAGGACCCCTATTACTTAGGACATGCCCTGTTCTCATTGCTACCATCAAAGGGGAGGTACAGGAGCCTAAAGATACACACACACTCAATGTTTTAGGAACCCTGCACTACTAAAAAAAAGTACAGGCGTTTTAGGTATGGTGAATTTCTATAACTACTTCATTCTGCAAGCAGCTGAACTTAAACTCCTTCTATCGATTGCACTTAAAGGCAGTACCCTTAATCAAGTACTTGACTGGTCAGCAAACATGATGAAGGCATTTGATGATACCAAACAAGCTCTTTCCAACGCAACCCTACTGGTGTACCCACTCCACGATGCACTTATAGCCATTACTACTGATTTTATTCCTGACACCACAACCGCCTGGTCAGCCTCTCAACAGTATTCTACCCTCAGTAAGTTCAATTCCTTTTCACCTATTCCTACCTCCCATCATGATATACAACACTGTTGGGCTTCTGTTTACCTACGTTCTGCCTCGTTTGTTTTCATCTGCCATGATGCACACCAACATCCCCTCAGGCTCACTTACGATGGCCGGTTCAGCATTTTGGAACGGAGAGAAAAGACTTTTATCACAGATAACAGGGGTATGCTGAATATATTTCGGTAGATTGCCTTAAACCGGCCTACCAAGATTTGGAGGATTAAGCTGCCATACCCCTGCCATCACGACATGACCGTGAGATTGTCAACAAACCATTGGATGAGCTAGAGGTACCTGCTATTCTTCTATCCATGGAACATAGGACCCGAGCCAGGCAGCTCATCTGAGCACCAGACAGGCTCACAATGATGGTTTTAGTGAATTCTGTGGGGGGCGGGGGGGGGGGCGGTTCCTGTGTAGGGTAATGTAATTGGTGGAAATGTACATAATTCACAACTACCAACATTGAGTTATGATTCACTTTAAGAAGCTGGTTTGATGTGATGGCATAACTATGTGAGTTTCTGTTATCACACTTTGAATTCAGTTTTGGAGTTGTTATGGTTTTTTCTTAAACATAAAACACCTCACGCTGTTTTATTGGCGAAAACCTACAATCTCTTCCATGTTTCTGCATTTAACCAGGACAGATACTGTGGCCGGAAATGATGTGAACATAAGATATTGGTGCAGAATTGGGTTATTCAGCCCACCAAGTCTGCTCAGATTTTTTTCTAAACCCTACTCTTCCGCCTTCTTCCCATAGCCCTCAACTCTCCTAGAATTAAAAATCTATAGATCTCAGCCAGCCTTAAATACATCTAATGATTTGGACTACACAGCCTCCTGTAGTAATGAATTGCTCAGACTCATGATCCTATGATTGAAGAAATTCTAAAGGGATGTTTCTTTATTCTGAGACTGTACTCTCAGAACCTAGACTCTCCAGCAAATGGAAACATCCCTTCCATGTAACAGTTGAAGAGGGGCATGGATTTATGAGGTTACATATTGTCGTTGAATATAATCCTGCTGCTTCTTAATGTGCATATATATAGTTTGATTCTGAATTTTATCTAACTTAGCATATTCTTAGTGCCAAACAACATGATAAACTGTTTTCTTAGTACATATTTAAGTTGGAAATTCAGAGAATTCCATTGGAATAGTGAAAGCAAGGTGACATTAGATGTGAAATGATTCTGGCTTATTATCAGGACTGTCACTTTATTACATGAATTGTATATATTGTAATTTAAATAACACCGAGTATTTTAACACACTAAGTGTTTGAGCCAACAACGGAAAGGTTTCACAGGACTTTTGAAATAGCTTTCCAATCCACATAATGTCCAGATTATTGCCTTGGTTTCTGCTCACTGTCTCAACATCCTCCCACCCCTGCAGTGAATCCTTGCTGTCATTATTAAGGCCATTCCCGGTCCTCTGTTGTTAGACCTTGGCTGCTTAAGAGTACAGGAGTGAAAGCAAGCTACGGTGTCCATTGGGTGTGAGTAACTGAGTTGGCTCTGACTTGAAGCAATGCAATCAATCAGTATAGGAAGAGGATAGAAAAAAGGTTAGAGGGAGAAAAGGTTAGAGAAAGAAAGAATGGAATAGAAAGGATATGTTCAGGAAATAGAGGATAAAGAGAGGTAAAGAAAAATGAGGGAAGGAGAGGAGCTTGGAGAGATTGAAAGAAATCACTTCCTCTTCCATTATCTATCTTCTCCAACTGTCACTTTCCCATATAACCACTTTACCTCTCTCTCACCACCAATTTTCCCCTGCCATTCCCTATACAACTCCACTCTTCCCTGAGCCTTTCCTTTGGCACAGTCCCTACTCTTCCCCCACCACCCCCTCCAAGTTGCCTTATACACAATTTTTTCTTGCTGTCCCCACCCTCCCAAGTTGCCCAACTCTAACCCACTGTCTTACTCTGGTCCTTACTCTCTTCCCCCCCCCCCCCCCCCACACCACACCACAAAATTGGAGTAGGCACAAGTCACCCTCAATCCTGTGTGATGTCCTAATAGATAAGAATGAGGAAGTCTTTCTTGTTCCAATAATGCAAGCTAATTTGAAGCCACATCTCAAGTTTTTAAATGCATTTTTGATCTCTTTGGTTGCAAAGCTGTGTAGGTTCATTAAATTGATTCATGCTACAAATTAGTTATACTTTGAAGAAAGATTGATGTAAAATTGGCTTCAATTCACTTATGTTTAGAGAAATCAGAGCTGATCTCATTGAGTGAAACTGAATTCTGAGAGATTAATGGTTGGAAGCTGCTTCCTCAGATCAGAGAATGAAAATCCTGGGGCATGATACATATAAGTTGTTCATTTTGCATGTTATTGCAAGGAGAGGAAAGGTTTGTTCTCTCAATGAGATTAATGTGTTTAGATACCTTTTCAAATCTAAAGGTTGCATATATGCACTATAACACTTGGATGATGTAATTTCTTAATAGAAGAGTTGATTTGTTCTGTTATGGGCACTGACTCTCTGGGCACAGAGCTCGGAAAAAGCAACGCAACAGACTTTTAGCATCGTAAATCAGCTAGTTGTTTGTTATGTCTCTCCTCTCGCTGTGAAATGGGGACAAATCTTTTTCCCTTATTGGAGAGAGAGAGAGAGAGAGAGAGAGAGCCTGTGGTATGTCGAATTACCGGGTAAACGAGCAGTCTTTGGGGTACTGCAAGTCAGTGTATTTACTGATGCTTGCTGCATGCTTGAGTGCTCAGTGAGGGCTTTTTTGCTGGTGGGGTGTGGGGGGGGTGTCATTGCCTTGCTGCTACTTGTGTGTGGGAGTGGGGAGCTGGGGGAGGGCTTTGGGGGGTTCTAACATTCATTCTTTGGGGTACTCTGTTTTTCGTGGGTGTTTGCAAAGAAAATTTATTTCAGGATGTATATTGTATACGTTAAATGTTCCTATTGAAATCTATATTACTTTCAGAAGGCTTTGACAAGGTGCCGCACATGAGGCTGCTTACCAAGTTAAGAGCCCATGGTATTATAGGAAAGTTACCAACATGATTAGAGCATTGGTTGATTGGTAGCAGATAGTGAGTGGGAATAAAAGGATCCTCTTTTGTTTGGCTGCCAGTGACTTGTGGTGTTCAGCTGAGGTCTGTGTTGGGGCCACTTCTTTTTATGCTGTATATAAATGATGGAATAGATGGCTTTGTTGCAAAGTTTGCAGATGGTACAAAGATTGGTGGAGGGGCAGGAAACAGGTAGGATGCAGAAGGACTAAGACAGATTAGGACAATGGGCAAGAAAGTGGCAAATGAAATACAATATTGGAAAATGCATGGTCATACACTTCGGTAGTAGAAATAAATGTGCAAACTATTTTCTAAATGGAGAGAAAATCCAGGAATCTGAGATGCAGAGGGTCTTGGGCGTCCTTGTGCAGAACACTCTGAAGGTTAACTTGCAGGTTGAATCAGTGGTGAGGAAGTCAAATGCCATGTTAGCATTCATTTCAAGAGTTCTAGAATACAAGAGGCAGGATGTATTGCTGAAGCTTTATAAGGCACTGGTGAGGCTTCACATTGAGTATTGTGAACAGTTTTGGGCCCCTCATCTTTGAAAAAATGTGCTGGCATTGGAGAGGGTCCAGAGGAGGTTCGCAAGGATGATTCCAGGAATGAAAGCGTTATCGTATGAGGAATGTTTGATGGCTCTGGATCTGTACTCACTGGAATTCAGTAGGATGAGGGGGGATCTAATTGAAACCTTTCAAATGTTAAAAGGCCTAAGAGTAGATGTGGAAAGGGTATGTATTTCCCATGATTGGAGAGTTTAGGACAAGAGGGCACAGCCTCAGGATAGAGGGGCACCCTTTTAAAACAGAAATGTGGAGACATTTTTTTAGCTAAAGGGTGGTGAATTTGTGGAATTTGTTACCATATGCAGCTGTGAAGACCAGGTCGTTGAGTGTATTTAAGACAGAGATTGATAGGTTCTTGATTAGACCTGGCATCAAAGGTTATTGGGAGATAGCCGGGAACTAGGGTTGAGGAGGAGATAGAATAAAAGGATCAGCTATGATTGAATGGCAGAGCAGACTCAATGGGCCAGATGGCCTAATTCTGCTCCTATGTCTTATGGACATTATGGTTCTGATTGTTGTATCGTCACTATCAGTTTTTCTCTTCTTTTGCAGCCTTTTCACTACCAGCTGATTTCTGAAGTAATTGGTGATGTGCTGTAAAAAGGAAGGTTGTCTAAGAATATATGTTTCCTGGAAAGTTGAACAGAAGATTGGGAGATGAAATTTGATCTGTAGTTGAGTTTATTGTCGTACATCCCAATAGATTTGAGGTGATGAAATATGTGTAGGACATATACAGTGAATGGTAGGGCACTTAGGAGCATTAATGAATGGAAAGACCTAGGAGTCCAAGTCAATTTCCCAAAAATGGCAATATAGGTCATTAGGATATTAAAGAAGGCATCCAGTTTGTTTCCTTTCACAAGTCAGAGCATAAAATAGAAGAGCTGGGATATCATAGTGCAACTTTTCAAACCACTGTTAGGTCGCACTTTGAATATTTTGTGCACTTCTGTTCATCATACTGTAGGAAGGATGTGATTGTCCTGGAGAGAATTCAAGTTCAATATAACTAAGTACTATTGAACTGACACCATCACATTTAGCAGACTCCATTACTTTTCCCTCAACTGCATTTCCCCGATTATTCACTGACTCAAGCTGAGTACCGTAGATTCCGGACTACAGAGCGCACCTGATTAAAAGCCACTGGCTCTAATTTTAGAAAGAAAATCAATTTTGTACTTGTACAGGCCGCACCGGATTTTCGGCCGCAGGTGTCCCACGTTGTAATATGAGATATTTACACAGAAAGATATTACACGTGAGGATTTTTTAACTTTTAATTAAATCCATATGGTAACATAAACAAATACATATTGCAAATGCTTTTTTTCGAACCGTGCCTGTAACGCGGCTACTTTTAAATATATGTTGCGTATACTTTTTTACTGAACAACATTCCAATATCTCCTAACGACTGGTAAACAATATATATACTGCAGCCTACCAGGAAAAGTTATTGATCGCCTTTAACTTAAAAGCAGCGTTCGCTCAGATCTAATGCCGCTCGCGTAATGTGCTCGCCCCCTCCTTCCCGTTTATCGCAAACGGCATTTTTCCCACAAGACGCGGCGAAACCGGGTGTGACGTCATAGCATCCCGCGATGTAGTACAGAAAACAAATATAGTTAAAACTCTTCTAACTTTAACTAACAAATGAATTACTAAGCGAAAATATTATAAACTAAATAACTGCCATAAAGGCAGCACAATGCTTTTCTTCGAGTGTTTTCCATGTTGATGAGGGTGAGTACAAATGACTGATTTACAATAATTTAATTGTGAAAGTGTGCTTGATTTATCGTACAATTTCATTGGACCTCTGTGAACTACTCATCAATTTTATTGGTCTACTGTTACGAGGCAAAATGTTTTTGGCGGCATGAAAAAAATCATGCATTAGCCGCACTGTAGTAAAGGCCGCAGTGTTCAAAGCTGTTCAAAATGTGGGAAAAAAGTAGCGGCTTATAATCCGACATCTACGGTAGTCTGTCTGTAGTCCCAGCACTCTTTTAGACCCTGATCTGAGCAGCAGCTCCTATATTTTTTCCATTATAAACACCATCTTTGCCACTATTTTCTGTATATGTATGGCTGCCTCTGAAATACTTCCTCTGCTCTCTTCTGTATTAATTCATAGTCTATTCAAATGATATTGATATTAACATAAAACCTGGAAATATGTAGAACTATGAAATATTTTGTTTGCCATTTTTTGCCTAGGTCAAAAGTCACTAAACCTTTAACAATATATGTTGGTGTGCTGATACTAACATAAATATCAAACAGATGGATGTTAACAAATGCATATTGTTAACAAATTATTGTTAACTACTATTGGTGCCTTTGCTAAATTTAATAATTGCATATTAAGTAAAGAATGATTTCCTATATTTAGACTTTCAGATAAATACTTCAGATAAAGAGAACTTTTAATGTTTTTTTAAAGTAGATTATTAGTTGTGGTGTTTTCTAATAGCAAATATTTGTTTTAGATTACAGGACTGGACCATGCTTCACATCAGTAAACAACCAAATGTGCCAAGGGCAACTCAGTGGCATTATATGCACAAAAACCCTTTGCTGTGCAACAGTTGGGCGAGCCTGGGGACATCCCTGTGAAATGTGCCCTGCCCAGCCACAGCCATGTCGTCGTGGCTTTATTCCTAATATCCGCACTGGAGCTTGTCAAGGTAAGAGGCGCAGTTTTCACATGCAGAGCTGTTGAAGTTTAACAGGCAGTAACTTTAATGGAATTAAACTTTTTTTTCCATTTGAGTTTCTAGAAGAATCTGTGGGAGAGAACTGACAGCATGTTCCTTATAGCACGGTTCACTAAACTTAAAAAGTATTTGCTTTAGGTGAAGTGACAGCAACTGTGTTTCTTGGATGCCAGAGTGTGGCCAACATTTAATGAGCTGGACTTTGCCAAATCCTAATCATTTTGCAGCTTATTCATTAGCAGTGCAAAGGATTTTTTTTCTCATGGAAGAAAATATTTTTGTAATGAACTAATCTTGCAAGATTATGATCACATGAAATAAGCCTTAATTGGTAAATTTACATAATATTTAAAATAAAAGCATTTGATGTAAGAGGGGCACTCTGTTAGTTGGCACCGACCATGGATGTTGAGTCTTAGTGTCAATATGCAGGCCAAGGCAGTATGATATGGAGATCAAGCTATTGCCTGTGCAGCAGGCACTCCCTCTCCACACGCTGATGAATCTAAAGGAACAGCATAGACCAGTACAGTTTAGCACAAGCGGCATCGCAGGAGTTGCCAGCAGCGTTGAACTTGGGGCGGCACAGTAGCATAGAGTTTAGTGCAATGTTATTGCACCTCGGGGCATCAGAGTTCAGAGTTCAATTCCAGAATCCTCTGTAAGGAGTCTCTGTATGTCCTCTCCATGGAATGTGCGGTTTCCCCGGGATGCTCTGGTTTCCTCCACAGTCCAAAGACATATGGGGTAGGTTAATTTGTCATTGTAAATTGTCCTGTGATTAGATTAGGGTAAAATTGGGGTTGTTGGGCATTGCTGGGACAGTGTGGGTTAGAAGGCCAGAAGGGCTCACTTCGTGCTGTATCACTCAATAAATAAACTCAATGTATGACTGCCTTCAGGACTCCAGCTCTGGATTTTTCCTCAAAGTTTACTCCCAAAGCTTTCCCCATGAGTGTGTATAGTTGCAAAGCAACAGAGGTTTGAGATCAAGAGTTTTCCTTCCCCTAGATGAGCTGCCAACCACTGCTAACGAACTCCATCTGTTCGAAGCGACTGGTTTTAAAACACTAGTAACCTGCCTTTGCCCCTTCTCCTTATCAGTAGAAATGGTTCCTTATGGTACTCATATAGGACTAGGTCATGTGGCCCAGCAAGACTGCTCTGCTATTCAATAAGATCATGGCTTGTCATCAAACGAGAGAAGATCTGCAGATGCTGGAAATCTGAACAACACACACAAAATGCTGGAAGAACTCAGCAGGTCAGACAATAGCTATGGAAAAAAGTACACTTGACATTTTGGTTGAGCCTGTTGGTATCACTGCTGTTGATGCCATTGCCCCAGCTCACCACCACATAGGAGATTGTACTGGTGACAACAGACTGGTAGAACATGTGAAGGAGAGGCCTGCATACTCCAAAGGACCTCAGTCCCTTCAGGAAGTAGAGGCAACTCTGGCCCTTCTTGTACACAGCATCTGTGTTAGTGCTCCATTCAAATCTGTCATCCAGGTGCACCCCCAGATACTTGTAGGATCTCACCACTTCCACATCCTCACCATCAATAGTAATAGTAATAGGGAGCACTGCAGGCTTAGTCATCCTAAAGTCCATCACATCTCCTTTGTCTTACTGATGTTGAGCTGCCAATGATTCATTTGACAAAGTCCTCCACCAGAGCCCTGAATTCATCCTCCCGTTATACACCCAATTATTGCTGAGTCATCAGAGAATTTCTGCAAATGACGTGACTCAGAGTTGTATCTAAAGTTTGAGGTATACAGGGTAATCAGGAAGGGAGTCAGTACAGTCCCTGTGGAGTTCCAGTGCTGCTTATAGCCATGTGCAACACATAGCTCTGAAGGCACACGAACTGGTCTACCATTCACTTAGTCCATTATCCTGGATACAATGGAAGTGCTAACCTGCACTGAACAGAGCTTTTCCCCCAGCAATGAGGACTGTATGATACTGAAGGCCCTTGAGAAATCAAATTCTTCCTGCTTTATCCAAATAGGAGTAGGCTTTGTTCAGCAGGTAGATGACATCATCATTGACTCTAATGTGCTCCTGGTATGCAAACTGTAGAAAATGGAGGCTGATCTGACCAGGGTTGGAAGTAAGCCAGGACCTGCCTCTCTAGGGTCTTCATGATGTGTGAGGTCAGGGCCACTGGACAGTAGTCATTCAAGACTTTTGGTTGGCCCTTCTTAGGTACTAGGACCACACAATATGTTTTCCACACAGTCAGGACCCTTTCCAGGCTGAGACTCAGATTGAAAATGTGCTGGAAAACTCCACGCAGCTGCTCAGCACACTCCTTCAGGACCTTGTAGTTCACACCATCCAGTCCCAGTGCTTTGCCATGTTTGAGTTTCCCCAGAGCTGTATTGACTAGTTAGCCTAACATCTATGGCAGCTAAATTACTATAGAGATTTGTGAGGGAAAAGGTAAACATTTATTGGAAAGTCAGGTTGATTAGAGGTAGTCAGCAAGGCTTTGTGCATGTGAGATCATGTCTTACAGACTTGCTTGAATTTTGTGATAATATGACAATGAAGGTTGATAAGGGCAAAATAGTTGGCATGATCTAGATAGGCTTCACTGCCTTTGCTCAAATTCCACATGGTAGGCTACTCTGAAAAGAATCTAGAATTCAGAGAGAGCCACCTAATTGATACACATTTGCCTTATTAGAAGGAAGTAGAGGGTGATGATGGATGACTGTCGTTTTTATCAATAATTTGGATGAGAATGTGACAAGCACGGTTAGTAAGTTTACACAGTAAAATAGGTGACATAATTGACAACAGAAATTACAGGGGATCTATATAATTGACTTCAGCTTATTTTCTCATGTGCCTCCAAGTACCCTGAAATACATCCTTAACAATCTTCCCAACCACTGAGGTCAGACTATCATTCTATTTTCTGTCTCTCTTCATTCTTGAAGAGTGGAGTGACGTTTCCAGTCCTCTGGAACCATGCCCAAATTCTTGAAGTATCATTATTAATGCCTCCACATCTCTTCAGACACCTCTTTTGGAAACCTGGGGTGTAGACCATCTGGTCCTGGTGACTTATCTAGCTTCAGGTCTTTCAGTTTCCCAAGTACCTTCTCCTTAGTAAAGACAACTTCACTCACTTCTGCCTGGGACACTCTTGAACTCTTTTCCTCCTTTATGACTTTTTTAGTTGCCTTCTGATTTTCAAAGCTTGCCAATCCTCTAACTTCCCACAATTTTTTGTTCTATTATATGTCCTCTCTTTGGCTTTTACGTTAGGTTTGATTTCTCTTGTTAGCCATGGTTGCGTCATCCTGTGTTTAGAATACTTCATTTTCTTTGGGATATATCCATCCTGTGCCTTCCAAATTACTCCCAGAAACTCGTGCCATTGCTACTCTGCCGTTATCCCTTGCTAGCTAGACATTCAATTTTGTACAATTCCTCTCTCGTGTCTCTGTAATTCCCTTTACTCCACTGTAGTACTGATACATCTGACTTTAGCTTCTCCTCAAATTGTAGGGTAAATTCTATCATATTATGATCACTCACCCTGAAAGGTTCCTTTACCTTAAGCTCTCAAATCAATTCCAGTTCATTTCACAGCACTCAATCCACAATAGCTGACCGTAGTGGGCTCAACCACAAGCTGCTCTAAAAAAACATCTTGTAGCCATTCTACAAATTCCCCCTCTTGGGATCCAGCAACTGATTTTCCCAATCCACCTGCATATTGAAATCCCCCATGACTATTGTAACATTACCCTTTTGACATGCATTTTCTGCCTCCCATTGTAATTTGTAGACCACATCTTTGCTGTTGTTTGGAGGTCTGTATGTAACTCCTATTGAAGCTTTTTACCCTTGCATTTTCTTAGCTCTACCCACAATGATTCTACACCTTTCAATACTATATCACCTCTTTCTAATGATTTGATTTCATTTTTTACCAATAGAGCAATCCCTATCCCTCTATCTACCTACCTGTCCTTTAGATACAATGTGTATCCTTGGACGTTAAGCTTTCAGCCATGATTCAATGATGTCCACAACGTCATGCATCCCAGTCTGTAACTGTGCTATAAGTATTCCTTATTTCTTTACCATATTCCACATACTGTGTGCCTTCCAATGTAACACCTTCAGTTCTGAATTCATCACCCTTTTCGATTTTGACCCCCTTTTATATTGCATTTCATCCCATTGACTGCAATCTTGCCCTATCATCGACCTCTCCTTGCTAGCAGTCCCACAGAGATGCAGTCAGGAATGAAAGTGAGGATGAACAAAACGGCAACATCTAAACAGAAACCGGCCTAGCCAAACAAATTGTGTTACCATTGTGGTAAGGGCTCACATACACCAAACAAATGCAGGTTTAAA
This sequence comes from Hemitrygon akajei, assembly GCF_048418815.1. NCBI lineage: Eukaryota > Metazoa > Chordata > Chondrichthyes > Myliobatiformes > Dasyatidae > Hemitrygon > Hemitrygon akajei. The sequence goes on from NC_133144.1 coordinate 17,755,056, forward strand.
GATGAAACTTGCAGAAAATGCAACAAAATAGAACAACACACACAAAATGCTGGTGGAACAAAGCAGGCCAGGCAGCATCTATAGGGAGAAGCGCTGTTAACGTTTCGGGCCGAGATCCTTCGTCAGGACTAACTGAAAGGAAAGATAGTAAGAGATTTGAAAGTAGGAGGAGGAGGGGAAAATGGGAAATGATAGGAGAAAACCAGAGGGGGTGGGGTGAAGCTGAGAGCCAGAAAGGTGATTGGCAAAAGGGATACAGAGCTAGAGAAGGGAAAGGATCATGGGATGTGAGGCCTAGGGAGAAAGAAAGGGGGAGGGGAGCACCAGAGGGAGATGGAGAACAGGCAGAGTGATGGGCAGAGAGAGAAAGAAAAAAAAGGGAGGGGCAAAAAAACAAAAAAAAAATAAATATATCAGGGATGGGGTAAGAAGGGGAGGAGGGGCACTGACGGATGTTAGAGAAGTCAATGTTTATGCCATCAGGTTGGAGGCTACCCAGCCGGTATATAAGATGTTGTTCCTACAACCTGAGTGTGGCTTCATCTTGACAGTAGAGGAGGCCATGGATAAACATATCAGAATGGGAGTGGGACATGGAATTAAAATGTGTGGCCACTGGGAGATCCTGCTTTCTCTGGCAGACAGAGTGTAGGTATTCAGCGAAACCTACAAAGAGTATGTCTGACAGACAAAGATAAATGGACTGCACAGGGAAGAGAAAAAGCTAAAAAGTCAAGTTGCAGTTTCAAAAAGAGCACTAATCTGAATGCTGTTAATGAAAAATCTGATAAAGATGAGAGTGAAGCAGGACTGCTTGCCCTTGAGAATTATCATGTGAAAGCTAACAATAAACAAGCAATGTGGCTTTCACCAGAAGTGAATGGCAAATTAATTAAAAATGGAATTGGACACTACTTTGGCTGTTTCAGTCATTCCACAAAATGAATTTGAACAGCATTTTAAAGATACTGAAATGAAGCTTACAGCTATCCACCTAGAATATACTGGAGAAAAGATAACAGTGAAATACAACAACCAACAAGTCATATTAAGACAACAAAAAAGCTGGATGAACTCAGCAGGTCGGGCAGCATCCGTTGAAAGAAGCAGTCAACGTTTCCGGTCGAAACCCTTCGTCAGGCCTAAAGAAGGAAGGGGCAGGGGCCCTATAAAGAAGGTGGGGAGAGGGTGGAAAATCAATCAGAGGAAAGATCAACGGGTGGGGGAGGGGAAGCAGGGAGGGGATAGGCAGGAGAGGTGAAGAAGGAATCTAAGGGGAAAGCACTATGAGTAGTAGAAGAAGGCAGAGTCATGATAAGTAATAGGCAGCTAGAAGAGGAGACAGAGTAGAGGTGGGATGGGGAAGGGAGAGGGAGGGAATTACCGGAAGTTGGAGAATTCGATGTTCATACCAAGGGGCTGGAGACTATCCAGGTGGTATATGAGATGTTGTTCCTCCAACCGAAGTTTGGCCTCATCATGGCAGTAGAGGAGGCCATGTATGGACATATCCGAATGGGAATGAGAGGGAGAGCTGAAGTGAGTGGCAACCGGGAGATCCTGTCTGTTGTGGCGGACGGAGTGTAGGTGCTCGACGAAGCGGTCCCCCAATCTGCGTCGGGTCTCACCGATGTAGAGGAGGCTGCACGGGGAGCACTGGATGCAATAGATTACCCCAACAGACTCACAAGTGAAGTGTTGCCTCACCTGGAAGGACTGTTTGGGGCCCTGAATGGTGATAATAGATGAGGTGTAGGGACGGGTGTAGCACTTACGCTTGATAAGTGCCAGGTGGGAGATCTGTGGGGAGGGACATGTGGATCAGGCAGTTGCGGAGGGAACGATCCCTGCGAAAAGCAGAGAGGGGTAGAGAGGGAAAGATGTCCTTAGTGGTGGGGTCCTGTTGAAGGTGGCAGAAGTTGCAGAGGATAATATGCTGGATCTGGAGGCTGGTGGGGTGATAGGTGAGGACAAGGGGGACAAAGGGGACATGGTCCCTGTTGTGGTGACGGGAGGATGGGGTGAGGGCTGAAGTGCGGGAAATGGAGGAGATGCGGGTGAGGGCATCATTGATGACGGCAGAAGGGAAACCACGATTCTTAAAGAAAGAGGACATTTGGGATGTCCTGGAACTGAAAGCCTCATCCTTGGAGCAGATGCAGCAGAGACGGAGGAACTGGGAATAGGGAATAGAATTTTTGCATTTGGCAGGGTGGGAAGAGCTATAATCAAGGTAGTTATGGGAGTCAGTGGGTTTATAGAAGATGTCAGTGGACAGTCTATCTCCAGAGATGAAGACCAAGAGATCGAGAAAGGGGAGAGAAGTGTCCGAGATGGACCAAGTGAATTTGAGGGCTGGGTGAAAGTTAGAGGCAAAGTCAATGAAATTGACGAGTTCAGCATGGGTGCAGGAAGCAGCACCAATGTAGTCGTCAATGTATCGAAGGAAAAGTTGGGAAGCAGTACCAGTATAGATTTGGAGCATAGACTGTTCCACATAGCCCACGAAGAGGCAGGCATAGCTAGGGCCCATACGATTGCCCATAGCTACACCCTTGATCTGGAGAAAGTGGGAAGAGCCAAAAGAGAAGTTATTAAGTTACAAGCCATATTAGGCTTGTATGTGGTAGAAACAGGAGGATTATCATTGTGGGGGCGTGAATGGCTGAGACAACTACAACCATTTGCACACCACTTCCTTTGAAATAGAGCTAAGCAAAAGCAAATTAAGAAATGTATTGGATGATGCCAGAACTGTCTGTTTACTGCACATCATGAACCATTGCCCAACAGAGGGCTAACAGGTGTTCATGCCTGTGGTTGGACTATGCTACTCAGGAGAATTATGTAAGTGAAGAAACTAGTGGTCCGACTGTGGTGAACTACATATACCTGTCTGGATACGCCCCCTGCTGACTGCTCCTGTGGCCCCTCCCACTGACCATGGCTCCTCCCACAGACCCCGGTATAAAGGCGATTGAGGCCTGAGCCCGGCCCTCAGTCTCCAGGATGTAGTATGGTGTTCATCTACTGCTTGTTCTTTCTTCCAGTCAATAAGAGCCGATATCTCACCTTCACGTCTCAGAGAGAGTAATTGATGGTGCATCACCGACTATAGCAGTGTTTGTTGGCAACATATTTAAGAAAGTTTCTGAAATGTTAACCAAGCTGTTAATTGCAAAATGTGGCTTGGTTTTAAACTGGAAGAGAGTTCAAGGAGCTTCAGGAAAGTTGAAATCTTTTGGCTTTTGTGAGTATAAAGAACTCTACATGCATTAAGGTTATTGCATGAACTTCAAGTGGGGGGGGGGGGGGGAAGAAAAGCTGCTTGTAAATGTAGATGCAAAAACCAAAATCCAGCTGGATGAATGAAATGCCAAAAAGAAAGGAGTCAATGGAGATACGAAAACAGAGGATTCGTCAGATGATGGTGTGGATGACAAAACCAAGAGGAGAGTTCAGATTGAAAAGGGATTAATAAGAGAATACTCCAGTGAACTAAATGCACCTTCCCAAGATCAAGATGCACAAACTAGAAGAAGAAAGGTGGCTACCACTGTCAAAACCACTCCTGAAGTCTCAGAGTTAACCCCTACAACCACCACAGAGGAAGCCCAGAATCTGAGATTGTTTTCACAGCCACAAGTCTCACCTGCCAAGCAGAGGGATCTGTCTTGTCAGGAAAGATGTTATCACTCAAGAGGAAGAAAGCCTCCACCATGGTTAAATGTTTAGGCCTGAATGGAACAATTTAAAATTTACTATGCTGTGGATGTCTGTGTATATAGTAGTAGTTGTATTATACAATATACTGTGTATATAATTGAGATGCATTCTCAAATTGAGTTGGAGTTTATAGCTAAGCAGGGAGGAGTGTTGTGTGTTTAATATTTCAATAATATTTGAGTAATCGTGTGTGTGTATATATATATATATATATATATATATATAGATTGATTGATTAAGCATTTGTTTAGATAATTCATTGAGGGTTATATGTATAAATACATGAATTGCATAAGTCATCACACTACCACATGATGCACATGTCTCGTTTGAAGTAAACACGAAGTTAGACTTGCTTTCCCAGACTCCCATGCCATCCTTTGAATTAGTTTAATGTTTTGAAGTTACATTGACAATGTATGTTAATACAGCAATCGAACAGCATAAATTCAGAACTAGTGGCACATTTGCTACATCATGAAGTGATCCTTTTATTGGTCCATGAAAGTTTAGCATCATCTGATCTACAAATCACTAGTCAATTCAGTTTGTGGTGGCAGTGACTGGCAGAACCACATACTTCAGAAAAGACAAGGAAATTTACCATACATCACTGTGGTACCACATTGTCTTGTTTTGAAATTTTGTTTTGGAGACTAGTTGTCTATTTTGGCCTGGAAGGGATTTTTTTTTAATTTAATGGCCATTTTCACTGGGTGAACCCACTGGATAATGGTTTTGCTTGGTGCCAATTTTAAGATTTTTGTTAATCTTTTAAATAGTAGAACTTTCACAGACTCCTTTCTTGACTTATTGATATAATAGGTAGCCTGGTAGTGAACATCTTGAGTACTTTAGGCCTTTAGTTCCCTTAAAAATTGTGAGCTGATCTTTGAATGGAAAGTAAGATTATATATGACATTCATTTTGCCAATCTCCATGTGGGCAGGCAGGCTTCACTTGAATAGAGATAGGATCCAGTGGAGAAAGTGGCCCGGAGACCCAAAGGAAAGATGAGCTTTGGAGATAAAAATATGTGGGTCTTCAAGCAGCTATTACATTGCCTATAATGGAGATACAACTTGAATTAACGTCCCCTCATCCTTCCAATTTTAACAGATAGAAGGCAGAATATCAGATGCCTGTTGCAGACAAAATTGCCAGTGTAATTGAATGGGAAAACACAACAAATTTGCACCCACAAAAATTCACTCAATAAAGTTCAAAGTAAATTTATTACCAAAATACGTATATACCACAATATACTACCCTGAGATTCATTTTCTTGTGAGCATTTACAGTAGAACAAAGAAATGCAATAGAATCAATGAAAAACTACACACAAAGATGGGCAAACAACCAATGTGCAAAAGAAGACAAACTATGTAATAACAAAAACAAATAGTAATAATATGAAATTATCAGTGAAGAAGAAAAAAGTTAGCCAATGGAAGAGCATGACCATCCATGTAAGACATCTCAACAATCTGAGCAGATTAGATGTCAACAAAGAAGAGGAGAGCACTTGGCTCAGAGTTGGAGGCCTCTTTCAAGAGCAGAAGAGTTGCTTGTGGCAATACAGAATCATGTGGTTAACACAAAAATGATCAAAATACATAATAAAAACAACAAATTCAAGACGATAAATACAGAAAATGCCAAGAGAAACCAGAAACAATCCAACACATTACAGGATCCAGCAGCAGTTTAACTCAATCTGATTGCTTACTCAGGCACAATCGTTTTTCACCAAAATCTTGATTTAAAATACAACCTCATAAAAGAAACCATACCTTACTATAAATACAAGCCTGAACCAATTTTAGAGTCAGAGTCTCTCAAATTATATTACGACCGATCTATTATTACAAATAGGGCAATCCATAATAACCATCCAGATATAATAATACAGGATAAACAAGCAAGAACAGTTTACTTATTAAAACATTTTCAAACATACATGACATACAGAAATCAATAAGTGAAAACCACCAGAAATATGCTGAATTAAAAGAGGAAATCAAAACACTATAGGACATGAACAGGGTATACATATTGCCTTAATAGCAATATACACAGCTGATAGCATCCTAAAGTCACTACACAATATAATTAAACAATTAAGCCTACACAGCAATGTTCCTGTAAATTTCTAGAAAGCCATATACTAAATACAGTTAGAATAGTCTGAAAGTTGTAATTGAGAAATGAGTGTGCTTGTCTATATCCATACCTCAGGCTTTACCAGCTTGAGCTGAGAAAAAATAAAAATACAACAATAATAATAAAGAATGTACAATAGAGCTGGTAGGATATAAAACAGAGCAGCAGGATACAATACAACCAATAGAAACATATAAGTATCTGGGGTATCAGCAAGCAAAGAAAATAGATCATAGTGCAATAAAGAGAAAACTTTTGATAGAATTTACTTCAAGGCATGAGAAAATCTGCCAAACAGAGCTCAATAGTAAAAATATAACAAAGGCAACTAACACTTTTACTATACTCATATTAATGTATTCTTTTGGCATGATATCTTGGTCTGAAACCGATCTGGAAAATTTACAAATAAAAATTAGAACTGAAATGACAAATTAGACAGATTAACACTATCTGGGACAGAATGAGGAAGATGAATGAAGAGGATGAGCAGAACATAAAAAATTTACACAACAGTCAGATAAAACTTATAAGGATATATTTTCATCAATGAAAACAGGAGTCAGCACTCCATGTTAGCATAGGCAATTTGGATAAGAAATACACACTACTAAACTGAAAAGAAAGCACAACCCAGAAAAGTAAAGTAATTATCACTACATAAAAAATCTTATCAGTGAGGAGTATGATCCTCCATGGAAGACATTCCAATAATCTGAACAGACTAGAAGTCAACGATGAAGTGTCGAACGCGTAGCTCAGAGCTGGAGACCTTTTCCCAGAAACAAAGGAGGCCCCTGTGGCAATACAGGACCAGGTGGATGACACAAAAAAATATTGAGAATGCATAATAAAAGATCAACAAATTCAAGACAATAAATGCAGAAAATGCCAAGAGAAACCAGAAATAATACAATACATTACAGGATATTGTAGCAGCTTAACTCAATCTGATTATTTACACAGACACAATCAACTGGCAACCATCATTCACCAAAATCTTGCTGTAAAATACAAGCTCATGAAAGACATCTTACCTTACTATAAATGCACCTCTGATCCGGTTTTAGACTAAGAGTCATACAAATTATATTATGACCAATCCATCATTACAGATAGGGCAATCCATAGTAGCTGTCTGGAGATAATATTACAGGATAAACAAGCAACAACTTTCTTAATAGATATTGCCAATCTAAACATACATAACATACACAAATTGATAAGTGAAAAACACCAGAAATATGATGAATGAGAAGAGGAAATTGAAAGGCTATGGAACATGAATGGAGTATACATTGTCCCAATGGTGATATCTACAACTGGTATCATCCCAAAGTCACTACACAATAGCATTAAACAATTACACAGAAATATTCTTGTAAATCTCCAGAAAGTTGCAATACTAGACATTACTAAAATAATCCAGAAGTTCTTAGCAATTGAGCAATGAATGTGCTTTGTCTATGCCCGTACCATTAGATTTTACCAGCTTGAGCTGAGGAAATAATAAAAATACAGTAACAGTAGATTTTGGTTAATTGGGACAGCCATTTATTTGGGACAACTCTTACAGAACAAAAACTAAATTGGGACAATGGCTAAGATTCCCTTCATTTATTTGGGACACTATACCACTTAGTTGAGGCAGGAGTCTATTTCCGAACAGTTTCTAACTAGCATCAGTCAAGTGCACATGGGTGGCCGTTGGACCTTACACCAGGCTTAAAGCAATCAGTTTTTAAATAGCATCTGTTGTATGTGTTGTGTTCAGTAAACAATGATTTTTATCATTGATACTTGGTGAGAAATAAGCAGTAAGACAGTTCAGACCTGGTTTGCTCACTATGGTTTCAAACATTCAGGCTTGGAGTTGCCAGAAACACCTGGAATGAAAATGAAATGATTTCACTACTTCAGCAAGTTAGGAATTACGAAAATTTTGAAGGTATTGACAAATCACCTTGAATATTACAATGAAACTCACGATTTGGAGGATGCAATTGTCTAAAGCATTGTATGAAGGCAGTACATTACCTAGACTAGGTGTCTACACTGATTTTGTTCATTTACAATCATAAAAACATGACAGATGAATTCTTCCATCAGTAACTATTAGGAACAAAAACATAGTTATATAGTACTATATATAACTATATAGTTATATACAATACCTGTAGAGGTATTGGTAGTGTTGTAATTTGTTCTTATTTCATTTAAATGCAAAAATTGTAACTCAGTTTTTTGTCTTATTTTATACCTTTTAACTATTTCCATGAAACTTCAGCTAATTGGGCAAGTCACTTAATTGGGCCAAAATATACTGGTCCTGATGTGTCCCAATTAACCGGAATTCACTGTGATAGTAATAAGTAAATTGCAAATAAATAATACAGAGAACATGAGTTGTAGTCTGTTGAAAGTGAGTACATAGGTTGTAGAATCTGTTCATTACAGAGTTGAGTAAATTTAGCCACACTGGTTCAGGAGCCTGATGGTTGAAGGATAATAACTGATACTGAATCTGGTGGTGTGGGGTCTAAGGCTTCTATACCTTCTTTCTGATGGCATCAGCGGGAAGGCAGCATGGCCTGGATGGTAGTACTCTTTGATGATATATGCTGCTTTTTTGCGACAGCACTCCTTGTAGATGTGCTCAGTGGTGGGGAGGGCTTTTCCTGTGATGGACTAGACTGTATCTACTACTTATTGTAGGCTTTTCCATTCTTTTGTATTGATGTTTCCATACCAGGCCATGATTCAAGCAGTCAGGACACTCTACACTGTGCATCTGTAGAAGTTTCTCAAAGTTTTAGCCAAATCTGTACAAACTTCTAAGATAGTAGAGGCATAGCCACGCCTTCTTTGTAATGACACTTATGTGGTGGTCCCAGGACAGATCCTCTGATTTAGGTCTTGACAATGTCCTGCATCACTTGATATTTAACCACTGAGAAGAAATTATAAATAATAAATATGTTATTGACCATATATCACTGATAAATGAACTCTGAACACTCCTGATAATTTTTGAGTGCTACATTCATGAAACCAATGAGGGATAGAAATTGAGCCATTATCTTCAGATCCTTCAAAAGTAAAGGGAAGTACCAGGGGCTGGAACAGCAAATGTAAAAGCCTTGAATTTTCAGAGATTTTTAAAAAATTATTAATAATATTCCTTAAGCAATATTAGACTTTGATAATAGTCAAATAGATAACAGCAGTAATAAATACCTGCACATTCAAAAAATCCAATCCTGTGTTTGGCCTAGTCTAGGGTTTTCTTTCTCCTGAGATAACCAATCACATCACTGATTAACAGATTCTCTTATATGAACAAGTATCATTTGCTAGTAATTTGTTCATATTTTAGAAGGCATATTTCATGAGCAAAATTTCTGGATAGCAGTATAAAATTCACTGTCAACACAGCTTTTAACATGTCACAATATAAATAACTGATACTTTACATCCGACTTCAGAGGTGCGTTATAGTTAAGACTGATAATTTAAGAGGATCTGCCATTCTAGCCTTGTGTCTTATAGTTCCAGCATTTGTTTTTCATTTTCTTCTCTGGTGATTTCAACATCTTAATATCCTTTTACGACTAACATCTTGTCAGGTACACCTTTTATTACACACCAGTCTTTACCAACCTCTTTGAATGAGCTTGATCTCTATTTCTGCCCTTCTAACTTGTGTCATTTATATTCTTCTTTATCTGTAGCTTAAATTTTTTTTAAGCTCTAGATTGCTCTTTTTCTGATAGAAGATAATTGACTGGAAAAATGAAAAAGTTATTGACTGATCTGGGAATATTTCCAACAGTTTTAGTTTCAGAATTGAAAATTACCTTAGCGTGAAAAGTCCTGGTTAATTCAAAAGTTATTATTACACATTTTAACAGTGCAAAGACTTGTGTAGTTTTTCAGAAGCTTGTAGAAATACAATTGTATATTAAAGTACAGTTCATGATTATTCTTTAATAAGCTTCACGCTTCACAAAATTCTTTTTAAAGTTCAATTTCTGATCACAGAGCAAATATATTTTGAGTCTTACACTTAAATTTAATTCTATTGAGGTGAGCAAACTGATCTTTTTTTCTCTTTTTATCAGAAACCGTTCTGAGGCATCATGCAGTTATAAAAATATTGCCTAGTTCCACATGATTCAAGGAATACTTTCATGTTTTAATATAGTACTGAACTTTTAACAAAAGTGGGTTGGGTCATCGCTGAAGTGTTGCATCTAGTTTTGGTCACCACACACTAGGAAGGTTGTAAGGTCCAAGAAAAAT